>NC_088380.1:9354924-9657954 GCF_037993035.2 Macaca fascicularis | reverse complement strand
GGGAGAGTTCAGTATGTGTGTGTGTGTGTGTGTGTGTGTGTGTGTGTGTGTGTGTGTGTATATGTCGTGTATATTGAGATCCCAGCCCTTCTCCCCAGTGTCAGTATTTCTCTTTGCATATATTTTATATGGATTTCGGTGTACACTTTTGTGGTATCTAATCAGCTTACAACTAGAACCTTAAGGATAGTGACACTGGTAGTCACTCCAATACAAAAAAATCCCGCCCAGAGTAAGTAATGATGGCTGGTCTACAAAGCAATGTGGGTGCCCAGCTCCAATATTCTTGCAGTTCCCAGTATGAACAACACAGAGTGAACCAAATTAAATAAGAAACTTGGAAGGCAGAGAGACAAGAAATTACGATGAATGTCTTCTGAAATTAGAGACGATATTACCACCATGAAACAAGGAGAAAAGAAACATTCAGAATATTTAAAAAGCCTTCATAGATTATTTTGAAAACATGTGATCACAGAAATAAAAAGATCCATGGAAAATTTGTAAATAAATTTGATAAAAATTTCCCAGAAAGTTGAATAAAGACTAAGAGATGAAAAATGAAGGGAAATAGATGAATGGTTAACACACTAGGCCCAGGAAATAGAGGCTCCAATACAGGAGAGAGGGAGGAAAACATTCCTGGGATGAGAGCAAAGGAAGATAATTGTGGAACTGTTGTGCAGCCGGCCTTGGGAGCCACCAGTCCAGGCTGGAGTAGATGATACAGTTACCGAAGGCATCTTTCCAGGAGGATATCAATAATGGGATGTCTGAGGTGTCTGAATGCATTTAGACCAAAAGGAGACTTACATTTCGGTATGGGGGACAAAAAGATAATAACTCCATAGAAAAACAAGAGACAAGTATTGACTCTAGGAAATGTATAATTGTTTTGAGAAACAAGATGTAGTAAAATCTTATTTCATGGCCCATCTGTGAAGAGTATTTGCATAGTTATAAATATGTAGGCTCTGCATATTCCTGCAGAATCATCATAAATCAATACTGAGAAAGTGGGGGAGGGAGCATGCATCTATGTTGATGGTGAAAGAGGGATAAAGTAAAAAGGAGCCAGTAAATAATATTTCTAACTGAAAATACCAAGAAACAGCAGTAAAATATTATTAGTTACAAATTTGGAGAAAAATACCAGTTAAAGGGTTGAAAGTTTTTGCTTTAAGTAAACTATATAGGCTGTATGACATAGAGGGCTTTCTTTAATATTTTATTTTAGATCTTGTAGATTTCTTTACGAATTGAGTGTATGTTTAACTTCAGCTAAAAATAGTATAAAGATGATATTATATTCATAAAGTATGAAGGAAATGACATGAAAAAGACACATCAGATCAATAAAGAAGTCACAAAAAAATAGGGACATGTTCTTTCATAGATATAGTTCATCGAAAATCATTAAGGAACAAATTAGAAGATTATAAAAATGACTTTATGAGGAAAGTAGATTTTTTACACAAATCACAAGGTTAACAAAGAGAAAGTGTTAATTATATGAAGATTATTTTTATCACTAAGAAAAATAGAATTGCTATTATATAGACGACAAAGATAAATAGATATACAAGAGAAAACAGGCATACAAGAAAACTGCTCCAATTATAAAACAAACAGGATTATTTTGAGTAGTTGAGTCTAAGAAATGAAAACAAATTTGGGTGGAACATAAACACCACAGTCTATTTGTGTGTAATTTCTCAGGCTTTATTATAGTTCATGATAAAATCAATTTTCCGTAATGTCTATTTTGTTTTTCTTCAACAAGCGATCTTTCTTGTACAGAAGGGAATATTTTGCTGGAGAAATGCTCATTGTTTCCCTTCTGTATGTCTTTGAGAATAATGCTAAAAGCAAGCTCAAATTTCAAAATGCGTTATTTTAAAAAATATTTTGTCTAGAATCTGTTAAACTTACAGTTTTCAAGAATTGTCGTTTATTTGTTTCTTTGGATTCTGATTAAGTGATTTTTAATGTATCCCCTTAAAAATATGTATTGGCACATTGTATTTGTACATATTGATGGGATAAAATTGATGCTTCTGTACATATATATTTGGCATAATGATCAAATCTGGGTATTTAGCTTATTCATCACCTCATGCATTTATCATTTCTTTGTGGTGAGAACATTTGAAAGCCTCTCTTCCAGCTATTTTATAATATATTTTACCTCCTAGAAACATAAATGTATGCTACAAAGAAACATGTATCTATGTGTGTAAACTTTAAAAAAAAATTAATGATATCTTTTGGGAAGTTTTTAGGAGTTGATATTTATGGTGAAGAAATAGGAAGTTCAGGCATTCTTTGAATCTATCCTCAAGTTCTTTTTAAAATATATTTAAGTTCCCAGCACTTTGGGAGGCTGAGGTGGGCAGATCACAAGGTCAGGAGATCGAGACCATCCCGGCAAACATAGTGAAACCCCGTCTCTACTAAAAATACAAAAAATTAGCCGGGCGAGGTGGCGGCGCCTGTAGTCCCAGCTACTCGGGAGGCTGAGGCAGGAGAATGGCGTAAACCCGGGAGGCGGAGCTTGCAGTGAGCTGAGATCCGGGCACTGCACTCCAGCCTGGGCGACAGAGCGAGACTCCGTCTCAAAAAAGATGTAGCCTTTTTTTGGTGTAACCTATTTGCCATTGAGGATTTTTTTTTGTTGTTGTTGTTGTTGTTTTTGTTGTTTTTGTTTTTTTTTTTGAGACGGAGTCTCGCGCTGTCACCCAGGCTGGAGTGCAGTGCCCGGATCTCAGCTCACTGCAAGCTCCGCCTCCCGGGTTCACGCCATTCTCCTGCCTCAGCCTCCCGAGTAGCTGGGACTACAGGTGCCCGCCACCTCGCCCGGCTAGTTTTTTGACAGGGTTTCACCGTGTTAGCCAGGATGGTCTTGATCCCCTGACCTCGTGATCCGCCCATCTCGGCCGGCATTGAGTTTTTATCACTTGCCAGTGAGCCTTAAGGGCTTGCATAATATGATTTTACTCCTGTCTGCTGCTCACATTAAAACTTCTCAAAACAGATTTCAATGACGTTTCACATTTTGAGATACCTGATGCTTATGAATTCGCTGCCTAGAATTTATCAACTCTGAGATAAGAGGCTGTCTTTAGAGAGTTGTCTCTGAGACAAATACCAAGTGTGACTTTCTTCCGTTTAAAATACTAAACATTACCTTTGGTGAAGGGAGTCATTTAGCTCATGTAACTCATGAGAAACACTTGGCTTGTAAATATAGTTGTCAGAGTTTTTTGGAAGTCACATTTAAATCAGTCAGTTCTGGCCATTAGAAAGAATATAAGTTGTCTGAACATATTATCTGTTTAGTAGTGTATTAGCTTTCTAGGGCTGCCATGACAAATTGCCACAAATGTGGTGGCATAAAACAACTAAAATTTTCCTTTTGCAGTGCTGGAGCCTGGAAGTCAGAAACTGAGATATCAGCAGGGCTCCACTCCCTTTGGAGGCTCTAGGGGAGAAAAGTTCATTGCCTTTTTCAGTTCTAGTGGTTCCAGGTGTTCTTTGGTGTCTAACTCCAATCTCTGCCTCCGTTTTCACATGGCTTCCTTTGTGTGTCTGTGTGTCTAATATAGCCCTGAACTTTCTCTCATAAGGATACTTGCAACCGGATTTAGGATTGGCCAAGATTATCCAGGATGATCTCATTTTGGGATTCTTAATTACATTTGCTAAGATCCTTTCTCCAAATAAGGTTACCATTACTATTACCATTACCATTACAATGGTATATATCCCAAAAATTAGATATATATTTTGGGAGACCACCATTCAACCCAATTCAAGTAGTATTCGGGAGACCTTTAGAAGAAAATATTGCTGGGTTTATGCCTCTTTGTTTGGAAGAGATTCTACCTACCCATGGTGACGTAAGGCTACACCTTGTATTATGGCTGTAAGATTTGTTCTAAGTTACTACTCCTCTTTTTCTCCGTCTCAGAGTTTCTTGACCTCAGCACTATGGAAATGTAGGTCAGATAATTCTGTGTTGTAGGGGAGTGTCCTGTTTAGCACCCAGGACATGGCATTTGAAATGAGGAGAAACGGCCGGGTGCGATGGCTCACACCTGCAGTTGCAACACTTTGGGAGGCTAAGATGGGTGGATCACTTGAACCCAGGAGTTTGAGACCAGCCTGGGTAAGATGGCAAAACCCTGTCTCTACAAAAAATACAAAAATTAGTCAAGTGTGGTGGGGTGTGCCTGTAGGTCCAGCTACATGGGAGGCTGAGGCAGGAGGATCACTGGAGACTGCGGAGTTCGATGCTACAGTGAGCCATGATTATGCCAGTGCACCTCAATCTGAGTAACAGAGCAAGACCTGCCAAAAAATAAACAAACAAACAAAAAACAGGAGAAACAAGAAGGTAGAATTTCAGTTTTTTGTTCATGTTTTGGATGTCATTTCAGTACTGTAATAATATCTGGAGGTGACAGCATTGGGAACTTCTGGCTCTTATTAGAGCAGGGCCCCTGAGGGACCTCAAAACTCTTCTGTTACTTCTCAGCTACATTTGAATATCTGAGGTCCAGCCCCATCAGGGAAGGAGATGTGAAGTGTGGCTCTTGTCTGTGCCATTTGGAGTAAGCACACTATGTTTTCCTGAAAATATGCTTTAGCATTTTAGAGTTTCAGTTGGGAGAGCAGAGAAAGGTGCTAACATTTATGGCCTCCTTCCCAAAACCTGTTCAAATGACAGATGTTTGTAAATGATCAAATTCTGCCTAAGTTTATACCTCAAGGGATGCTTAAAGTTGACATCTGAGCCCAACGCTGGCAAGGTTGACTTGGGTCATTAGTAAAGATTTTCTGCCAAGTCCTCCTCTCCCACTCCACTGGTCAGCACCCCACCCAAGATAGAAAGCTGGTGAGAATGCAAGGTCAGCTCAGAGAAAGTCCCCTGCAGGAGACGGACATGAATTCATCATCCCCAGCTTGCCTGCCTCCTGGGTGTTTGCTTGATTTCCTCCAACTGAATTCAAACCTTCCAGGCACATCTCTACTTGCTATTTCTCTTGCTCGGCACCAAACGTCTTCTGTCTATTCTCTCCCCCAACGCCAATTCCTGCCAGGTATTATTTTAATCTTCTCCCCTCTAATGCCAGGCTCCTTCTTCACCTACTGTCTTACCTGCAGTTCTAATATGCTTTTCCTCATACTGACAGGATTAGACTAGATGAACAGATGATCTCTAAGGGCCCTTTCAGCTCTAAGACTGTTGAGGTCTGCACACACATTAGCTAGAGATGTCCCCTTCTTCTGAACAGTGATGCCCACCATCAATGTCTAATTAATACTGAGAGTGCCGCAAATCTAACTCACTCTGTGCTTTTAATGGCGGGTTGACTGTGGGCTTGGTTTATCAAGCCTGTCCAAATGACTAACTGGATGGATATTATGCCCCTAAAAGCTCCATAAGGGAAGTATCCATCTAGACTGATTACTTCTCTTCAACAGCGGGCAGAGCTGAAGACTGTGAGAGTTCATTACTGAAATGCTGTGATAATGGCGTTTCAAAATCTTGTAGGAATGGGGTGTTTTAAAATGTTTGACGATTACCTTCCTTCTTTAGTAAGGATGTGACTCGGTATATATTTAAAGCTGCAGGCCGCCCACCGCCGGGTGGAAGGCCCCGGCCGGGAGCCGAGGAAAGGGGAGGGCTCCCCAGACAACTGGGTCCGGCGAGCAGTTGGGGACAGGCTGAGTCTGCGTGCTGGCAGAATGTCCCTGGCTGCTTATTGTGTCATCTGTTGCAGAAGAGTAGGAACCTCTACTTCCCCGCCGAAAAGTGGCACACGCTGGAGAGACATCAGAAATATAATAAAGTTTACTGGATCACTTATTTTAGGAGGTTCTCTATTTCTTACATATGAAGTTCTGGCCCTGAAGAAAGCTGTGACATTAGATACTCAAGTGGTAGAAAGAGAAAAAATGAAGTCATGTATATATGTGCACACAGTTTCTTTAGATAAAGGAGAAAATCATGGTATTGCCTGGCAGGCAAGAAAAGAACTTCACAAAGCAGTAAGAAAAGTGTTGGCAACATCCACCAAGATACTACGGAATCCATTTGCTGACCCTTTTAGTACAGTTGATATAGAAGATCATGAGTGTGCTGTGTGGCTGCTCCTATGGAAGAGCAAGTCAGATGACAAAACCACGCGACTCGAGGCTGTGCAGGAGATGTCGGAGGCCCATCATTGGCATGATTACCAGTATAGGCTAATTGCTCAAGCCTGTGATCCGAAAACTCTTATTGGTTTGGCACGAAGCAAAGAGAGTGATCTTCGCTTTTTTCTCCTACCACCTCCTTTGCCATCTTTAAAAGAAGATTCTTCCACTGAAGAAGAGCTCAGGCAGTTGCTGGCTTCCTTACCTCAAACAGAGCTGGATGAGTGTATCCAGTATTTTACATCTTTGGCTCTTAGTGAAAGCAGTCAGAGTCTAGCTGCTCAGAAGGTTAGCTCATGTATTCACTTCAGTAAATATTTTTGAGTGTCCACTCTTTCCAATGTATTGTGTCAGGGGCTAGCATTCACCCAGTAACTGAGTAAACATGCTAACTTCTGGTTGTGTGCCATGCCCTGGGCTGGATGTCAGGGATGACAGGGAGGCAGGTAAATAAACAGTCACAGAGTGTGTAAGAGAGATAAAGGTGATTTCAGGAGCCCTTCACTCTGCTTAAGAGGTCATTTACAGCTTCACAGGAAGTAACTCTTAAAATTTTATCTTAAAGAATGAGGGCCGGGTGTGGTGGCTCATGCCTGTAGTCCCAGCGTGTTGGGAGGCTGACACGGGTGGATCACGAGGTCAAGAGATAGAGACCATCCTGGCCAACATGGTGAAACCCCATCTCTACTGAAAATACAAAAATTAGCTGGGCGTGGTGGCGCATGCCCATAGTCCCAGCTACTTGCGAGGCTGAGGTAGGAAAATCGCTTGAACCCGGGAGGCAGAGGTTGTAATGAGCCGAGATTGTGCCACCGCACTCTAGCCTGGTGACAGAGCGAGACTGTCTCAAAAAAAAAAAAAGAATGAACAGGGCTGAGCGCAGTGGTTGACAACTGTAATCCCAGTGCGCAGTGCTTTGTGAGGCTGAGGTAGGAGGATTGCCTGAGGCCAGTAGTTTGAGACCAGCTTGGGCAACACAGTGAGAACCCCCATGTCTATAAAACATTACAAAAAAAAATTAGTTGGACGTGGTAACATGTGCCTGTAGTTCCAGCTGTTTGAGAGGCTGAGATGGGAGGATTGCTTGAGCCCAGGAGATTGAGGCTTCAGTGAGCTGTGATTGTGCTGCTGCACTCCAGCCTGCGCAATAGAATGAGACCCTGTCTCAAAAAAAAAAAAAAGAAGAAAACAAGGCTCTCAGTGAATACTGAATTCTGATATTCTTGGGGTGCAAGTTATTCTTTATAAAAATCTCATACCTCTAAGAGAAATCAGAACGAATAACCACCATTATTAACTGCAGTAACTATGTAATCTCAATGAGAGGAACGTATTTTGTCAGTAAAAAAAATCACAGTATTCTATATTATTTGACCAATTAAATGCATTTTCTCATTTTTCCCTTTTATGAGAAATTAGGGACACATCAGTAGACAGGACTTGTCTAGTATACTTTACGTAATTTCCCCTTTTGGGCCATGTCTTGGAATTGCTCCAGTGAATTATAGTGGTGTTTTCTTTTTGAAGCTGAGAGTTCCGTCGTCTGGCCTCTATACCCTTTCTGTACACTGACCTTCTTATGCTTTTAAATTCTGTTCCCAAAGTGGCTAGAAGGTGCCATGGTTTTTTGACAAGATATCCCTGGCTCTTTTTGATTCTTCCTGCCCTACGAGATATGGCTGCTTCTCCAAGGAGATCTGATTCTTCTTACAGGAAAAGGTTAAGAGTCCAAAACCCAGGCACTAGGTGTGCGTAATAGTTCTTCATGAAGGTAGAGCTGGTGGACCTTGGGGGCTCCTAGACACCTAAGTAACAGAGCAGAACAATTACCTTTTTCTTAAAAGGTCTTAAATTTATGGTGATATTTCCAATTCAACTAGTTTTCTTTATAATCCACATACCATAAAACCCTTTAAAACTATACAATTCATTCGATGTTAATATACTCATAGAGTTGTATAATCATTACTCCAATCTAATTCCAGAATATTTTCACCATCCCCCAAAGAATCCCTCTAACCATTAGCAGTCACCACTCATTCCCCTCTCCAGCCCCTGGTAACCACGAATCTATTTTTCCTATGGATTGGCCTGTTCTGGATATTTCATATAAATGGAATCATCTAAAAAAAAATAAATAAAGCTGCAAAAATGTCAGCTACCATCACAGTCTTGAAAAAGAACCTTAATCTGCAGATATTTTCCATCAAACTCCTTATTCAAAACTCTATGTCAAAGAGAGAACTGACCTTGTAGTCGGTATTCTTAACAATTGAACCAATCAGTACAGCACTAGAAAATTAACCTATGTAAGTTTTAAAAATTACTTATGTATTTTTGTTTATTTAGGAAAGGACTTTTTAAAAAAACTTAAAAGGTAAAAAAAGGACTTGGTTGTGTTGCTTTTATTCTACGCATCTGTATTAGTTTCTAACACCTGCTGTAACAGAGGAACAAAAGCTAGGTGGCTTAACACAACAGAAATGGATGACCTCACAGTTCTGGAGGCCTGAAATCTACAACCAAGTGTTGGCAGGGCCGTATTCTTCCTTAAGGCTCTATGGGAGTCTTCTTCCTCGCCTCGTTAGCTGCAGGTGTTTGTCAGCAATCCTTGGCATTCTCAGCTGGTACACACATCACCACTCGAGCCTTTTGGCCATCTTCTTCTGCATGTCTTCACATCCTCTTTCCTCTATACTTGTCTGGCTCAGCATCCAAATTTCCCTTTTTTATAGGACACTACTCATATGGATTATGGCCCACCCTAATGATCTCATTTTAACTTGATTACCTCTGTAAAAACCTAATTTCCAAATGAGATTATTTGTTAGGTACTGGGGGTTAGGGCTTCACCGTATATTTTGGGGAGGACACAATTCAAGTCACAATGACATTAGTATAATTTGTAATGACTAGAGGACATTTTTGTCTCCTAACTTTATATATTCTTTAACTCTATGTGTGTTTGTGTGTCTGTTAGTTTATATAGGCTGTTTTCCCAAATACCCTAGGTTGGGTAACTTGTAAACAATAGAAATTGGCCAGGCATGGTGGTTCATACCTGTAATCCCAGTGATTTGAGAGGCCGAGGTGGGCAGGTGGCTTGAGCCCAGGAGTTCAAGACCAGTCTGGGCAACATGGGAAAGCCCTGTCTTTACTAAAAATACAAAAAAATTTAGCTTGACATGGTGGCATGTCCCAGCTACTCGGGAGACTGAGGTGGGAGGATCACTTGAGCCTGGGAGTTTGAGGCTATAGTGAGCCAAGATCATGCCACTACACTCCAGCCTGCAATTGGAGTGAGACACTCTCTCAAAAACAAAAACAAACAAACAAACAACAGAAATGTATTGCTCACAGTTCTGAAGGCCTGGAAGTCCAAGAACAAGGCACCAGCAGGTTCAGTGTCCGCTGAGGGCGCACTTTCTGCTTCACAGAATTAATCTTCTCTCTGTGTCCTCACCTAGTGGACGTGGTGACTGACTGAGCTCTCTGAGGCCTCTTTTATCAGGGCATGAATCTCAATCGGAAGGTGTCACCCTCGTGACCTAATTACCTCCTACTGGCCTTGAGAGGTTAGGATTTCAACATACGAATTTCTCAGAGGACACAGTCATTCACACCATAGCTGTGTGCTCCTGCAGGCATAATTCCCCCTTTGTGGAATATTTGAGTTGATGGAAAAAAACGTAGGAAAAAGCATATATGTGTATATACACACACATATATACACATATGTATGTGTGTATACCTATGTGTGTGTGTATATATGTATATACACACATATGTTTGTGTATATATAGATATATATTTTTTAAATTGAATTTGTCACTTTCCAACATTCAGCTATTATTGCATTTTCTTGGGTGACCGCCATCCCACACTGTTTTCATGCTTTTCCCCACCCCTTTAATTTTCTCATAATGGAAGCTCAGCTATGCTGGTTTTCTTTTCTGAGTTTTAACTGCACCTTTGTTATTTCCCGTCATTCTTTGCTCTGGTTGTCTCCCAGAAAGAGATCAAGAAGCTTCTGCCCATAGTAACTTAGTAATCCATTACAGCTCCCTAAGGAGATGCTTTTATATCTTTTTTTTTTTTTTTGAGATAACAGTTTGGAGCATAATGTCTCACCTGTAGGAAGTATGCTGTTTCTCCTTCCCCTTATCCTACTTTCCTGCCTATTATTACTGCCTGTACAAATCCTGAAGTTTAAAAATTGTAAAATACTACAGAAGACATATTTTCATAAAGAAATCCTCAAATTTAGAAACCAAAAGCTTTTACTTTTTGACCAGCCTGCTTTCTGAATGATGTTTTATATTTGGTCCAAGACTTTCTTAAATATAGATTCCTTTTTGTAATTAGAGAATAACAGGTAACCAAATTAAGCTTGAGCATAGAGGTGTGAAATATGTAATTAAAAAACATTTTGGCATTATAAGATTTGACCACATTAATTGTTAAGCAATGCATTTGTGAAAAGTACAGTATTTCAGATAGAACACAGAGACTTTTCTATTTACATATAAAATTTATATTTATAGTTGTAAATTATGTCATATCATGTACTTACAGCTGATGCAAGGAGGACTCCTTGTAGATATGTTACATTTAGCTGCTTTAAAAAGAAAATAGTGGCCGGGCGCGGTGGCTCAAGCCTGTAATCCCAGCACTTTGGGAGGCCGAGACGGGCGGATCACGAGGTCAGGAGATCGAGACCATCCTGGCTAATATGGTGAAACCCCGTCTCTACTAAAAATACAAAAAACTAGCCGGGCGAGGTGGTGGGCGCCTGTAGTCCCAGCTACTCGGGAGGCTGAGGCAGGAGAATGGCGTAAACCCGGGAGGCGGAGCTTGCAGTGAGCTGAGATCCGGCCACTGCACTCCAGCCTGGGCGACAAAGCGAGACTCCGTCTCAAAAAAAAAAAAAAAAAAAAAAAATAGTGTTTTACCAGTTTTTGACAAATCACAGTTTACCACAGCTGGTTAAATATAGTTAATGTATTTGACGATTTCTAGCTCAACCTCAAAGATATGATAAGCCTGTAAATGGATATACAGATAGTAAATTAATTATACATTTTATACACTAAAAGCCTTTTTTTGAACTTTTAAAATGACTGATATTTTTAGATTCTATTTCTTTCCTTCTGTGGGGTTCAACTCTCTATTTTCTTGCCCCAATTACACATCCCTTTAAGAATTAACATGATTGTGTTTGTGATTTTAAGTCCTTAGTTATCATGCATCACATTAAAATACCCCTTAGTTGATAAGTAATTATCTGGTTGTTTAACTGGTCGATCGGGGCTGTTATTTGGCATATGGAGACAAAGTGTCTTTTTTGATTATTCTACCTAGAATTAAAGAAGCATTGAGTGATATTTGGATGAGAACAATGATTTCCACTCAGGTCTTCTGGATGTGTACAAGATAGTTCTCTGAAGATATGTAACAAAATAAAGAGGTTAAATTTTCCTGAATCTTACGCATATAATGATGATCATAGCTAATATTGAGTTATTATTTTATGTGCAGCTCTATGGTAAGAGCTCAGCATGCATTATTCCATTTAATCTTATCAGTGCTTATATTTGATGGGTATCATCTTTATCCTGATTTTGCTTGAGGAAAACAGGTCAGCATCAAGTATCTCTAGCCTTGGTGCATTCCAGATTAGCTCTCAGACCACCTGGCTCCAGCTCACACGCTGTTAACTTTTTGCCATAAACTCGGAAGAGCAGAAAATCCTCCTCCTCCTCCTTCCCCATTACTTGTCCTTTTCCCCAGTCACTCCCATGTACCACCTAGACCACTATCAAATTCTGACTAGCCGAAGATTCAAACATTCAGTGTGAATTATTTGGTTTCTCATCTTTCTCTTTGTTCACTTAATTCTGAAAAGTAGATGGGGTTTGCAAACCAGAATTCCAACTCACAAAGGGGAGTTTAATCCTAGGCACTGCCTCTGTCAATAGCATCAGCATTACAAAGGGCAGTTAGGACGAGAGGCTTACTGCCTTTTGAACGTAGGAGTTCTAGAATCTGTTGATCCTCAGATTCACCCAAATGGACTTTTAATAATGGAAATTCCCAAATCCTTTCTGTGCTTACAGAATAAGGATTTGGGGGAGTGGGAATCCCTGCTTTGAACATGAACCCTGGGAAACTAGAGCTCTGGAGCCTTTGTGGGAATGGACCCTCACAGGGGCTGTGAAAATAGTGTATCTGATCCGAGAAACACTGGAGAGTAGCAGGGAGAGTGGGTTTTGAGGGGCTAGAAGTGTAGGCCAGTTGTAGGGATGGAAGACAGGAAGCTGTACTTTGGCCCTAGTGATCTTGAGTGATGGTGAGGATTCCAGTCGAACTGTCTAGTGAGTATTTGAAAGGCAAGTTTAGAATTCTGGTGGTGGAAGAGAAGGAGAGGGATAAAGGAGGAAAACAGAGCAAGTGAAAGTGGATGAGTGAGAGACATAATGAAGGAATGAATGAATGAATTGTTGAACCAGGTAGATCTGAAAATGGGGCTGGCTTATTGGCTGGTTTGGAAGCCATTTCTTCATTGAGACCTCTCAATGTAAAGGAAGAGTGGATTGTCTTCCCCGTGGGGGAAGTGTTTAGAAGTCCAGTGTCCCTGGACAAAGCAGATGACACATGTGGTGCTTGGATTCTGAGTGGTTAAGCAAGTAGAGTGCTCAGTAAATCTAGGGAGAGTTTTTTTTGTCAAGGCATAAGGATAGCACTGGGTATTGAGACATTCCAAGTGGAGAGTTCAGCACAATAGGTGTTGACATGAAAGAGTCATGACACCCATATTTGTGTGAGGAGCAGGCAGGGGAATCCAGGAAGGAATGGAAGGAACAGAGCTTTAGCATCCATCTCGTGGCATCTGGCAGAACTGTGATTTTTGAAATGAAGGCCAGGGTCCCCTGCCCCATTTTTGGACAGCTTTGCTGATGTGGATGGAAAGCAGCTCATGGTTGTGCAAGTCCATAGAGTGAGGCAGGTTGGGGGTGCTGGGGCTTATACTGGAGGCTTAGTGCCTATGAGGCACTAAGGAGTCACAGCACTTTGAAGTCCCAAACCCTGAGTGGCTGCAGCCGAGCTGAGAGGCGAGGTGATGATGTGCAGGAAGGCCAAGTGCTGTCTGGTCTTATTTCAAAGACAGGGAGACAAGATTTGGAGATCACCCATTGCTGTATGTGACGTGAGCTTTTGTTCCCTGTTTCATTTTCATGTCTCTCCTTTCCCTTTAATTAAATGATTCATTAAAATGTAATGTGTTTTCAATTGACTTACACCACTATTGGCAGAGGGACTACCTTGTGGTAAATCACGGAGGATATAACTGTATGGACTGCAATTGTGATCTTACAAAGAAAGGAACCAATTGCTCGTTATTTCTTTTCTCTGTGTTAGTTACAGCTAATGTGGCCACCAACAGTATTACTATTTTTTATTTGATTGTGTATTCACTTTTGCAAAAAGTACCCAATATCCCCTCCACCTCTAGCCTAAACATTATTACTAATTTGGATTAACAGTTTCTCAAGTTCAAATACTGGACATAGGGCTGTTAGAGATATATGTATAATATATATATAATATATATAAATATATATGTATGTACATATATATTATATATACATACATATATATTTATATATAGACATATCAATAGATATATGTAGATATATATGTAGACACAGATCAATAATTGATCCAAATAAGCCTGCATTTTGGAGGAGGAGAAAGAAAAGTAAAAGAGAAATTAGATGATCAAATAGCACAAGTGCAACAGACATGAAAGAAAAATTACACAAACACAAATGGTGACAAACTGCAGAATTTAATAACATGTATTAGATTTATTGCTACTGTTAAAAAGCAGCAGTTACTGATTGTCCACACAGTGAGTATCAAAGCTGGAACGTTGACAATTACATGTTTAAAAGTTTAAGTTTGTGTACTTTTGTGATAACTTCCGCTTGGATATTAAAACAAAGGGAAGTTTATTTTTCATATGGCCCTGGGTGAGGAAATGGCTTCTTAAACCCTTAAGAAGTAAAAGACACTCAAGGAAGATATTATATATATATATATAAAATAAAAAGGAATGAAATAATGGCATTTATAGCAACCTACATGGACCTAGAAACCATTATTCTAAGTGAAGTATCTCAGGAATGGAAAACCAAACATTGTATGTTCTCACTCCTAAGGGGGAGGCTTAACTCTAATGATTCAAAGGCATAAGAACGGTACAATGGACTTTGAGGACTCAGGGGAAAGGGTGGGACGGGGTGAGGGATAAAAGACTACACACCGGGTTCAGTGTACACTGTTTGGGTGATAGGTGCACCAAAATCTCAGAAATGACCACTAAAAATCTTATTCATGTATCCAAATATCACCTGTTTCCAAAAAACCTATTGAAATAAAAAAAAATTAAAAGTAATTTTTAAATCAGATACCTCAAAAGGTTTCTGTCCTTATGTGACTTGGTTATTGAAGATGATATTCAACAGTCACTATAGTAACAATTTTACCTGATTTTTAAATATATACATTTAGAAAATTCACTTTTGAAATGTCTTATATGTACTTTTAACCTTTTTTAAAAACTCCCCAAAGGCAAGTTTCAGTGGACTTTAAGCTCATTTTTTAATCTTTCTGATGAATTTTTAAGCACAAGATTTTGACATCAGTGAAGATGAAAATGTTCTTGGCAAATTTCAACAAAAAACATTGTCTGATTGGTACATAAAGTCAAAAAAGTAGTATATCAAAATTTATTAAAAACAGCCAATGATGAAAATGGATTTTTTTTTTTTTTTTTTTTTTTTTTTTGAGACAGAGTCTTGCTCTGTTGCCCGGGCTGGAGTGCAGTGGTGTGATCTCACCCCCCTGCAACCTCTGCCTCCCGGCTTCAGGCAATTCTCCTGCCTCAGCCTCCTGAGTCGCTGGGACTACAGGCGCCCGCCACCACACCCGGCTAATTTTTTGTGTTTTTTTTTGTAGAGGCAGAGTTTCACCATGTTAGCCAGGATGGTCTCAATCTCCTGACCTTGTGATCTGCCTGCCTCGGCCTCCCAAGAAATTGGATTTATGTATCTGTTCGAGGTGTCCACTTCAGTTATAGCAGTTTTTAAACTAAAAATTAATATAAGTTGAATGTAGGAAACAGAATGTTAATTCATTCTATCATAAATTATTGCACTAAGGTTTAAAAACTTTCATTAAATTAGACTATAACATAATATTTACTTTATAATATCAATCATTTTATCTTTATATCATTATTTTAAAATATGTATACTGTAGTTAAAATATGCTTCTATACATGCACAGCTGCATGTGTTTATAATATATAAATGAAGACATATACATTGGTTGGAAGTAAATGTCAGATCTCATTGATGAGAGTGTAGGAGAAAAACATTTGTGAAAATACCATTAGAGACCTATTCAATATGCTGTGTGAGCAACACGGTCTCTAATAGGCTTAAACCATCAATGGAAATGTAACTAGGCTAGGATTCACTTTCTGACAAAAGAAGCATTTAATTTAAAAATCATTTGGGGAGAAAAAATATTTTTGTTTTTGTTTGAAGGATGAGGTAAAAATGCTTTCCTTTTTTTGGTTTTGTGTCCTCATTTCTACTTTTTTCAAATATCAACATGATATGAATGAGATCTAGTTTACAACTTGTACATTAGCTACTGTGGGCTTAATCTTACCAAGACTACATTTTGGTTCCAGCCGCTTCATTATGCAACCACTTTTTGGTAAATTTGTTTTTATTTTAATGTTGGAGAAAAGACTTATTCTTAGCATTGCCCTAATTTTAGAAAATGAATTTCATTCATGAGAGTGTTCTTGGCTAGAAATATAAACACTGTAGAGAACAGTTTCACATTTATTTTCTCCTATTTTATCATCTTTGAAAGAAAGTGAACTCCTGCTGGCTATTTTCTCTTGCCCCTCCCAGCGTCCATTCCTGCCTCTGTGCTGGGAAGCTCCTGTGACTGCCGTCATGCCCCTGTGCCCTCTCATGGCCAGCTGCATGGGCCATGGAAAAGGTCCTTGGAAGGCCTGTGGGAGAAAGGGGAGGGAAGTCCCAGCTACAGTTTCCCCCACTGGCTGCCACTGGGTCACCTGGGACTGGCTGTGACCATGGCCTCACACCGCAGCAGCCACACCCACCTGGCTCTTCCTGTGTGACCCTTCATCCCCCAGTGTTCCTTTGGGCCCCCTGGTTCCACTGGGAACCCTTGTGTTTGCCTCTTCCACACCCATGTCTTTGTTGATAATTGTCTTGTCAAACCTTCTTCAAATTATCTTATGTGATGGTGTCACATAATTCTATAGAACTATTGATTCATAAATTATCCTAAAATATGCTTTAATATTTTCCCAGTTTGGGGAAGTATTTTTAATTAATTTTAGATATGTCATGTGTCTCTTTTACATTTATCTTAAACATTTGCTGGCTTATTCTCTTAATCCATAAGTGGTTTTGAAGATAGCAATATTCAGAATCTACTATTCTGGTACTCAGAATATTCAGGATATTTGGAAGGATATTCAGAATCTATTGAGTTTTGTTGAACATGATGACATTTTATTTTTAAAAAAGTAGGGTTCGAGGGAAATAATTTTTTTTTTTTTTTTTTTTGAGACGGAGTCTCGCTCTGTAGCCCAGGCTGGAGAGCAGTGGCCGGATCTCAGCTCACTGCAAGCTCCGCCTCCCGGGTTCACGCCATTCTCCGGCCTCAGCCTCCCGAGTAGCTGGGACTACAGGCGCTGCCACCTCGCCCGGCTATTTTTTGTATTTCTTAGTAGAGACGGGGTTTCACCGTGTTATCCAGGATGGTCTCGATCTCCTGACCTCGTGATCTGCCCATCTCGGCCTCCCAAAGTGCTGGGATTACAGGCTTGAGCCACCGCGCCCGGCCGAGGGAAATAATTTTTAAGTTACTTTGCCATATTTGGCTACAGCAAGAGTTTGCAAACATTTTCTGTACAGGGCCAGATAGTAAATGTGGAGACATGTGGTCTCCAGTATGACTAATCAACTCTGCCATCACGGTACAAAGCCAGCTGTAGACAGTATGTATATGAATAGGGATGGCTGAGTTTTAATAAAACTTTATTTATAATAATAGATGGTGGGCCTGATTTGGCCTGCTGACTGTAGTTTGCCAAGTCCTGTACTAGGGTGACATAACATTAGAAAATGGATATAATTTATTTCAGAAGAATATAATTTTTAAAGGTTTATAAATTATAAATTATTGCAGTGGATAAGATTAAAATATTTTTGACATTTAAATTATTATTTAAATCATATTTAGGGAAAAGTTTCAGTTACATTACTCTAAAAATAATTACCATGTACAAAGAAATACTCAGCTTTAGGAATTATGTATATATGAAAGGATGTAGTGTCTATTCTGTTTACACTGAATAATATCTATTGTATTATGTGATGTCTAAAAGCTGAATTTGATACTTTTGCTGACACCAAAGCCACTTAACAGATATTCAACTAACCCTAGCCGATGATGTTATTATGGATGGCATTTTTTGGATCACGCTGCTGCCTGGGTTAATATAAAGATGAATGTCTGTATTCATCGTGCACGTGTGTGCCTGTGTCCATGCTCAAGTGCACAGTTGCCTGTGTCTCTGGAAGAAGTGCAGGTGGATGGGGGAGGGTTAGTGGGTAACTGACCCATTCGCTTCTGGTCCTCTGCATTCCTGGCCACCCCAGGAGTGTATGTTTTCTCCCTCAATGCATTGGGTACATGTAGGAAAACAGTGACGGACAGCATTTGCTTGCGATTGTTCTGCTTGCACCTAAAAAAGGAAATGTGTGCAAAGATCAGAGTCCAAAGCCAGTTCTGGTCCAAGGTGCGAAGGGGCCCGGCCCAAGGCCAAGATCTTGGGGGACTCTCAGCTATCTTATCATTCAGTGTTTCTTATTCTCTGCTGATGGGCTTTCCTTTGGGTATTTGCCAAGATGAATTTGCCATTTTTCAGTCTTAATATACTTAATTATAAAACTTCACATCGTGTGTGTGTGTGTATGTGTGTATAAGTGTGTGTAAGGGGGGGGAGATTATGAAAATATGAATGAATGATTGAATAAAAACACATGAATAAGGAATATATTATTTGGACTGGAGGAGTGAGTTAACTGTCCAGGCTTGGTCAGTCAATTCTTGAAGGGGCAGTTTCCTGGCGGTGAGGTGGTGAGCTGACGAGAGGACCACACTTGTCTGCATGCAAATATCCCTTACCCAAAGCAGTACATGGGAAGTCAAACCCAGTCAGCAAACAATGATTGCTGAACTGTATTAATATGGTCTGGGAGGTAGAAAAAAAGAGTATAGAGGGGTACCAGAGTCTGGGGGAAAAAAATCGATGGTAGGAAAAAAAATGCCTATAATATAAATTTCAACAATCATCTTATGAAAACATTGCAATTACTTGAAAATTTGCCTTTATGTTGTTATAATCAGTTAAAGGTAACCCAACTATGTATAATACACATGGCATATTATCAAATACAGGCTCATAAGAAGTCTCCTGGGTAACTCTTTTTATTATAATGTTAAAGATAGAATTGCTACACCTTATCTTAGCAAGTGTATTTAGTCAATATGGTGAAACAAACTCCTAGCATTCTGCAACATTATACAAACAGATAAATATCACTTAGTGCAGCCTGCCTCAGTTTTCGTGGAAGCATCCTTTAAAAAAAAAGTTGTATGGATACATTATAGTTGTACCTACATATGGAACACTTGTGATATTTTGATACAAGCAAATACAATGTATAATGATCAAATCTGGCTAATTGGGGTATGCATCACCTCAACCATTTATCATTACTTTGTGTCAAAAACATTCTAAATCTATTTTTCTGCTTATTTTAAAATAGACAATAAATTGTTGTTAAGACAGTATTCCTTTTGCTCGCTATGAAGCAGCCATCATCAGAACATTTGGGTCAAGGTCATTACAGGAGGTCACCCTCATGACTTGAGAAGGGCTTTTCATCTCCTTGAGAGTGTGTTCTCCATGCTATGCTCCTGAGATCAATCCTTGAAGCTTCAAAAGTCACCTCTGCCTGCCTGTGGAGGAATGATTGGCAGGGAGATTGATCACATATCTAGAAACAGATATTGTGGGAACTTGTGAGCTGGTGTTTATGTCTGGCTTAGAGAAGAACCAGGCCTGGCTAGTTTTGAGTCTTTTGACTGATAGTTTTAACAGGGCAACTATAGTTTGTGTTAAACCGTGTGTTTAATTTGGATGTCACGTATGTTGAGAGACTAAAGAGTTTCTTGTTAATCCCATGTTTCTTTGTGGAGGAAGAGCTCTAGGCATTTTTGTTCTTTCAGACTGACTCAGAGGTCACTGTCTTGGCAGGTTCACGGCCCAGTGATTGAAGATTGAGATTTTCTCCAGAAGAAGGAAAGGGGTATATTTATGGAGAATAACAAGATGATTTGTAGAATCCTACACTGCACTATGATGTTGAGTCAGTTGTATCATGAAATACTAGCATTTTTCACGCAGGAACATTTTGTAACAAGAAATGTTAGAAATCCTTTCTAGAGTAGAAGACATACTAGATGATAGTTGGAAGGAAAAAGAGACTGTGGAATGATGTGTAAATGCTTCGAATTAAAGGGAGGGGCCTCAAAAAGTGTTGGAGGCTTGAGGAATTTAGCACACAACTACAGATGTTTCTTCCTCCCTTCCTCTACTTGGTTCTATTATTAGAATAGGAGGATGTGAGAATTTTCTTGCTGGGAAGTCTGCCTCAGACTGGTAGAGTCTGTCTGGCTGACTAAGGGGGTGCCCCCTTCCTGTGTTATCATCACATTTTCTTGGGCAGGGTTCTGGCTGCCAGGACGGATCCTTCCCTCCCCCAGTACTAGAATAGAACTATAATTGAAGCAATGTGCAGTACATTGTCACAAGGAGAGCTATTTATTAAAGCTTATCCTTTTTGTGCTGGTAGGCTTCTTCCAGCTAAAAACTGCAAGAACAAATAAGAAGACTGTTCTTCATTTTATACAAAAACATCTTAGGTCTGTATTAGCCAATGATCAGGGAGTCTGTTTCATTTGTGATTTCCTCAAAATTTTACCCACTAAAAGAATTACTGAGTTAGCAAATAAAGGGAAAAATACCATCACTTGCGATTGTTAAAAAAAAAAATTGATGAAATATGTCGAATTTGAATCAGCTCAATCCATTATAGAAAAGGAATGGAAGTAATTATATTGTCATCTTTCCTTATATGCTGGCTCATTGCTAACTCCCTAACGGTTGCCTTCTCTACATAATTCATTCAGGATGTGTCTACATTGATACTTTTCAGGCAAGCAAATCTGAGTTTGAGTTTACAATATGAAACTGAAGGTCTTTTGCTTTCTCCTTGTCACTACCAGTTTCTCTCAGAATTCTGTATTAGCTACTGTTTTATAGCCTACTGCAAATGACTATTGTGTTAGATATCCATTATGGTGTGCTTTCATTTGGAATTAGAGTATTCAATCAAGAGAAAAAAATTGGCACAGATAGCATCTATCTCTCATCTGTCTATCTATCTAATATCTATCTATTAATCTATTACCTGTTATCTATCATCTGTTATCTATCATTTGATATTTATCCATCATCTGTTATCTATCATCTATCTATTATCTGTTATCTGTCTGCCTGCCTGCCTGTCTGTCTGTCTGTCTGTCTGTCTGTCTGTCTATCTATCTATCTATCTATCTATCTATCTATCTATCTATTTTTTTAGTAAGACCACGTATCACATGCATGGAGATGTATAGTGATTAAGTCCATGTACCTCGGGTTCTGTGTTGTGTCCTGTGATTATGAAAATAAGGTGAAGTTTGAGCACTCTTCGAGACTGTTGAGGGGCAGTTGGGGAACACCTTGGGAACAGTCATTGGAGAGAGAGGAACGTGCCTACATTTGCATATGTTCTATCTATCTAATACTGAGCATGTCCAGGGCAGTGGACAAAACTTACTAACTTGCCTGTGTTGGGGCATTTGGTTAAAAATTAACAGGCAGAGGCAAACTGGCACATTAGCTACTTTGCCCAGCCACGGAGTGTGGTGGGTGGAATTCCAGGATGGCCCCAGGATTCTGCCCCCTGGTGGACATACCCTGTATGATCTCCTCTCCTTGAGTGTGGGCAGGACCATAATTAGTTTACCTTATATGGTAAGAGTAAGGGGATTTTGCAGATGGAATTAAGAACTCTAATCAGTTGAGTATAGGTTAGTCAAAAGGGACATCATCCTGGATGAATCTGACCTAACAGGTGAATCTTTAAAAGGGCCACAGCAGGTGCTCTTCTCTTGTCTTTGAAGAAGCAAAATTCCATCTTGTATAGAGAACCACAGGGCAGAGAGGGGTGGGCATTCCCTAGCATCAAAGGATCTCAGTCCTACAGTCACAAAGAACTGAATTTTTTCCAGCAACCAATGAGTTTAGAAGACTATCACAAGCCTAAAAAGACATCTCAGTCGCAGGACAATGAGATTCTAAACAGAGGATCTGGTTAAACCACGAATGGACTCCTGACCCATGAGAATTGAGAGATAATTCATAGGTATTGCTTCGGGGCTTCAGGTTTATGGCAATTTATTAGACAGCAAAAGGAAACTAAAACAAGAGATCTATCAGTTTTGTGATACTGCTGCAAAAAAATTATCCCATACTCGGTGGCTTAAAACAATGAAATTTATTATCTTACCATTTTGGATGTCAGAAGTTCAAAATTGGTCTTAGTGTGCTTAGGTCAAGGTGTTGGCAGTTCTGCTTCCCTCTTGGAGGCTCTTCGGTGGAGAATCAGTTTCCTTGCCTTTTCCAGGTTCTACAAGATACCTGATTTTCATGGCTCAATCGATTAACAGCCTTAATTCTGTCTGCAATCTAAACTTTCCCCTTGCCATGAAGTATAACATGGTCACAGGTTGTAAGGATTAGGAAGTGGGACTCTATTTTGCCTACCACTAGGAATTTAGGATTGATGCTGTGGGATGGGGAGGTGCACATGTGAGAAGATGGAATTATGTATTTTAGAGCAATCTGATGACATAGGAAGGGTCCGCTTGGAGGTTCCTTTATCCATCTGGTCAGCTACAACTGCCAGAAAGTGCATGATACCTCCATGGACCTCTGACACTTGAGATTATACTGTTTTTTCTTATTTTCTAGAAAAAGTATTTAGGATTTAGGTATAAATATATGTTGTATAGTGCTCATTTTCCTCAATATTCATTTTTCAGAGAGGAAAGAATATGTCATTTTGTACATGTGTATTACATTGGTTGAAAGTTTTAGGAATGGGTGAGTTATTGCTTTTTCAGGGTTCTGCCTTTAGAAATCCTATGTCCTCTTCTCTGCATTATTGAAAACCATAAAGACAAATATGTGGCCCATACCCATGTTCACAGGACTCACTGCCTGAATCACGTTTGGTCTCCTGTCTTTCCAACCAACTTCCTCTTCGCTTCATTTTTTTTGTTTTGTTTGTTTTACTTTCTTCTATTTGATGGGTTTTTGTAATTTTATTTTTATTCATTTTAAGTGTTTGGCATTAATATTTTTGCTCCAAGATTTAAACTAATCTGCCATGATGCTCTTGTGTTAAAGGTGGAAGGAAATGAGGCATGAGCTGTCTCTCACATTACTTAAAAGGTGCCTGGTCTGGGCACGGTGGCTAACCTCTGTAATCCCAGCACTTTGGGAGGCTCTGGCGGGTGGATCATGAGGTCAGGAGTTTAAGACCAGCCTGGCCAAGACGGTAAAACCCTGTCTCTACTAAAAATACAAAAATTAGCCAGGCGTGGTGGCTGTAATTACATAAGCGCCTGTAATCCCAGCTACTTGGGAGGCTGAGGCAGAACCCGGTCAGCAGAAGTTGCAGTGAGCTGAGATTGCACCACTGCACTCCAGCCTGGGTGACAGAGCAAGGCTCTGTCTCAAAAAAAAAAAAAAAAAAAAAAAAAAAAAAAAAGTGCCTGTATCACAAAGAGGATATGAAATTATTGACTGTTGCCCATTAGTCACGGCATGCTGTCTTCTCCCTGGTCTGGGACAGCAGTATCTCTTGGTTCCTGTCAATCAGGTTGTATGGCTCTATTTGCCTTACCCTGTTTGGTGATCTGGGGGTCTGTAAGAATCCAGATAATTCTTGTTGTCCCTGAAGAACCTTGTTAGTCCATAAGTCAAGAGATAATCAATACAATAATATGAGTATGGGATTTGCTTTTCATATAAAGCAGGGTTTCTCAGTCTTGGCACAGTTGACTTTTTATGCTAGATAATTCACTGTTGTGTAGGCTGCCCTGTGCAGCATAGGATATTTAGCATCATCCTGGACTCTACCCACTAAATGCCAGTAACAACCCTTCCCAGCTGTGACAACTGGAAATGTATCCAGACATTGCTGAATGTCCCCTGGGGGGCAAAACTATCCCTATTTGGGGACCACGGTTATAAATATATATGAAAATTATAGGGAAAACATTTTGGATGGGAGTTGTTGACTGGCTTGAAATAGGTATTTGCATGAAGTAAAGGTATTGACATCATAGAAAAGAAAAATTCTGTGCTAGAGGGAAAATGGAAATTTTATTCCTATAGAAGTAAAGATACATTATCAAAGTACAGTAACTGATATTTATGTGTATTTTCTGTACTACCAGGATCATTAAATGTTAGAAATGAAATTCTGATAACTCATCTTAACTCAGTAATATAAATATATTTGGTTTCTTATCTATAAAGGATGGATGATAATTGTTCCTACCTCATAGGGTTATTATGAAACTTAAATGAGACTTTTAAAGTGGTTTTTCTCATGCCTTGAAGTTCTTAATTCATGTTAACTAATATTATTAATGAAGAATAGGGTTAGATTAATGGAAGAATTATTTAAATTGTATATACACAGATATACCTACACATATAATTATTTATTGTTATTTTCTAAAACTTTACATTTTATTCATAATTGGAACAATTTCTTTCCAGGTCTGAGGAAGATAATTGGATGAATATTGCTGTTGTCAGTGATGTTCTCATCTTAGCAAGCTTGGTTAACTTGAGAGTCCTCCACCTAAAAATTTTGGTTTGCTTTTCAAATTATTGTTTCTCTTAATTTCAGAGGTATCCAATTTGCCTATGTACCAAAATAACTGAAGTCTTGAACACTGCGTGTTTTAATGTAGGAAACTGGACTTCAAATGTCATGTTTACATTGTCATCCTTGATATAATTATAATTTGAAGCTGGGCAAGTGAGAGCTTTTCCTATGAGTAGTAACCCCGGTCCTGTTCATGGAAATAGGCACTAACAGGGGATCAGGCTCAGGGAGTCCTGGTTCTGCAAGGGCTGTGTGGCCTGGGCCAAGTCCTGTCTCCAGATGTACTTCACTTTCCCACCTGTGAAGAATGATGCTGCTCAGGTGGTCTTGAAGGACCTTTCCCACTTTCATCTTTGCCTTTCTTTTCTTTACTTTTCTATTTTCATTGAAAAGAGCAATAGGAATCATGTGCTCTTTGTAGTAACTGGTCCATTTATTAACAATTAAATGGAATCTATTGAATACAAAGACATCTGCTAGAGTAAATGTAAAGTAAAACATCAGAATCTGTAATTAGGGGTCCTGGATTTGTCAGTGTACAAAGCCCTGGTATTAGATTTGCTTTCAACATTGGTATTTTTTTCCAACTCCTAAGATGGAATTCCTCTAAGAAAAAATACATGTTAAAAGAAATTGCTCCAAAATCCCGTCCTGCAAGCACTCATCATTCGGCATCAGGGTTCAGTCACCTCTTTCTTGGAAAGGGCTGGATAGTTAATATTTTAGCCTCAGCAGGCCAAGTGACAAAATGGTCCTATGCAAGTTGATATTAGTCAGTTATCACGCTGCTGTCAAGAACTACCTGAGACTGAGGCTGGGTAATTTATGAAGAAAAGAGGTTTAATTGACTCATAGTTCCACGGGCTTAACAGGAAGCATGACTTGGAGGCCTCAGGAAACTTACAATCATGTCAAAAGGCAAAGGGAGAGCAAGCGTGTCATACTGTGGTGGGGCAGGAGAGAGAGAGAGAGAGAGGGAAAGTGAAGGGGGAAGTGCTGCACGTTGTTAAACCATCAGATCTCATGAAAACTCACTCACTATCATGAGAACAGCAAGGGGGAAATCTGCCCCTACGTTCCAATCACCTTCCACCAGGCCCCTCCCCTGTTATGCAGGGATTATAATTCAACATGAGATTTGGGTGGGACACAGAGCTAAGCCGTATCATTCTGCCCCTGGCCCCTCCAAAATCTTATGTCCTTTTCACACTTCAAAATCAATCATGGCTTCCCAACAATCCCCCATACTCTTATCTCATTCCAGCATTAACTCAAAAATCCATGTCCAAAGTCACATCTGAGACAAGCCAAGTCTCTGTAAAATCGAAAACAAGTTAGTTACTTCCAAGATACAATAGGGGTACAGGCATTGGGTAAATGTTCACATCCCAAATGGGGGAAATTGGCCAAAACAAAGGGTCTAGAGACCCCATCCAAGTCCAAAACCCAGCAGGGCCATCATTCAATCTTAAAGCTCCAAAGTAGTCTTCTTTGACTCTATGTCTTGCATCGAGACCATACTAACATAAAGGGTGGGCTCCCAAGGCCTTTGGCAGCTCTGCCCCTCTGGCTTTGCATGGTACAGCCCCCTTGGCTGCTTTCATGAGCTGGTGTTGAGTTCCTGTGGGTTTTCTGGATGCATATTGCAAGTTGTTCATGGATCTATAATTCTGGGGTCTGCAGGATGGTGGCCCTCTTCTCACAGCTCCACTAGGCAGTGTTCCAGTGGGGACTCCATACTGGGACTCCAACCCCACATTCCCGCCCTGCACTGCCCTACTATAGGTTCCCCACGAGGGGTCCACCCCTGCAGCAGACTTCTGCCTGGACAGTAAGATGTTTACAAACATCCTCTGAAATCTAGGTGGAGGTTCCCAAACCTCAAGTCTCACCTTCTGTGCACCTGCAGACCCAGCACCACATGGAAGCTGCTGAGGCTTGGGGCTCACATCCTCTGAAGCCTTGGCCTGAGCTGTACATTGGCCCCTTTAGCCATGGCTGGAGCTGGACCATATGTGATACAGGGTACTGTGTTCTGAGGCTGCACAGAACAGCAGGGCCCTGGGCTTCACCCACAAAACCATTTTTCCCTCCTAGGCCTCCAGGCCTGTGATGAGAGGGGCTTCCATGAAGGTCTCTGAAATGCTCTGGAAATATATTCCCCATTGTCTTGGTTATTAACATTTGGCTGTTCTTTACTTATGTACATTTCTGCAGCAGGCTTGATTTTTTTCCCCAGAAAATGGGTTTTTCTTTTCTACCACATGGCCATACTGCAAATTTTCCAAACTTTTATGCTTTGCTTTCCTTTTAATTTTAAGTACCAATTTCAGATAATCTCTTTGTTCATGCATATGAACATACACTTTTAGAAACCATCAGATCACCTCTTGAATGCTTTACTGCTTAGAAATGTCTTCTACCAGATATCCTAAATAATCTCTCTCAAGTTCAAAGTTCCACAGATCTCTAGGGCAGGGACAAAATGCCACTAGTCTCTTTGCTAAAGCACAGCAAGGGTTGCCATCACTCCACTTCTCAGTAAGTTCCTTATTACTAACTGAGACCTCATCAGCTGGGACTTCTTATTTTTTTTTCAAGTTTACATAACTTTAATAATCTTTAGTAAATGCAGCTGATTTTAAAATTACTGATAAAGTAAAATAAAAACGACTCCAGAATTTGATTTAAACATGTTTTTTGGGTCTATTGATAAGTCAATGCTGTCTCTACTAGATGTGTTCTTTTTAAATTATAGTTTAAGTTCTGGGGTACATGTGCAGAACATGCAGGTCTGTTACATAGGTATACATATGCCATGGTTGTTTGCTGCACCCATCAACTCATTGTCTACATTAGGTATTTCTCCTAATGCTATCCCTCCCCTAGCACCCCTCCCCCTGACAGTGTGTGATTTTTCCCCTCCCTGTGTCCATGTGTTCTTATTGTTCAACTCCCACTTATGAGTGAGAACATGTGGTGTTTGGCTTTCTGTTCTTGTGTTAGTTTACTGAGAATGATGGTTTCCAGCATCATCCATGTCCCTGTACAGGACAGGAACTCATCCTTTTATATGGCGTCATAGTATTCCATGGTGTATATGTGCCACATTTTCTTTATCTAGTCTATCATTGATGGGCATTTGAGTTGATTTCAAGTCTTTGCTATTGTGAATAGTGCCACAATAAATATATGTGTGCATGTGTCTTAATAGTAGAATGATTTATAATCCTTTGGATATATATCCAGTAATGGGATTGCTGGGTCAAATGGTATTTTTAGTTCTAAATTCTTCAGGAATTGCCACACTGTCATCCACAATGGTTGAACTAATTTACACTCTCACCAATAGTGTAAAAGCATTCCTATTTCTCCATATCCTCTCCAGCATCTGTTGTTTCTTGATTCTTTAACGATCACCATTCTAACTGACATGACGTGGTATCTCATTGTGATTTTGATTTGCATTACTCTAATGACCAATGATGACGAGCATTTTTTCATGTTTGTTGGCGGCATAAATGCCTTCTTTGGAGAAGTGTCTGTTCATATCCTTTGCCCACTTCGTGATGGGGTTTTTTGTTCTTTTTGTAAATTTGTTTAAATTCTTTGTAGATTCTGGACATTAGCCTTTTGTCAGAAGGGTAGATTGCAAACATTTTCTCCCTTTCTTTAGGTTGCCTGTTCACTCTGATGATAGTTTCTTTTGCTGTGCAGAAGCTGTTTAATTTAGCTAGATCCCATTTGTCTATTTTGACTTTCGTTGCCATTGCTTTTGGTATTTTAGTCATGAAGTCTTTGCCCATGCCTATGTCCTGAATGGTATTGCCTAGGTTTTCTTCTGGGGTTTTTATGGTTTTAGGTCTCACATTTAAGTCTTTAATATATCTTGGGTTAATTTTTGTATAAGGTAAGGAAGGGATCCAGTTTCAGTTTTCTGCACATGGCTAGCCAGTTTTCCCAACACCATTTAAGAAAGAGAGAATCCTTTTCCCATTGCTTGTTTTTGTCAGGTTTGTCAAAGATCTGATGGTTGTAGATGTGTGGTGATATTTCTGAGGCCTTTGTTCTGTTCCATTGGTATATATATCTGTTTTGGTACCAGTACCATGCTGTTTTACTGTAGCCTTGTAGTATAGTTTGAATTCAGGTAGCATGATGCCTCCAGCTTTGTTCTTGTTGCTTAGGATTGCCTTGGTTATATGGGCTCTTTTTTGGTTCCATATGAAATTTAAAGTACATTTTGCCAATTCTGTGAAGAAAGTCAGCGGTAGCTTGATTTGAATAGCATTGAATCTATAAATTACTTTGGGCAGTGTGGCCATTTTCACGATACTGATTTTTCCTATCCATGAGCATGGAATGTTTTTCCATTTGTTTGTGTTCTGTCATATTTCCTTGAGCAGTGGTTTGTAGTTCTCCTTGAAGAAGTCCTTCACATCCATTGTAAGTTGTATTCTTAGGCATTTTATTCTCTTTGTAGCAATTGTGAATGGGTGTCCACTCATGATTTGGCTATTTGTCTGTTATTGGTGTATGGGTATGCTTGTGATTTTTGCACATTGATTTTGTATCCTGAGACTTTGCTGAAGTTGCTTATCAGCTTAAGGAGATTTTGGGCTGAGACAATGGGATTTTCTAAATATATAATCATGTCATCTGCAAACAGAGACAATTTGACTTCCTGTTTTCCTAATTGAATACACTTTAGTTCTTTCTTTTGCCTGATTGCCCTGGCCAGAACTTCCAATATTGTGTTGAATTGGAGTGGTGAGAGAGGGCATCCTTGTCTTGTGCTGGTTTTCAAAGGGAATGCTTCCAGTTTTTCGCCCATTCAGTATGATGTTGGCTGTGGGTTTGTCATAAATAGCTCTTATTATTTGAGATATGTTCCATCAATACCTAGTTTATTGAAAGTTTTTAGCATGAAGGGTTGTTGAATTTTGTCAAAGGCCTTTTCTGCATCTATTGAAATAATCATATGTTATTTCTCATTGATTTTGTTTAAGTGATGGATTACCTTGATTGATTTGCGTATGTTGAACCAGCCTGCATCCTCACAATGAAGATGACTTGATTGTGGTGGACAAGCTTTTTGATGTGCTGCTGGATTCAGTTTGCCAGTGTGTTATTGAGGATTTTCACATCAATGATCATCAGGGATATTGGCCTGAAATTTTCTTTTTTTGTTGTGTCTCTGCCAGGTTTTGGTATTAGGATGATGCTGGCCTCATGAAATGAGTCGGGGAGGATTCCCTCTTTTTCTGTTGTTTGGAATAGTTTTACAAGGAATGGTACCAGCTTCTCTTTGTACCTTTGGTAGAATTTGGCTGTGAATCCATCTGGTCCTCAACTTTTTTTGGTTGGTGGGCTATTAATTGCTTCCTCAGTTTTAGAACTTGTTATTGGTCTATTCAAGGATTCGACTTCTTCCTGGTTTAGTCTTGGGAGGGTGTATGTGTCCTGGAACGTTTCCATTTCTTCTAGATTTTCTAGTTTATTTGCATAGAGGTGTTTGTAGTATTTTCTGATGGTAGTTTGTATTTCTGTGGGATAGGTAGTGATATATGCTTTATCTTTTTTTTATTGCATCTATTTGATTCTTCTCTCTTTTTTTCTTTATTAGTCTGGCTAGCAGTCTATTTTGTTGATCTTTTCAATAAACCAGCTCCTGGATTCATTGATTTTTTTGAAGGGTTTTTCATGTGTCTATCTCCTTTAGCTCTGCTCTGATCTTAGTTATTTCTTGCCTTCTGCTAGCTTTTGAATTTGTTTGCTCTTGTTTCTCTAGTTCTATTAATTCTGATGTAAGTGTGTCAATTTTAGATCTTTCTTGCTTTCTTTTTTGGGCATTTAGTACTATAAATTTCCCTCTATACACTGCTTTAAATGTGTTCCAGAGATTCTGGTACATTGTGTCTTTGTTCTCATTGGTTTCAAAGAACATCTTTATTTCTGCCTACATTTTGTTATTTACAGTAGTCATTCAGGAGCAGGTTGTTCACTTTCCAAGTAGTTGTGTGGTTTTGAGTGGGTTTCTTAATCCTGAGTTCTAATTTGATTACACTGTTGTCTGAGAGACAGTTTTTTACGATTTCCGTTCTTTTGCATTTGCTGAGGAGTGTTTTACTTCCAATTAGGTGGTCAGTTTTAGAATAAGTGTGATATGGTGCTGAAAATAATGTATACTCTGTTGATTTGGGGTGGAGAGTTCCGTAGATGTCTATTAGGTCCACTTGGTCCAGAGCTGAGTTCAAGTCCTGGATATCCTTGGTAACTTTCTGTCTCGTTGATCTGCCTAATATTGACTGTGGGATATCAAAGTATCCCACTATTGTTGTGTGGGAGTCTAAGTCTCTTTGCAGGTCTCTAAGAACTTGCTTTATGAATCTGGGTGCTTCTGTATTAGGACCATATATATTTAGGTTAATTAGCTTTTCTTATTGCATTGATCCCTTTACCATTATGTAATGCCCTTCTTTGTCTCTTTTGATCTTTATTGGTTTAAAGTCTGTTTTATCAGAGACTAACATTGCAACCCTTGCTTTTGTTTTTTGCTGTCCATTTGCTTGGTAAATATTCCTCCATCCCTTTATTTTGAGCCTAAGTGTGTCTTTGCACGTGAGATGGGTCTCCTGAATACAGCACACCAATGGGACTTGATTCTTTATCCAATTTGCCAGACTGTGTCTTTTAATTGGGACATTTAGCTCATTTACATTTAAGGTTAATATTGTCATGTGTGGGCTGGGCGCGGTGGCTCATGCTTGTAATCGTAACACTTTGGGAGGCCTAGGCAGGCGATCACAAAGTCAGGAGATCGAGACCATCTTGGCTAACATGGTGAAACCCCGTCTGTACTAAAAATACAAAAAAATTAGCTGGGTGTGGTGGTGGGCACCTGTAGTCCCAGCTACTCCGGAGGCTAAGGCAGGAGCATGGTGTGAACCCGGGAGGCGGAGCTTGCAGTGAGCTGAGATCACGCCACTGCACTCCAGCCTGGGGGACAGAGCAAGACTCCATCTCAAAAAATAAAATAAAATAAAATAAAATAAAATAAAATAAAATAAAATAAAATATTGTTATATGTGAATTTGATCCTGTCATTATGATGCTAGCTGGTTATTTTGCCCATTAGTTGATGCAGTTTCTTCATAGCATGGATGGTCTTTGCAATTTGGTATGTTTTTGCAGTGACTGGTACCAGTTGTTCCTTCCCATGTTTAGTGCTTCCTTCAGGAGCTCTTGTAAGGCAGGCCTAGTGGTGACAAAATCTCTCAGCATTTGCTTGTCTGTAAAGGATTTTATTTCTCCTTCACTTATGAAGCTTAGTTTGGCTGGATATGAAATTCTGGGTTGAAAATTCTTTTCTTTAAGAATGTTGAATATTGGCCCCCACTCTCTTCTGTCTTGTAGAGTTTCTGCTATGAGATCCACTGTTAGTCTGATGGGATTCCCTTTGTGGGTACCCCGACTTTTCTGTCTTGGCTGCCCTTATTATTTTTTCCTTCATTTTTACCTTGGTGAATCTGATGTTTATGTGTCTTAGGGTTGCTATTCTCTAGGAGTATCTTTGTGGTGTTCTCTTTATTTCCTGAATTTGAATGTTGGTCTACCTTGCTAGTTTGGGGAAGTTTTCCTAGATAATATCCTGAAGAGTGTTTTCCAACTTGGTTTAATTCTCCCTGTCACTTTAAGGTACACCAATCAAACGTAGATTTGGTCTTTTCACATAGTCCCATATTTCTTGGAGGCTTTGTTCATTTCTTTTCACTCTTTTTTCTCTAATCTTGTCTTCACCTTTATTTCATTGACTTCATCTTCAATCTCTGATATCCTTTCTTCCACTTGATCGATTCAGCTATTGATACTTGTGTATGCTTCATGAATTTCTCGTGCTGTGTTTTTCAGCTCCGTCAGGTCATTTATGTTCTTCTCTAAACTGGTTATTCTAATTAGCAATTCATCTAGCCTTTTTTCAAGGTTCTTAGCTTCCTTGGATTGGGTTAGAATGTGCTCCTTTACCTTAGAGGAGTTTGTTATTACCCACCTTCTGAAGCCCACTTCTGTCAATTCGTCAAACTCATTCTCCATCCAGTTTTGTTCCCTTGCTGGAGAGGAGTTGTGATCCTTTGGAAGAGAAGAGGCGTTCTGGTTTTTGGACTTTTTAGCCTTTTTGCACTGGTTTCCCCCATCTTCGTGTATTTATCTACCTTTGGTCTTTGATGTCAGTGACATTTGGCTGGTGTCTCTGAGTGGGCGTCCTTTTGGGTTGATGTTGATACCATTCCTTTGTTTGTTAGTTTTCCTTCTAACATTCAGGCCCCTCTTCGGCAGGTGTGCTGCAGTTTGCTGGAGGTTCACTCCAGACCCTGTTTGCCTGGGTATCACCAGCAGAGGCTGCAGAATAGCCAAGATTGCTGCCTGTTCCTTCCTCTGGAAGCTTTGTCCCAGAGGGGCACCCACCAGATGCCAGCCAGAGCTCTCCTGTATGAGGTGTCTCTCGGCCCATACTGGGAGGTGTCTCACATTCACAATGCACCAGGGTCAGGGACCCACTTGAGGAGGCTGTCTGTCCCTTATCAGAACTCAAATGCTGTGCTGGGAGATCCACTGCTCTTTTCAGAGCCATAAGGGAAGACGTTTCAGTCTGCTGAAGCTGCACCCACAACCTCCCCTTCCCCCAGATGCTCTGTCCCAAGGAGGTGGGGGTTTTATCTATAAGTCCCTGACTGGGGCTGCTGCATTTTTTTCAGAGATGCCCTGCCCAGAGAGGAGAGGCGATCTGGCTTCAGTGGCCTTGCTGAGCTGCAGTGGTGGGCTCCGCCCAGTTCCAACCTTCCAGGGGCTTTGTTTATACTGTGAGGGTAAAACCGCCTACTCAAGCCTCAGCAATGGCAGATGCTCCTCTCCCCGCACCAAGCTCCAGTGACCCACCTCCAGCTCAGACAGCTGTTCTAGCAGCGAGAATTTCAAGCCAGTAGATCCTAGGTTCCTGGGCTCTGTGGGGGTGGGACCTGCCGAGCCAGACCACTTGGCTCCCTGGCTTCAGCACCCTTTCCGGGGGAGTGAATGATTCTGTCTCGCTGGTGTTCCAGGTGCCACTGGGGTATGAAGAAACAACTCCTGTGGCTAGCTCAGTGTCTGCCCAAACAGCCGCCCAGTTTTGTGCTGGAAACCCAGGGCCCTGGTGGTGTGGGCACCGGAGGGAATCTCCTGGTCTGCGGGTTGCAAAGAGTGTGGGAAAAACGCAGTATCTGGGGCGGAGTGCAGGGTACAGTCCCTAATGGCTTCCCTTGGCTAGCGGAGGGAGTTCCCTGACCCATTGTGCTTCCCGGGTGAGGCGATGCCCCACCCTGCTTTGCCTCCCCCTTCTGGGGTTGCACCCATTGTCCAACAAGTCCCAGTGAGATGAACCGGGTACCTCAGTTGGAAATGCAGAAATCACCCACCTTCTGTGTTGATCTCGCTGGGAGCTGCAGGTCAGAGCTGTTCCTATTCAGCCATCTTGCCAGCAATCCCCTTCTTTGTTTTTATTACTTATCAGTGTTTTGGTCAAAACCATTCAATAAGTCTCTAGGAAGTTCTAAACTTTCCCACATTTTCCTGTCGTCTTCTGTGCCCTTCAAACTGTTCCAGCCTCTGCCTGTTACTCAGTTCCAAAGTCGCTTTCACATTTTCGGGTATGTTTATAGCAGTACCTCATTCCTGGTACCAATTTTCTTTATTCATTCATTCTCATACTACTATAAAGACCTACCTGAGACTGGGTACTTTATGAAGAAAAGAGGTTTAATTGACTCACAGTTTCACAGGCTTAACAGGAAGCATGGCTTGGAGGCCTCAGGAAACTTACAATCATGGTGGAAGGCAAAGGGTAAGCAAGCATATCTTACCACGGAGAAGAAGAAGAGAGCAAGTCAACTTTTAAACCATCAGATCTCATGAGAATTCAGTCACTATCATGAGAGCAGCACGGGGGAAATCTGTCACTGTGATCCAAAGACCTCCCACGAGGCCCCTCCCCTGACAGGTGGGGGTTACAATTCAACACGAAGTTTGTGGGGGACACAGAACAAAACCATATCAAGTTCCTTATGTTAAAAAGGAGAAAACAAACACTCACAAATTCTTTCTTGAATATGTGAAAATATAAAACCCATTTTTAGCAAGCAGGCCATCAGATAATAGGCAGTGGGCTGGATTTGACCCACAGGCTGTAGTTTGCCATTCTGATATACATTGGAGAAGTCTGCCTCTTACATCTCAATAACATTATGGCTCATATTTCATCTATTTCTTTTTTCTTTTCTGACCAGAAGTTCCAGGTAAAGCAAAGCTCTTTAACCTTGTCCTGGGGAAACCCTCCTTCCCGCCGCCCCTACCTGCCGCCCCAGCATCAGAGTATGCCAAATCTGGGCTGCTGCTTTCTAGGTATGTTGGAAGCATCTCCAGTCAGTTCTCAGGCAACCTGAGAATGTTCTCCCAAAGTGAATGCCATGTTTCCAACCAGCCTCGACTTTCCCCAACTCTCAGTACCTTTTGTACTTCCTTTTCTGGCCAGAATCTAGAAAGATTCTAGATTGTTATTGTTTCCTTTGGGACTTGCTCAAGTTTTGGGTCACCTATCTCTGAAAATTGTCATTTCCATATAGATTTGTAATGTTATTGAATTGGAGGTCTCATAGATCACCCCCAGGTTCAATAATTTTCTGGGACTCAAGGACTCAGCATATAGTCATATGCACAGCTGTGATTTATTACAGTGAAGGAAAAAAACAAAATCAGCAAAGACAAGTGGTGCGTGCATAGATTATGAAGAAAACGGGGTATAATCTTCCAAGAGTCCTCTTCCAGTGGAATCACACTGGACACACTTAAACCTTCCATCAGCAAATTGTGATAATACAAGGAGAGTGTTGTCTACCAGAAAGGCTTAATGCCCTGGGTTTCTCCTGTGGGCCGATCACATAGGCCCTCTCTGCCTGCAATGTATTAAAATTGCAGACTTCTGGAAGGAAAGCAGATGCTTGCATAAACCACTTGCGTGTATTAATAATTGAGGCATAGTGAGCCATTTTTAACAGAGAATCGTGGAAACCCTCCTGACATGTGACCCCAGCTAAGGTGCCAATGTTGCAAGCAGGCTCTTCTAGGATGACAGTCTCAGGCCTACTCTGCTGAGTCTTCTCTGTGCAGCTGTAAAAAGGGGACTCAATGGAGTTCATTGTCATATGGAATCTAGTAACACTGGTTTTCTAACTCAGAAGTGAATGTTAGAAGTAATTCTTATGTTTTGCATATGCAGATTTATTACATTTCATATTATGTATATATTGACGTAGAGAATATGAATAGATACATTTTATAAAAATTTATAGAAGCCTTAAGATCAACATCATATATAATCTTACATTTTATATTTTATGCCTGTTTTGCTACTCTTACAATAGCAGTTATAATTGCAATGTTTCTATTCTGTTTTAGTGTTAACAAGGATATTTTCATGAACATTATCTCCTTCAAACTCTACCTCACCATTTTTTGGTAATTAGGGCATTTATTATTTTCTCCCCGTATTTTCAAGTGAGTACGCTAACTTAGAGAGGTGAGGCCATTTGCTCAAGGCTGCATAGCTAATAAAAACCAAGTGAGAACGCAAATACTGTTCTTGTATTTTTTAGGAATTCCACAGCCATCTCCAGTGTCTTTCTACTGAGTCAGAGACAAGTCACAGCTCTAACACAATAGGTTATTATTATTAATATCTATTTGTACTGCTTCCATGCCTACAGGAGATCATGTATTATCTACCTGGCCATCTCCTGCCTGCCATCTGGCGCCAAGGTGTCTCTCACAGAGCTGGGGGAGGGGGTGAGCAGAGTCTCAGTCATTTGTTGTAGGTGAGAATGTTGGATGATTCGGTGTGATAACAAATTAGAGGCGTGAGGCTCCCAGTCTGTATCCCATGGATTTTCTCTCAGTTCATTCCTCTACTACATGTGCTGTGTGTTGTTGCAGGGGGATGCATTTCTATCAGTCTATAGATCTTGCAACCTGGAGGAAAAAAATGCATTTTGTCCTTAGCATCCAGAAGATAACTGTACGATGTAAATGTTGTATGCCTTCCAAGCTGTTGATCTGGAAATTGTCATCATTTTAAAAACAAATAGAAATATACTTACTTCAAAAATAAATTAGTATGTTTAAAACACAGATAATCATTTATCCCCAAATTATTAAGCAATTACAAATTCAAGCAGTTGGTGCTGATTAATTATCTATATAAAAGGTAGCATTTAAAAAATTTATGATAGATTACAGCAATCTGTTGAAGTGTTGAAGGTGATTATTTATAAAGTGTGATGTAAATGAAATTTGCCACAGTGCAGGGAAAATAAATTCTTTATTAACATCTAATTATCTTTTGCTCAATTCTGGATTCAATATGTCCTACCTCTATATCAGCTCTTATGGCCTGGGGGCAATAGTATTTATTAAGATGGCATTTTTAGTTCCATCATAATTTAGCTTTATTCAAATTCCAGATCAGTGCTATAACATTACTATTTACTGACAAATTCTGAACTGTGTTGCCAAAAAAGGATAAAAAGTAAGCTTTACACTTCCTTGCCCGGGAGTCTCATGACTCCATTTTCAGTGTTTTCCTCAGTGAATGGGTGGTCTTATCACTGTTTGTTCAGTCATCCTTCCAGACTGAATTGCTAACTGTGCACATCTTCCACACACAGAAAATGTCTTGGAAGTTGATTCTCTAGGTTTCTAAACTCAGCCTGTCTCTGTATTTTTATTGATGTTTTAAAAATTGTTGAGGATCATCCCAAGTGCATCAGTTGATTGACAGCTTTAGGGTCCATAGGTTCTTAACAGATGAAATCTACCAATATAAAATTGCGAAGGGCAAATAAGAAGCCCTACAATTGTGCTAAATCTGTCACTGACAAGAACTATAAGAACCAACTACGTTTATCAAGAATGGGAAATACTACAGGTGTTTCAGAAGGTACAAATCAGCATATTTACATGGCTCTATAATTTTTAATCATATTTTCATTACTCAATGTATATTATTATGATCATTTCAATCATTAGCAAAGGTAAAGAGAATAGTGTAATAAAACCCTTTGTGCCCAGCTGCCGATTTAAAAAGTGTTCTGTAAATCTTGTCTTATCTCTTCCCTTACCCACTTCCCCCATGCCCACCCCGGCCAGAGATGATTCTGAAGTCAATCTCAGATGTGTCTTTTTATCTTTAACTATTTTAGTTGAATTCTATACTTTTGGGGTCTAGTTAATCAGAAAGAAGAGCAAAGAAAGAGACCAGGACAGTCAGAGGAATCAGATGCCTTTGATTTGAGAAATGAGAGAAGGAACACTCTTTTAGAAACACCGGTCTGGAAGACCCAGGAGGAAGATTTCAGGGTCTGTAAATAAGAAAAGCACAATAATGTGGAAACCAGTTAAGAATTTATCTCTGTGTCATTAAGGCATAGACCCAGAACTAAAGAGTACACGGTATGGGGTGATTGATGTCAACTCAGTTTAAGGAAGAACTTCCTAAAGTAAAGTGGGCCAAAGATGCAATGAACTGTCACAAGGAATTGATGGTTTCAACTAACCAGGGTTTTCAAGTGGATCGGGCAACAGCTTGATAGTGTGATATAGAGGCAAATTACGGGAGATTCAGGTGAGATTTTATGTTGTGAGTTTTTCCAAACCCAGAGGCCTACAAAGTGTGGCGGGCTTCTCAGCTGAAACTCTTCTTGGCTCATATATTAAACAAGAATCGAATCTTTTCTGAATGCGAATGTCATGTAAGAGCCTCATCCTGTTTGCAGTGTGGACTCAGAGAGCTGTTCAAAGGTTTTGAGCCAGCAACCTAGAAATCCATCTTGATTCTGCTACTTTCTAGCTAGGCAGAGCTATGTAAGGTATATCACATCTTCACTGAATCTCAGGCTTCTAATCTCTACAATGGGATTTTAAGAGAGTCTTCTGAGAATTAAATTAGGTGCATACTTAAAATCTCTCTCCTTCATTTTGTACCCAGTTAGGTGTTTTGTATCAGGTGTTCATATTTACTCTTCCAATTTCCAGAGCTTGCCGAACTTTCCATGTTGATACTGCTTTGGTAAAGTTGAGTTTGTATTGATTTATTCAGCAGCCTGAACTTGGGGTACAGTAGTGAGTTACACAGGGTCTGGCCACAAGTTGGCTAGAGTTTGGTGGGCTTTCTAAGCTGGATAAGTTACCTTTATTACTCTAGGAGAAATAAGTTAATCGCGCTTACTTTGTCCTGTCAAAAGAGAATAGTTATAATTATTTTATTGCCATAATCTTCTTACATTCTTTCTCATGAGGGTGAGAAGAAGTTTCTTAAAAGATAAAATATTGTTTTCTAATACTGCCTTAAGGGACCAGATAAAAGTTTCTAATTTAGCCTGAAATTACATTGAATAATAATGGTGTATTCAACTTAGCATTTTATCATTAGATGGATAGAGACTTTAAAAATGTGTAGTATCTAGTTATTTAAGGAGCCATGGCCCTCTAGAGATTATCACAAATAACAGGAAACCCTCCAGATAATTTATTTCCATTCATTCTCATTAATAATAGTATTTAAAAGCAGAAGTTTGCCAAAAGACTCTATTTATAAGATACTTAGAAAGCACAGAAGCTCGCTTGTGCTTTAAAATGTGCCCTGGCTAACTCTGGCATCTTGTGTTGTCTGATATATCAAATAAAACACAGAACCATGGACAAGACTGTTCTCTCCTTTGGAAACATCCACCTGTATTCAGAGACTCGAACCATTCCCTGATATCCTAAAATGCCCTCAAGGCAGACGTAGCACCAGCAGTATTTGGAGTTCATACAGTGTGGCATTGAGCACGGATGCCTTTTGTTCACAAACAGATTAGGAAATAGGAGATAAATGGATTTTTTCGTGGTAAGTGGGAGAAAATGTGGGAGAGATTTGGAAGCAGGGCAGCCGTGGGGCAAGGAATGTTGAAATGTAGCAATTACTCTTTGGTCTTCCTCCGCACAACACTGCCCTTCTCCCCCTAGCATTTTTCAGATGCCAGGCCCTCAACATGAAAACACGGTGTGCCTGCTGAGCCCTTAACATTCTCAAGAGCGCCTGGTGGACAGCCAGCCAGGGCTTGCTGAATCCTGTGTCTGGAACCCAGACTTGCAGGGGAGGGAGAAAACTGCCTTGCAGTGGCCTAAACAGAAGCTAAGTGGACAGCTCACTTGAACTTGGTTTAGCATACCCCAGAAATTGATGCTTGTTTTAATTTCCTTTTATTTGTCTTATTCGTGAGGGAGGGATCCCTTGCCCTAGAGTTATGGGGATAGCTGAACTTGGGACACCAGGCACTGGAAACGTGAGATCAGCAGCAGTTTATGAGTCACATATGCTCACAGCCTGCAGCAGGAGGACCCCACACACCACACAAAGCCACATGGGAGTCCCGCTGGAGAAGAGTTGAACATCACGGGGCCGTGGGAGGCAGGCCTTACAGTGGAAGGAAGGTGGGATGCCTCTGGTTTCCACAGAAGGATGGGATTGACTTGTTAGATAAATTACATGGGCTGATAGGGAGCTGAAGCCCACACCTCAGGGATAGGCCCGAACTGGGCCTGGTCTTTCTAATAAGGAGGTTATTTGTCTAGAACTCCTCACCCACAAGAGGAGCCTCAGGAGGGGAATATGTAATTAGGCCCTTGGAGACCCTCCTGGTGTCTCCCAGATGTTGAGCTAGCACACAACCATGGAGCTGAATTTTAGGCTCACACCACAATGTCTGGCGTTGGTTTGGGGCTGTGGGGAATGTACTTGTTTCATCCACAACAGAGTATTCACTCAGAGTTTCAGTCATTCAATCCACATAGGAAGAATTTTCCCTAACTTTCATTCCTAAATATTAAAATGCTTGTGCATTATAATGAAGACTCCCAAAGTAAGATTAGAAGGAATTTCAGATCAAAGTCAATCTCTGTTCACATCTTTGGGGTGTGAAACACGGGATAATGTACTTAGTAGGTAAAGAAACTTAATTCTTCCCCACTGCACCCCTTCCCCATGTTTCTCCCCATCCCCAAGTCAGCCAGCCCCTCACACTTTTGAGAGTGATGAACGTTGTTGTTAGTGAAGAACTATATTCATTTTGTTTGGAAAGAGATATTTTTTGTTCTCAAATATACAGAAAATTATAAGACCAGAGCTGCGCTTCCTTTTTTACGTTTCCATTCCTGGTTGCCAGGATCTACCAAGGGCAAACTGAACATTAACCCACTGGCGACCTCAGGGTGGGAGGTGTCACTATGAGAATGCCACACCCCCGGCAACCTGGTACCCCAAAGCTGAGAAATTTAGGGTATTTTCTTCTCAAGTGATTCAGCTGACATCAGTTCTGCCTTCATTTCTTTATAAAATCATTCCCAGAGCATATGGCTATATTTTGATTTCAAGTGCTTGGTACATTATTCTAGGATTTGCTTTGAACATACTGAAATAAAATGTGTTATTTACTTTAAGCCTAGATGGTTTAATGTTTTTTCACTTCCTCTTTGTCCTTGCCATCCTCTTTCCTTTGACTATTCCCACTTCCCCTCACCTTCCTGGCCTTCTTTTTCCTTTCTTTTCCCCCTTCTGGGCTCCTGCTTTTTTTCTGTCTTTATTCCAACTCTACAAATCTGATTCTTCTTGGCTTATAGAAATGTATTTGGCAAATGTAAAATGTTCTTAAATGGTAAATAATAGGTCTAAATGAAAACTAATGTGATCTATCTGCATGCTATGTTTTATTCTCTTCCTATCTTACAATATGATTTCCAAAATTAAACTTGAATTTGGATTCATTTATATCTTTCATTACAGACTCATGTTTCCTAAAAAGAAGGTAGGCACATAGTGACCATATGTGAGTTTCCAATCCTAAAATTAGTTTAATGGCAATAACAAAAATAGATTTTCTGGTGAAATTCACTTCTTATCAATTTCTGCAGGGGAGATGGGGAGAGATGAGGGGAATGTGTGTTTGAGAAAAGATACATGATCAGAGCACTTCGAGATCTATTTCTAAATGCAGTGCTCATTGAGAAATACCCAAGAGACACAGGGAAAACTCAGCCATGAGAACGTCTTCTTTAGAGTAGTTCATGTGGTTAAACTCTAAGTGTGATCATTGAGGATAACTTGCCTTCCACCATGTAATCACATGGCCAAGTACAGATCATAGGCATTAAAACCCATGTTCTCGTTATTTTGCAAGAACCTAAATTCATGTCATAGGTAAAGGTTGAATGGTAGAGTACAAGAGTTCTAATGACTTAGATCAGTGGTCCCCAGTTCTCTTGACACCAGAGACCAGTTTCGTGGAAGACAGTTTTTCCACAAGCCATGGGGCAGTAGGGAAAGGGAGGGGGTTGATTTTGGGATGAAACTGTTCCACCTCAGATTACCAGCAGTAGAGTCCCATAAGGAGTGGATAACCTAGATCCCTCACTGCAGTGCGCAGTTCACGAGAGGGTTCATGCTCCTATGAGAATCGAATGCCGCTGCTGATCTGACAAGCAGGGGAACTCAGGCAGTAATGCTCACTGGCCTGCTGCTCACCTTGTGCTGTGTGGCCTGGTTCCTAACAGGCCATGGACCGGGACCAGTTCACGGCCTGGGTGTTGGGGACCCCTGACTTAGATGACCTGGAGGACAGAGTGAAAAAGAATGGGGAAGTTTTTCTTTCTTTCAATGATAACAAATTCTCAAAAATTCTTACTGCACAGAACCATTGTAGGTTTCTTCAGATATTGCAATAAGCAACCCAATATTTTGAACTGATTTTTTGTTGGCAGACATCTGTATCTTTTTTTTTTCTACTGACAGAATGGATTTAACTTGCCAAATCATTTGGAATTCCTTAGGCATTTATTTAAAATTTTATTTTTAAATCTCCCCCAAAGCGAAGAATAATTTCAAGTGAACATGTGGGGAAAAATTTGTTACTACAAACCTTTTAAGAATATTAAAAGCAAATTTTGCCCAGGAGCAGTTTGCATTTCTCCCTTCCATTATAGCTGTATTTCCAAGTGAATGGCAGATAACAAAAGAATTAGAATGGGATTAAAAAGGCTTTTTGTAAAAAATAATGGGGCCGGGCTTGGTGGCTCATGCCTGTAATCCTAGCACTTTGGGAGGCCAAGGCAGGCAGATACCCTGAGGTCAGGAGTTCCAGACTAACCTGGTCAGCATCACGAAACCCCGCCTCTATCAAAAATACAAAATTAGCCAGGTGTGGTGGCAGGCCCCTGTGGTCCCAGGTACTTGGGAGGCTGAGGCATGAGAATTGCTTGAACCCTGGAGACAGAGGTTCCACAGAGCCGAGATCATGCCATGGCACTCCAGCCTGGGCTATAAGAGCAAAACTCCATCTAAGAAAGAAAGAGAGAGAAAGAGAGAGGAGAAAGAAAGAGAGAGAGAAAGAAAGAAAGAAAAAGGAAGAAAAGAAAAGAAAGGAAAGAAAGAGGGAAAGAGGGAAGAAAGGAAAGAGAAAGAAAGAAAAGAAGGAAAGAAGGAAAGAGAGAGAGAAAGAAAGAAAGAATAGTGGAAGTAATTATGTGGTTAACAATATCACAGGCTTACTATGTGCAGACACTGGATTAAATGCTATTTGTAAGCACTCCTTAATACTCACCAAGACCCTTTGAGGTTGCTATTTTTATTGTATCCAGTAACCAGTGAGGAAAAATGAGGGATAGGGAAATGAAAAGACTTGACTAAATCTCATCGCCAGGATTCAGCCCAGCTCTTCGTACCCCTGGATAACCTAAGGCTGATTAGGGCAAGACTTCTTCCATTGTCTTGTACACATAAGGAGAGAGAGAGACCTGGCACATTGAGGCCTTGGCCTTTGAGCCTGCAAGTGGAGAAGACAGAATAAGAGATAGGCCTGTGGTCTCTTGCCACCTCACTGAAGGACAACATGCTTGTTGTTGGCTACCAGTCTTCAATAGGTAACCTAAATCCAATCCCAAGATGAAGTAAGTTCGATCAATTCATTTGTAACCCAATAACCAAGATGTTCATTGCCTAGTAAAATTTTGATTCACTGAGCCTTTTAATTTAAGAACTTACATGAAAATATAGATTTAGGACTCAAGCCAGCATTTTGATGGTAAGGCTTATAACTTCTCTTGATATTCCTTTCAAATCAGCAGGAATGCTTCTTTTTTTTATGTTAGTAATATGCCATGCCATTTGACAGTTCTTCCCCCTAGTGTTTCTTCTCAGTGAGTTTTCAGTATTCAGTCCAAATGTGTATTCAGCAGGTCAAAATCTCAGCCTGTTTGCACTGGGTGCTAGCAGCTAGTTGTAGAGTGTAGTGGTATCATCTACAGCCTTGAAGGAAGGATACACAACACCCTAACACCCTCCTTGCCCTTTGCTTGACTTCTCTTTGCCTTCTGAGGCCTCGGTTGCTGGATACAGAGCTGTCTAGGGGCTGACTTGCCCTGCACACCCCTGTGTACCCTGTTCCTGGGCTTTGCTGAATGCTCCCATGGATGCCCACTGGTATAGTTGTAATAAAACATCTGCAAGCCCTGACCACCACCACGATGCATGTAACGGTGGTTGTAGTGCTGGGGGTTCTGAACCACTAGTGGTGCCTATGACCAAGGAGCAAGGGGAAGAGGTGAGGGGATGTCATCTATTTTAAACATTATTCACTGACCTCATCTGTCAGAAGGAGAAATTATAATCTTTTTTTAGGGCAAAATAGAATCCCAGTCCCTAGTATAAACCACACATTGTGTGTTGAAGCTGACTGTTTTCATGGACATTTTCCAGGGTGACATGGGAGCTTTCATTTCATTTGATGTGCTTTCAATGACCTTTCAGTGACATTTAATGTAGAATGGAAAAAAAGATGTATGTGGGTGGTTTACAGATGTGTCGAGCTTTACTTTCCACTTAGAATAGTTGTGCGGCCATTTCCCAGTGTAGTGGCACATGTACCATGTCTCCTACTGACAGTAAAAGGTGAGCTAATTTCCATCCAAGGAGCAATTGAAATGTCTCCAATACAAGACGCTATGAGAAGGTCATAGAGGTGACAAGTAAAGAGTTTTCTCTGTGTTTATTACTTCGCAGTGGAGTCATTCTTTGGATTATTGCCAGATGCAAAACTCTTCAAGGGCCAGGTGGCAACTCACTCAGTGTACCAGCAAATACCGTGATGCCATGAATAAGCTCTCCCGTTGGTGATGCAGACCGCAGATTCCAGACCCAACTATTTCTACTAAACTACTTTGCCTGAGAGTTTATACGGTGCCCCCATAACTATCTCATTAAGTCTCACAACAATTTTATGAACCAAAAAGGTCAGAGATTATTATTCGCATCACATAGATAGGCAAGATGAGTTTGAGAACTAAATGCAAAGTGATTTTTTCAGTCTTCGTGCTACTCTTGAACTTATGCTCTTAAAACCAGGTTCACCTGATAACAAATGTGATGAGGCTCTCGCCTTGAAATTCCTATCTTCAGACAGAAAGTTTCCAAAAGTAAACTCATTGCATCTTTTCAAACTCCTGGATTATTCCTTCCTTCAGCACATATTCAATCAGGATCTCCTATGGGGCAGTCAGACTTCCAAGTACGGGAAATAAAGTGTTGAACCAAGGGAAAGACTTCTCTTAGCAGTGTCATGACAGTTGGAGGAGACATTTAATCAATTAATAGTTAGGAAAAGTGTTAGAAAGTAGTAAGTGTGCTGCCAAGAATTCAAATGCAGGGATGTGATAGAACGTATTTATGAAGTTCTTGTAGATAGTGTGGCAAGGAATAGTTTACTCTCAGAGAATGGCAGTTGAGTCAATATCTGAATAATGAGGAGTCAGGTGCAGCTGAGGGAAAGCACCTTCGGGGGAAGAGAACTCAGTGAATACAAAGGTTTGGAAGAGGAAATGATGGATAAGGCTAATGGAACCTACAGAGGTTTAGAGTTGCTAGATCACAGGGCTCAAGCAAGTAGAGGAATGGTGACACACGGGGTCAGAGAATTGGGGGCAGAAACTCCTCAAGCTTTATGAACCAGGCCCAAGACGTAGAATTGTGTTTTAGGTACCTAGATGGCAAGCCACTCAAAGGTATTAAACATCATCTATTTTTCTTATTAAAAAGATATTTTTGGGTGAGTTGTAGAGGAAAGGGTTATAATGGGGCAAAGTTAGAGAAAGGACATCCGTTAGGAAATTGTATTAGAATTTAGGCAAGAGATACTGGTAGAGAAATGGACACATTTGGAATGTTTTGTTTGTTAGTTACAGTCAACGTGATTTGCTCGTGGATTGGATGTTGGCAATGAGGAAACGAGAAGACTCAAGGATGACTTGTATACCTTTGACCAGAGCAACTAAGTGGGTAGTAATATGGGCAACACTTGGGAAGAAGCAAGTTGGGAGGCAGAGAGGGAAATCATGGCTGGTGACTTGCATGTATTATGTTTGAGATGACTTTGGATATGCCAAGGAATATACCCAGGAGAGAGATGGAAGAATTAATAGTTTCCAGAAATGAACATGAATGCCAGTGCGTTGTATTGATGGTGTTTACTGTCATAACATAAGGTAATACTGCCCAGGGAGGAAGGTAGAGTGGAAAGTGAAGGATCCTAAGCAGATGCCAGTACCATGCCACCATTGGAGGAAACACAGCTTGGTCTGCTAAAGGAGACTGAGAAGGAGCAGCTAGTGATGAGGAAGAAAACCCGGACAGGATGAGCCATGGGCAGAAGGTGGTCCCAGAAGGAATGCTTGGATTGTCAAATGCTATAATGGACACTTTGTTCTGTTCTTTAGGAAAATGAGCTGTAGTGCATCGTTGTGATCTCCACGTCATGGTGATCACGCCGTTTGTCTTTGTGTTAGGGTAGATCATTTCTCATGCTCAACAAAGCTATTTCACATGACGGTCCTCATCCTTAGTCATACCCATAATGTGGTCAGCACCTTGGTGTGGACCCTGCATGTTGACCAGCTATGACAAATGCAGATGGATGATTGTGTGAGCAATTGTAAGTGACTTCTTGTTCCATTCCCTCCCCCTCAAAAGAACAAAAGTAAAAATAAACAAAACATCTGAGCCACACTTATGTCACTGTATCTCCTTTGTTCCCAAGCAAAGACGTATAAAAATCAAAATAGGCCAGGCGCAGTGGCTCACGCCTGTATTCCCAGCACTTTGGGAGGCCAAGGCGGGCAGATCATGAGGTCAGGACATTGAGACCATCCTGGCTAACATGGTGAAACCCCATCTCTACTAAAAATACAAAAAATTAGCTGGGCGTGGTAGTAGGCACCTGTAGTCCCAGCTACTTGGGAGGCTGAGGCAGGAGAATGGCGTGAACCCGTGAGGCAGAGCTTGCAGTGAGCCGAGATCACACCACTGCACTCCAACCTGGGCGACAGAGCAAGACTCTGTCTCAAAAAAAAAATAAATAAAAAAATAAAATCAAGATAAGGAATATTTTGTCTTTACCTCCAAACTAACTTCTTTCCTGAACAGTAGAATAGTTTTTCGTACCATCATCAGTTGGATGGAGCTCCTTAAACTAACCTCAGAGCTCAGATTCAAAACCTTTTGTCCATGGATGTCTTTGCTAGTTCCACATTCTCATCAAATGGTCCCTGAATGTGTACCTATACTGTTCTGTCCGGTCTACAACTTACAGTGGATTCAGCCTTATTCAGGCTTCTTGAATTCAGACTCATTGCCTTATCCCCTTGGGCTTAAACTAGCTAATGTTCTTTTATTAATTGTATTCTATCCTCTCATACATTCTATCCCTTTTTCCTCAAGTTATCCTTCTAAACTGCACATCTGATCACCTCTGAATCTTAGCTCCTTTACTTGCTTTCTGGCCTCGGGCAGTTGTTTGTAATGCTCTGTGTCCTCCATTCCTCCTGCCTCCTACTGTGGTTTGTGGCTTAATATATGTGAACTGTGACATTACCTTACTGCCTAAAACTCTTAAACGTGTAAAAAAAAAAAAAAAAAAATTCCTATTTTCAAGCAATATCATGTAAGAAACACCATGGTCTGACCTTTTCTGTTTTTCCGGCTTCAAGATCTGCTTGTTCCTCACCATTGCTTGTGGGATTCGGCCATACACGCTTCTTGCAGTTTCATGAGCGTGATACGTGTTTCTACTTCTCACAGACTGCACATCCTGGTACCTGTTTTCAGCAAGCATATGTCTCTCCTATCTCTCAAGAACTTCTGTCTTCCCTCCATTCCTGCTCAGATGGCTGCTGGGCTGGGCATTGCTGTGTAATCCTCCATCTTCTCTACAAACATGTTTTTTCTCTCTTTGTTCTTACAGTATATACGTTTACTTCTCAACTTGTATTACGATTACTTTTTTTTTTTCTTGTCTTTAGTAGGCTGAGAATTTCTAAAACACAGCAGGCTTTAGGAAAGCTCATATTATATCCAAAATTCTGTTACATAATAGGTGCTCAGTAAATATTAGTTGAATACATTTCCAAGTTCCACTGACTATGTAGGAATATTACTGGAGAGTTAACAATTCCTATTTTGTGGCGTTTTCTTGGTGTAGAACCAATCAAGTGATTTTATATAGTTGATAATGTTTCTACTTCTATTTTGTATGTTGTGAATCTGTTGATATTAAACATTACTGAACCTCAAGGAATGTCCTTAATGATGTTAGGCATGGGAGGAGCAAAGTTAACTGTTTTATCTTAGGATGATCATGCTATAATAATTTTGTTTGTCATTCATGTAAAGGCATTATAGAAGCTACTTCCTAATGTTGAGTTTCTTTCTCCTGAGGCTCATCATTATTTAAATGAAAAGTAGAGGTTAGTGTAGATGGCACAGGGAGGAGTTATTTCGGTAATAACCAGACTCAGATTTCTTGAAAAGGTGAGATTTTGAGATGTTTTTGTATCACATTTGGACTAGTTACATTTGTATTTTTATAGGTTCTATTAAAACTGAATAATGAAGCACTATATGTTTGTTAAATCACCTGGATAGTGTATTAGTAGGAACACAAATCTAACAGATTATAATAATATTTGTCAAAACACCATAGGAGGTAGACCAATCAAAATGGTTATAAAGACTGATAAAGTCTTTGGATATGCAAATAAAATGATGAGCATATTGAGGCCACAGATAGCTTCCAAAACCAGAAATCATTTCTAAATTAAAAAGCAATTAAATATGTTTTAATTGCTGTTTGAATGTATGTGTATGCGGCTTGATTTTCACAGCTACAATAATCCTAAGAGAATAATGAAGAGACTTAATTATCCATCATCACAACCCATTAAATCAGCTGTCCTTGAGTAAAAGCTCATATAGACATGTATGGAGGAAAGTTATCATACTTGGAAAGACAAAGAAGAAAAAATAGTTTTCTTAATTATTCGGCCTAATAAGAGCTCGAAGCATTAGGAAATGAGGCAGGCAACTCTGTTAGTATTACTTGTTTCAGACATATTAGAGCTCTTTTGGGGTATGATTGTGCTAGAAAGCACTAAATTTAAAATGCAGTACTTAAGCATTGCCTGTGTGATAGCATAGGGAGGAATGTTTAGCTCTTTCATAAATTGTTGTGTTATTGTCAGCCCTGAGACCATTTAAGGAGACTCTAATGAGGTGGATACTCCAATTAGAGGAGAGTAGGGGGATAATGAGGCTGGGGATGAGGAAGAGTTGTGTTCTGGGAGGTAGCAGGTCAGAAACCAGGGAGCTAGCCCATGCAAAAGGGTGAGAACCCGAGAGTGCACCAGGCCCTCATCTTCATCTCCTCCATGGTTCTTCACACCTCCCCAGGGCGTCCCTGCTCTGTGCTATATTAGAAAGGACTTGGCCATTATATTCCATATGAGAAACTTGGACCCCATCTTTCACCATAAAGGAGGGATATGGAATCTTAGAATCTTAGATTGCAACTTTAAGTGCACTTTCTTGGCTGTGCCCGGATAATGGATGGATCTGTCCTACCATCTCCAGTATACAAAGCTTGTTGACCTCCATGCTTATCAGCTTGCATAATGTCTCTTTGGGATAGTTTTTGCCATATTCTCCTAATTCAACATATAAACTTGTTTTGTAAATACAACCCAGTTTGAATTTTCTATGTATAGTGTAATGATCTTTACCCACATACATTGTGTCAGATTATGGAATGATATTCATGTTTAACCATGCATGCTCTTTGTCTTGACCTCTGTTATTATTTCAAGTGGGTTTGGATAATTACACAAACTTGCAGAATAATAAGACTATTCTCAATTAAGTTTACTTTTGTGGTTTCCATGTACTTTCAGAGCTCAGATTGCAGGGCAGGAATAGGGGGAAGCTTTCAAATCGATGACTGTGTGAAATCAGCATTGAAATCATAACAACTGTGTTGAACTCTCAGTAGTGAAGATGTGGAGCAGTGTTATCTCTCTAGCCAAACCATTTCATTCCCTGCTTTCCCACCGAGGGCCTGTTTACCTTTCAAAAGCATCACATTTTATTTTTTCTGACAAGTTCAAAGCAATCAAACTCAATCTGTCATAGAGCGCTGGTGAGACAGGAAGGAATTAGGAATCTGGGAGATCCTGCCAACTCCTTCACTGAAAGAAGAGTCCATTGCACATGGGTTAAGACTGTGAACCCTGGAGCCAGGGTGGCCTGACTTCATAATCCCAGACCATCCATTTAAAAGCTCAGTAATCTTTGGCAAGTTGTTTAGCCCCTTTCTACCTACTGTGTAAGATGAATGTAATACTGGTACCTACACCCTAGATTGTTGGCAGGGTAAAGTTAGTTGTGATGGGCGGAAGAGTACCAGCCATCTTCACCATCAGGAATTGGTTCATTCTCATCTCTGAGCATGCATGTGCTCCTTGACTAATTTTCCCAATATGTCTTGCCAGCAGGTCTTTTAGGCTGTTGTACTGTCACACACTGTCTGATTCCAGGATTCTGTTGTTGCTTTGCTCCTCTATTATGGTTAAAATTGGAAACATTGTGTCCACTGCAGATTGATTGATGGCTTTCTGCTGTATACGTTTACGTATTGGCTCTGGTTAATCTCACGGTGCTGATCTAAATGTTGGTAGTCGTGACTCATAGTCATAGTCAAAATTTGAGAAATCAGAGTCAGACCTAAAGTATTTTTTAAAAAATAGCATTGAATTTTTGCTCTTGATATTGTGAACTATAATTGAGATGCAGTAAAGCTGACACTTTAGTGTGAGTTCTGAAGTTGGCTGACTAAGGAAGAAATGCCCTTCCTCTTCTAGGTTGGAGAGAGAATTGATATTGGCATTTAATAGCATGGCTCTTTTCAGAATTTTTCTCAGATGTGATGTCTTAGAACTTTTTCTGCTGTTAGACTACCACAGGCTGGGTAATTTATACAAAATACTAGGTTACTTGACTCATGGTTCTGGAGGCTGTGAGGTCCAAGAGTTTCGTGTCAGTTTCTGACTAGAGTCATCCTAGGATGGAAGGGATCATATGAAGAAAGCTCATGAGACAGAGGGAGAACACTAGCCCAGATTTATCCTTTTCTCAGAAACCCACTCCAGTTATAACTAACCCACTCCTGTGACGATGGCATTAACCCATTTAGTAGGAAAGAGCTCTCAAGACCTAATTGTCTCCTAAAGGTTTTACCTCTTACCTCTTAATACTTACAACAGCAATTAAATTTCAACGTAAATTTTGGAGGTGTGTTAAAACCATAGCATGTGAAAATCTAAGAAAAATGTAAGACTCAGAGATATGAAAATCTTAATTTGCTATTCTATTTTTCTTATGTTTTTCCACTTTCAAATTCCAGCTTCTTTAGCTTTGCTAAATGTCTTGGAAGTCAAGAGTTGTAAATTTTCTCTCATTTTGAAATTTATGTTGTTGTCATTTTTATATCATCTTATTTGCTTGACTCAGGACACAGAATTCCAAACAAATAAATCATTATATTACTTTGAAAAAGAAGTTCTGGTACTGACTGACTTTGAATTCCTACAGTTTTAAAGGTAACTTGCGTGTGATTCATAAGATTTTGTTTGGTTGGTTTTTCATTTGTTTTGAAAATCCAAAATGTATTACCAGTGAACTAAAGTGTGTTTGATTTAAAAGTGTGATGATCAAAACATTGTATGAATTCGGTCTTTTTTCTTGAACTACTTAGCTATTTTGGATGGAGATTTACTGTCTTATTATATTTTCTTTAAACAGGATTGTAAAGGTAGTTTTATTTGTCTAAGGTTAAAGTTACTTATGGGGGTGGAAAGAAAGCAGTCCAGAATTGTGTATGGCATTCAGTCCAAACCCAGCTTAAGGAATGGGTGGGAATTAGTTTCATACTATAGATTAGGCAGACATGTGCTACTGCTGTCCACCCACACATCTACATGATCAAAAGACAGTGCCTTTCCCACGACTAAATAGCTGGTTACCCATCCCTTCTTCTGTCATTCTATTGTCCCTGCTTATTTCAGGTTCCCAATGCCTGCCTGCTGGTTGCCTACAATGACCTCTATATCACTCTCCTTGTATTCACCCCTATAGCCACACTGCATTCCAGGTCTTCTCATACCCACAGAGAAGTCTTTCTCAATTACTCATTTCACCATGCCAATATCTTGCTTAAAATTTTATTCATGGCTTTTCTTCAACTCATGAAAAATAAATCTGAACTCCTCTTAGCATGGTTCAGCAGGCCTGTCCTTAGCTGCCTATCAGCGTGTAGCCAGAGACCTCTCCAATCCCTACCCTGGGGTCCGGTTCTCCAGCTTAGATGTCCTTTCTTCCCATTTCAGGCCTTTGCACTGGCTTATTCATTTGATTTTCTTGAACATCTGCTCTTCCACTTATTCACTCACTGATCAATTGCTTCAAGATCTAGCTCAAGCCTTGACCTCCCTAAGAAACGTTCCTTCGTCCATCTCCAGATCCCTACATCTGGGTTGAGTGTTCCCCTTTAAGATGCCCAAGATCACAGCATGTTTTCCCCAAGAGCTCTTTGATATTAACAACTACATGTTTCATATATATAGTGTAGGGCAGGAAGAAATAATTTTCCCTCTACTCTTCTAAATTCTCAGCTGGGCCCTTGTAACAAAAGACGTATTAACAATAGAAAAACAAACAAGTTTTAAAAATATGCTTATGCCTTATACATATGGGAGATACCCAGGGAAATGAGTCACTCTCAAAGAGATATCTTAGAATTCAAGCTTAAATACCATCTTCAGCTAGATAAAAGAAAGATAGGTGTAGGAGAGGCAAGTAATGGCAACGTAACCAGAAAGGCGTGGTTAGCAGGAGTAAGGTTTGTTGTGCACATTTAAGTCAGTGCCTTCTCCATTGACTTATCTCCTGATTTAGGATCATCTTCCTCTTCCTGGTACAGTAAGGGAGACAACCTTACAAATAGAGATTTCCTTTCTATATGTAAGCTTACCTTACAAAAAGACAACTTCTACTCTGTTTTCAGAGCTTCTCCTGTGTCTAGGCTTTCTCAAAATAATCAACTCAAAATAATCCCATGACAAAGGCATATTTTGGGATGACATGTTCCGATTTCCAACAATGGGCCTGACCCAGATGTTTGGTAGACAGACACACAGATGTTAACATGTCCACCCCATGCTCCTAAACTCGCCTGAGTGTGACTGTGTTCATCTGTGTAATTCATGTGTATGTATGTGTGTATTAGTTTTGTATGGCTGCTGTGACAAATTACCATGAACTTGGTGGGTTAGAGCAACAGAAATTTTTTCTCCCATAGTTCTGGAGGCTAGGAGTCCAAAATAATTCTTACGGGATTAAAATAAAGTGGTCCTCCGGGCCACACTTCCTCCAGAAATTCAGGGCAAACAATTTCTTCTTTTTCTCATTTGGCTTCGGGTAGTGGCCAGCCTCCTTGACTTGAGACTCCTTCATCCCAATCTCTGCCTCCATGGTCACATTTCCTTCTCCTCTGTGTGCTCCGCATCTTCCTCTGCCTGCTTCATATGAGGATGTTTTCAGTGATGTTGAGATGCTGCCTGAATAATACAGGGTAATGTCTCCATCTCAAGATCCTTAATTTAATTATCTTAAGTCCCTTTTTTTTTTTTTTTTTTGGCCATACGAGGTAACATTCACAGGTTGCAGAGATGGTGATGGATATCTTTTAAGGGACCTGTATTCATCCTACTCCAATGTTCCACCCTCAGATATATACAAATTTGTGTTTCTAGGCCCTAATTGGTATAGGCAATTTATTTCAAAATCAAATTCCTTCAGTAGGAAATTGAGTCAAGTTGTAACATTTGGCAATTAGTTGCCAACCCTGGCTAATCACATAACAAAAGGACTGATTTAAATAGATGGAAGAGAAGGAGTGCCTCATGTTCCCTTCATTTTGTTGTAAAATTATAACAAAGGGCATCAATTTTCCATCAAAATATCTCATGTTATAGACATTAAAAATTCACCAACTCTTATTCTCACACTTGAAATGCTTTTGGACTTTTTTCTTAGATGGAGCTCTTATCAAACATCTTAATAATAGTAATGACAATATTCTAGGACATCTCTGGCATGTAAATGAGCAAATTATAGAAGAGAGAAAAATGTTTGGAGAAATAAATGGCAAAACCACACAATTGCTGTTTAATGCTAAATTATTTATTTGATTTAATATGTTTAAGCAGATAGTCATTAAGTTATAAGAGTGTTAAATATTAACTAGGACATGAATATATCAGTCATGTTCACTAAGTGTTCATTTACCATTGTGATAATATAGTAAATAATGTGTTTCTTGAACAGAGTATATTATCCTGTTATTTATTTAAAATAAGAGTAAACAATGACTACCCAAACTTACACTAGAAAACAAATTTTCGTGTTCATTTTCTTTAGCTGAAAACAAAAGCTTATGGAAATAATGCTGAATAAGGTTCATAAGGAGGGTTTTGTATATATCTTGAGATCTGGAAAATAGATCAATATGTTCTTAAACTGGAAGTAAAGTCAATCTTTGTTGACTTTGATATGATGTATCTCAGGAAGCAAGCATTTTTAACTTGAATAATGAATAAATTCTGAGTGGTTCCATGAGTATAAAACAATTCCCCAGGAAACATTCATAATCTGGGTTTTGTAAGTGCTCCAGTGAATCTAGCGCATAGATATTAACCCAGAACTCTAGAGAAAGTAATCAGGTATGAAGTGTTATTTGTTTTCATGAAGGCAGTTTCAGAAGAATAGGAAAATAGAAAAGATTTATCGAGAAACTGAAAGGAAACACCCATATATTTACATCAATATTGCCTATTAGGCTGACAGTTTGTATAGAATGTCTTCATTAAGATTTAGCCAGAATATACAATAATAGGACTCAAACCGATGATGCCAATATAGTTGGCTTTACATTTTAAGCAAGAGAAATCTAACACACAAAATCACAAATGGGATATTCCTCTTGAAAACATAAAAATATTTCGTTCACATCAGCAAAATAAAATTCTAAGCCATACAACAAAGAGTTGCGTGGTTTCTGCACCTTCATTTGCATTCAAGCTGTGGTTGCTGGCGTTGTTTTCTACATCTGTTTCGTGTTGCCTCGAAATAAAAAGATTGGTACTTCTTATTACTTGCTACATCCGGTCCCTTTTGAACCCTTTAACTATATTCCCAGATGAAACTTTGGCATATATCTGTGAAATTTCTTCTTGTTTTAGGGACAGGATGGTTTATCTTCACTTTTACCAATAGTGCTAGAATATTATTGTCAGTAGTTAACTGGTGTGTGAAAGAAACATTTGATCAAAGCCACACCGCAAACTTAGCCTTGTAAAGATATTTTCGAGACGGGCTTCATTATATCAAGTCGTGTAACCCTAGTGTTGGTCAAGGTTTTACAGAGAATCCCATGCCAACATGCTGCTTCTCATATTGTTTAAAAATGTATCTTGTGACCTCATATTTGTGTCCCATACAATCTTCAGATAGTCTTACTAAGCTCAGCTTGGTGTGATATTTTTCATAACTTTCTATAATCAACTGATTCCTCTTGTGATATCTCTACATATGCAGAATAAATGTTACATCAGATAAAACATCTAATTTTAATTTGCTTGTGATATATCTAATTTCTAGCAAACATAATTTCTGTTGAACATTATACAGATATTGTGGTACTTGGCATCATCTATGTGATATAAGATATAATTGTATGTTGTAAAAGAGAGAAAATATAACATTAGATGCAATCAATTTTCCACCAAATGCATTTGGGAAATATTAAACTAGGCAAGCCAGTCGTTGGGAAGTCAATACACTCCAATGTCAGTACCTTTATCCCTGCTTGATTGACTTTGAATTGGGTTCCTTATACTAATACTTTTAGGAAATTCATGTATAAAAATAGCCATCCCTCCAGTGATTTGATGTTTTTCACTACATTTAGTCTTACAAATTTGACAGTGTACCACTTTTTAAACCAATCCTACTTGCATCCATGAAAATAATTTCTGTAAAACCCTGCAGCCAAGAAGCAAGGCTCTTATGAGCCTTACCTTAGAAATATTTTTGAAGTGCACCAGTTGTTTGATGCTTCAGGGTCTGACAATCATGGTTTTCAATTTTATACCAGATATTATAATGTCCTTGATACTGTTTTCTCTCTCTCTCTCTCTCTCTCTCTCTCTCTCTCTCTCTCTCTAATGTTCTCCTTTCAAAAGATCATCCCAGCAGGGTTCACTCATGTTCAGGAGCAGGGTCATTGGAACTCATCTTCCATCACTTGGTTTTTCTCTGTCTGACCCCAGGTCCAGCCCCAACATTTCTTATCAGATAAATTTGGTTCCTTAAAACAGTGACTTGCCAACTGTGTTTCTCAGAACCCTCAGATTCTAGAGGTGCTTCAGGGATTTGAGACGATATATTACTTTAATCCCATTATTTAAGAAACACTTGGCAGGGCGCCGTGGCTCATGCCTGTAATCCCAGCACTTTGGGAGGCTTAGGCGGGCAGATGATGAGGTCAGGAGATTGAGACCATCCTGGCTAACACTGTGAAACCCCATCTCTACTAAAAATATAAAAAATTAGCCAGGTGTGGAGGCGGGCGCCTGTAGTCCCAGCTACTCGGGAGGCTGAGGCAGGAGAATGGCGTGAACCCGGGAGGCAGAGCTTGCAGTGAGCCAAGATCGCCCCACTGCACTCCAGCCTGGGCAACAGACCGAGACTCCGACTCAAAACAAACAAACAAAAAACCAAACACTTATACCAATGTATACCATGTACAGAATTTTAACACTTTAGAATCCTTCACTCAGTAAATTAACTTTTACTGTGACATTACTTGGCTTACCTGGTTTATTATAGAGTATGGAATAAGGTGTCCGCTGTCATTTCAACTTATACTCCAAATTTACTGAGATTCAAAGTGGTCTTGTTTATAACTATTAATTTTTATAAATTTGTGGTTTTTTCAAAAGTAGGCAACCAGAGCAAAATACAGAAATGCTTGGATACCGAGGGTGTTATGACTCAGCAGTCACTTGGCCTCACATTTTTCTAATGACTTAGTATTATAATTTTGCACTTAAAACATGACTTTGACATAATATAGTAGTCCCTCTCTTATCTACGGGGGTTATGTTCCAAGACCCCCAGGGAATGCCTGAACCCTCTAATAGTGCTGAACACTGTGTGTGCTATGCTTTTTTAATCTGATAACTGAGAGGGCTCCTAAGTGACTAATGGGCAGGAACATAGAGGTGTGAATACTCTAGAAAAAGGAATCCTTCATTTCCCCAGATGGGATGGAGTGGGGTGGCTTGAGATTTCACCATGCTACTCAGAATGGTCCACGATTTAAAACTTAGGAATTGTTTGCTTCTGGAATGTTCCATTTCATATTTTTGAACTTCAGTTGACCGCAGTATCAAGAAGTAAAACTACAGACAAGGGGAATACTGTACCACTTTTATCTCCTTTTGTTTGAGATTAGGCTTAAGACATTACTTAAAAAAAATGTCTACTGCTGAAAAAGTAGTAAAATCTTTGCTCTGATCCTTCCCTTTCTGTCTTCCCAGAGCAGATACATTCATATTCTTCTTCCCAGTGTCAGGGCAAATTGAAGTGCGGAAGAGAAATTCTTGTGGTATGTTTTTGCCACAGAGGTGCAACACGCGGTAGGCTCACACAACCAGCTCAAGGGCTGACAAGCCTCATGTGCCCATTCTACAAGGCGTCTCTAGAAGGACACCTGAGCTACTTCCAAGGGCATGGATGTAGGGCATTCTATTAATACATCCATTCGTTTGTTTAACAACTACGTATTGAGTACTTGTATGTGAGGCACTGTCCTAGGTGCTGCAGACACAGAAGTGTACCAAGCAGCCAAGCTGCCTGCCCAAGTGCAGTTTGCTTTCTGGTGAGAAAGGGGGAGGCAAACGGCAGTTTCACATATACATATATGGCTACAGAGGGTCCGGCGAGGAGCTCACCCTTGAACAAAGGTACATGGGAGGCACAGGCATTAGCTAGGTAGGCATCTGGAGGAAGGTATTCCAGGTAATGGGGCCAGTAGGTCCACAGGCCATAGGAAATGTGTCTGCTTTATTCAGAAACCATGCTGAGAAACCCATGCCACCCATAAAATAATGGGGTAGGGGCACTAGGAAATAAGTACCTGGACATAGCAGAATTTTCTAGATGACTTTGGCTCTTAATCCAGGAGGAGTGGGAAGCCCCCGGAGGGCTTAATAGAAGAGTGATGGATCTTCAGACTAAATTTTGAAATCTGGACATTGCTGCTGTGTCAGGAACCAACTGTTCTTATACATAAGATGTTTAATTTCACAAAACCAACCCAAGATTCTTATATCATACCCTGGCTGTACCTTTCTTGACTTTAGAGTTTCATTAGACAAATCATGGTCCTTTTAAAATCGATACTAGGGCTGTGAATGGTCCCAGAGGCTTTAAACATGAATACATTCTCTGACAAGGGAATTGATGGCTTTTTTGATTAATATTTACTGAATGCCAACAGCTCTGAACTTAGACATGCACAAATTTCTGTGCTTCAGATATATATTTTTCTAAATTATGGGGTGGAAAACAAAGACACTGTAAAAATCAGGTAACAAGGGGTACTTAATTCGGTAATTTAAATAGCAGGAAAGTAGTTCAGATAACAGGCTCCAGATCAGGTTATAAAGTGCCAATCCTGGGGCTGCCACTTAATACTTTGGGGCCTTTGGCAAGTTATTTGCCCAAAGTCCTCATCCAAAATCTGATTATAATAGTACCTCTCACATTCAACGAGGTAAGTGTATAGAAAGCATTTAGCACTGTAGCTAGCACATCACAAGTTTAATAAATTGTTACCATTATTTTGCTTAAGAATTGGCAACTAATTTGTGGCAGAGCAATGACCCTAATTTGTGACTATGAATTGGTTCTCCAAATCTCTTATGCCACACTGTTTGTACTGGGTTATAGCGTATCCACCCAAAACTCATGTCCACACAGATTCTCAGAATATGATCTTATTTGAAAAAAGTCTTTCTAGATGTCATTAGTTAAGATGAGGTCATTGCTGGACTACAATGGGCCTTAATCCAGTGGCCGGTGTCCTTATAAGAAGAAGAACATTTGGACAAAGAAAGACACAAGGAGAACACTATGCGATGAGTGAGGCAGAGATTGCAGTGATGCCCCGTAAGCCAAGGTCGTACCACAGATCAGCGGCAGACCCCAGGGGCTGGGAGGGAGGCCCAGACAGATTCTCCCTCAGAGTTTTCAGTCAGAGTCAACCCTGCCAATGAGCCTCCAGAACTGTAAGAATAAATTTCTGTCCTTAAAGCCACCCAGTTTGTGGTAGTTTCTCACAACAGCTCTAGGGAATGAATACATTGTCAACTCCCAATTAGAAAACCGAACATTCAACGGGCTGGGAGCATTCAACGGGCTAGGAGCACCACTCTGCAGTTCCTTATCAATGCAAGTTTAATATGATGTTATTATGTGTAAGAAAATCTCGGACATTAGCATAAGGGCTTTAAAGATTATTAGAACACATTTCATAGGTATCTCTAAGGTTAAGATATTTCTTCTAATTTTAGATGATGGCAGTGTATGAGAATCAAGAAATAGTGGGATGATATGACTCTAGTGCTCTTCCAGTCTTTTTTAATTTCTAAATGTTGACATTGATCATTTTTTTCAAAAATTTATTTTCCCATATGTTAGTGGGGTAGAGGAAGTATTTGGTTACATAAGTAAGTTGTTTAGTGGAGATTTGTGAGATCCTGGCGCACCCATTGCCCGAGCAGTATATGCTGCACACGTTTGTTGTCTTTTATCTGTCACCCCCCTCCCATTCTTCCTGTAGGTCCTCAAAGTCTAGTGTATCATTCTTTTGCCTTTGCATTACTAATAGCTTAGCTTCCACATATCAGTGAGAACATAAGATGTTTGGCTAGTCTTTTGATTTTGAGGTTATAATTGTACTTGCTTTTGTATTTGACATGGATGGAAATGCAAGTATACTGAAAATTAATATGAAAAAATAATAAACACATTGAATATCCACTAGAAAGTAAAGGCAGAGGAACATCGAACAAATCCTTCCAAATTGACTAAAATATTTACTGCCTTTTTTTGTTCAATGCACACCATTCTAGGACCCTGACACGTGTGACCTTGATGGTATTATAATTAGCAAAGATGGCCTCTCTCAAAGTTACTGTTATAGATTAACATTTTATTCAAGTCCAATCACAGTTGTTTCTAGTTCCAACTCACTTGGATTTTGTTACATTTTTGAACAAAGATATAGTCTTGCATACCCTGACGATTTGTTTATAATTGCCATGGCAATGTAACATTTCCCAGCACATCGCAGAATACATGACATAAGAATATGAATGTAAACATATGAAAAAAGAAAGCCCTCAGGTGATTGTTAATTTTTGGCGTTGTGTAATTAAACTAGTTTTGTTTAATGTTATCTTTTGCCAGTATCTAATTAGCAAAGCCATCTGCTGAAAGAGTAGTAGCCCATTTGCCTAGAATGTTGTTCTCTTCATTTTTATGAAGTGTCTGCCTTTGCTGGTCCCTATCTAATTAGCTTATCTGGCGGTGGAGTGTGATAATACACAGCTTTGTTTATATACTTCTGAGAACTGTGGATTTGTATGTGTGTAACACATATATAAAAAGAACCAATCTCTTTTTCTTTTCTGCATCTGATTTACTCTTGAGATCACAGTTCCCTTTATTCTAACCATAGTATGTCTGTGTGCAACATGGCCCAATGGGTGCTGTATCTTGAAACAGTGGGGGCTTCATTGCATCCCCAGGATTTATGCAGATATAAAATGGGTTCTCCATAAGCCTCTTCTGTTTTTTTTTTTTTTTTTTTTTTTTTTTTGTAGCTCTCTTTGTATGTTTGTCCCATCCTGAAATCTAATATTATAAGTCAGAGTGTGTCACTGGACCTGAGATTAACTTGCATATGGCTACTAGAGCAATGAAAATGAACACTGTTGACTTTTCAGATTTAATATAATTCTGTCTAGGCTGATGGAATATACTTATGCTGTATTGTAAATTAATATCTCGTGTATCTCTATGTCTGTTTTTCCTTCTGTCAATCACATAGAAGAGTGTCTTCCATTTGGTAGATGCTTAATGAATATTTGTTAAATGAAGGAGATAATGCATTTGCATAAAGCAAAACTTCTGTGAGTTGCTGAATAGTACAGGTTTTATTTGTATGTATTTACAGAAAAAAATTTACTACAAACAGGAATCATTGTGTCTTTTAAAATGTAGATGTTTCAGACTTACTGCCTACTATGACTAATCTTTGAATATTCAAGTAACCACAATATTTCTGCTATATGTCTGCTGCTGAAATGTATAATGCAGACAAAGTATTGAATAGCATACAGTAGAAATACTTCTTTTCTCTACTGGGCTATCCTGAAATAGAAAAAGACAAAAGATGACAAAAATTAAATATTTTTAAAAGGGAGACTCAAGAAATGAGACTATGAACGTTGGGTTGAGATCTGAAGTGTAAAATGCTTTAGCACTTGTTTTGACTATTGTAAACATAGGTTTGGGTTGGTGGAAAAACATCTTTAAATAAATTTAAATGCAAGTGGAAAGGTGGCTTCTCAAATCAGTAGTGAGATTTGTTCTATAATCACGATGCATGAAAGAATAAAAATCTTCACTGATAAATGAAAGAGAAGGCTTGATTAAAAGGTATTTAGTTCATTAGAATGGATCTAGAAGAACAAGGAAGTTGTGACCAGGTTAAAACATAGCCTAATTTCAAACAGAAAAATGGGTCACTGTGAGAAATAAGATCCTATAGAGAAGAGGTTCATTGATACTCTTATTTGTCTCTGATGGAATTTGGTTTTTTTTTAAGTTTCAAGTCTGTCCACTTATGAAATGGGCAAAGTCTAACTGACCTAGTGAATCATTGATACTCTTATTTGTCTCTGATGGAATTTTTTTTTTTTTTTTAAGTTTCAAGTCTGTCCACTAATGAAATGGGCAAAGTCTAACTGACCTAGTGAATAGGAGGACACTATGGGATGAATCTGGAACATCCCATTCTAGTATAATCTGGAAAAGGCACTTTTCTCCATTCTATTCCTTTTCAAATTCTGTGCTATCCAATAATGTGTATATATTCCTGCTGTCTTCTGGAATAAGTAAAGTTCCATTCTTAATATAAAATTTCCCTTTATCCTGTTCTCTATTCAGGTAGAAAGTGAACAGAAAAGCTGTACAATCATGGTCTTTAATTAATTCTGGATTTGAATATTATAGGCAAGCTAGTGAGACTGTAATAAAATGCCTTAGGAAATAAATTTTTTTTCTTTCTAACCACTATCTTCAGAAAATCTGTAAGATTTATCCTATTTATTGTGGGTCTAATAAACTTGTAAAAGCAGTTATTGTGTTTTGGTATGCTGGATAAAGTAATGAAATATTTTTTAAAACTCTCACATTCTTTCTTCTCCTATTTTCCCTTTCAATCTTTGGCCAATATTTATCTTGAAAATATAAAGTTTGGGCATTAGGTAGACTTGTGAAGCTGTTTGTTTGCCATTTTAGCGCCAGGATCTGAACAATTTTTATGGCATTTGGTAAATATTCTTTTCCGTTAGCCCTGGGACTAATCCTTCTCTTCATAGCTTTCATGTTTATAGAAGAGAACATTATTATTTAACTTTTAACAAAATCACTAGACCAATGAAAGCCACATAAATGACTCTTTATCTAAAGTATTTCACTGTGTAGTTTTCCTAGTAATTGTCTAACAGCAGATATATAAAGAATATATCATATTCTTTCAATCCTCAATACTGTTTTAATCAGTCCTCAATACTGTTTTAAGTAAAGGCCAAGAGGTGGATATCTACTTAAATACAAACAACAGAGTGATATTTTGTAAAGAGATCTAAGAAAGGAATATACTGAAGGTCAAATCAGATGAACAACAGTGCATTTATTTTCATTTATTTTTTCTGCACTTCATGGGGATATAGTTATGCAACTGTATGGGAGGCTGTTTTCTCTGGAGGTGTCATTGCTTTTCATGAAAATATTTGTCATCCTGGTATGGAATTCAAGTCATGTGTTTGCATCAGATGCTGATTAGCTGTGACTTTATTGTTGCCATCAAACATTATGAACAGGGAAGCAATACAGGAGGAATTAACAAATTCTCTTATCAGATGTTGACATTGACAAAAATCTTCAAGTCTGCACAAGGGAAAACAGTTATATCATTGTTTTGGTTTCAAAGACACTGAAGTGGTTCTCTCTAGAATACTTTTCTTATGGACTACCATTTGCCAAGTAACATAAATTATGCAAGATGCAGTGTTTTATGATTTAATTCTGTTATGCAACATTCTTTGGAAGGCAGAAGATATTAGAGAATGGTGTTAGCCTGACTTTATTATTCTCCCAAGTTTGGATAATTAGGAAAAAAAATTCTTACTAGAAATAAGAGTGAAGCCATTATTTTCCTTCATATGATTTGACACTAGGTAACTTTTGGTTTAGTTTATTATTTGACATTAGTTCAAATTAACAGAAAAAAGTCTCTATCTCAAAATGTCTTTCTGTTAATGATTGAATTACTGCACATTCCTGATCCTTCAGAAATCCAATTTTAATAGTAAAATAGAAAATAATTGTAATAACAGGTGTGGAGTATGGAGAAAATATTTTTACCCTATAAACGTTCACACTCTATACAATGATAGAAAAGAAAAAAAGAAGCCCAGATGCCTCAATTTGCGCAAAAACTATTCACGAGAGCCAGGCCATGGATGTTTGCAGGCATCCTTTCTGTAAAGCAAGCCCTGTCTGTGTTCTTCACTAATCACATATTTCATTTGTGAGTTAGCATCAGACGTGAAAGCACACATAGCAAATTAATCAGCATAAGTGAGATTTGGAAATTCTGAGAAAAAATATTTTAAAGCTGTAGCTCTAAATATTTAGTCAGAGTTAATAGCAGTATGAAAATGACTGCTGTTGGGGAAAAATCCTAGCTATGTTCTTTGCCTGAGCTATCTATTGATTGATTATCATTTACAGGTGTATCTTGGTAGTAAGGATACGCAAAATCATTCTTCGTTATCTATGACTATTTATAAATGATATATTATTTGAATAAAATACAAATGTTAAAATGAATATTTAAATTATCTGGTCTCAAGGCCTCTCCTTTAAGCCTTGTCTGGGTCTATTCTATGGTTTCACCGAAGCCATCATTTCTACCATCAGTGCCATAGTTACCAACTCGTAGTTCTTTTCTAACAGTGACTAGATCTAAACATCACATCATTACTACCTAAAAGCAAATAGTAAGGGGGAAGGTCCTTGTTCCTCAATTTCAGAGCTAAATCTAAGCCCATGGATACATTTCATGTCTTTGGTGTAAATTCTCTGAGTGTGAAAATGTTGCTGCTAGGGTGCAGCCATATTTCCTAATCTGGTTACCAGTGTCTTATTTATATTTTCTGTTTTATTCAGTCAAAACCATGATAGCTGCTATTGTCTTGGTATTTTCTACAGGCTGTGGAATGGGAGTGTGACGAAGCTACTAAGAAGGCCTGTTACAGCAAAGGCAAATCAAAGGTAAGAAGGATGCAATTATGAGCAGCCATCACCCTGTTTTGAAGGACTCTGCACTATATAAAGCACATTGATAAGAAGAGTATTCTTGATTATGATGCCATGAAAAGTGAAAAAAGCAAGATTCAAAATATGTATATGGTATATCCTCAAGTTTTCAATATTAATTAAAATTAACCACAATAATCAATCACTTCCAAAAAGGATTCAGAACACAAGAAGATCAGAGCTAATTTGTCCTTTATGTTATTAGACTAAGATAAGAAATTAATTGATTGATAGCACTGGAAAAAATATGGGCCTGAATTTTTAAAATGTTTTAAATTCCTTCTTTCATACTTTACAACTAAATCTAGAAAGTAAGGATATGATAAATGAAATTATTATGTAAAATATTATTTGTGATTGATTCTTTATAATGTATCTTAACATATTCTTTATAATAAATTCTCTTTTCATACTAAAATCTACATCCCATGTTCCTATAGAATGCACAGTTTATAGCTAAGGTTGGAAATGTGTTTCTTAAGCAATTGTACATGTTGCAGGCTCCTTTCAAATGTTTGTCTGGCTCAAAAAGATGCGTAATTCTTTGCCTTTCCAGGAAGACTGTGTCTTTGAGAAAATTATTCATGATCAACTTGAGGAAATTCTTCTGCAGCTTGTGCACAGGCTCACTGTGTCTTACTCTGTTAGTGATCTTCTTACATTTTATTGGAGCACGGACTTTTCCAGTGGTGAATTATGCTTTGGGTTACAAACGACAGCAGTTATACACAGAGTAGAAAAGAGGGCTTGCCTTGCAAAGTCGGTCCCAGGACCAAGAGCTTGGGGAAAAAACTATAGCAAAAGCAGAGAGCACTGGCAAAAGATCCTCCCCTTTCTGTATTTATAAAAGAGTGTTATGTACCTTGTTTTACCCAATTTCATTGTCTGCTTCCCTGCCTTTTAACTGAATGGCTGTGGGAGTCAGACACTGAGGCAGGTGTCAGCCAGCTTAGTTATGGGGTTTCCCAACCCTGAATAAAGGAGTAGGAAGAAGAGGAGGAGGAAGGTGCAGTCTTAGCCAGGGAAACACTTGGAGACAAGGGGGAAATAAAGCAGGAATTGATGAAGGGTATTTTCTGGAAGATATTTAACCTCAGAAAAGGCTTCTGAGATAAATAATCAGAGATGTAAGGAGATTTAAAGGTACTCCAATTGTCAAAGAATTTGAATCTGATATCTTCAAATGCTCCCCAAAATAAATAAATAATACAAAACCCGCACATTGGGGACCCCCATAACCTTCTTGGTGAGTTTGTAGAAACGATGTATAGAACTTTTGAAGAAGTGATTTCTAAGTAGTTTCCTTTTTCCTCCCTGTGGTGTTTGAGTCTCAGTGTGGGGGTTGTGTGGCTCCACCCTCGGCCCCACTTCACTGGTCAGAGCACAGTCCTTTAAATAAGACCACCTGTGCTAAGGAATGAGATGGGACCTGGAGAGTCAGACGTATATGAAGTGAGGGGTGGAAAGATGGATTTCTTTGTTTCAACTAGTAAGATTCACTGATGCAAGCGCCACCCTTCCAGGCTCTCAAAGCCTGCAGTGGGCCTTGCCTGGGGATATCAGTGCCTCCCAGGGGGTGCTCCATGTGACGCCTGATATGGTTTGACTGCGTCCCCCACCCAAACTCCATCTTGAATTGTAACTCTCATAATTCCCATGTGTCCTAGAAGGGACCTGGTGAAAGGTAATTGAATGATGGGGTTGGGGCTTTCCTGTGCTGTTCTCATGATACTGAATAAGTCTCACAAGATCTGATGGTTTTAAAGGGGAGTTCCCCTGCACAAGCTCTCTTGCCAGCTGCCGTGTAAGATGTGTCTTGCTTCCCCTTCATTTTCTGCAGTGATTGTGAGGACTCCCCAGTCATGTGGAACTGTGAGTCCATTAAACCTCTTTCCTTTAAAATTACCCAGTCTCGGGTATTAGCAGTGTGAGGACAGACTAATACAGTGATCTAGCTCTCCCTCTTGCTTTTTCTCACCTCTTTCTTCTTGTCTTTATCTTTCTTCTGGTACTTTGCTCTTCCATCTCCTCTTCTTTCTTTCTGGGTCTTATGGGCACACCAATAAGCACTATTCAGGTTTGAGCAACCTAGCAACAGAGATTGTTGATGCACACTTTTCATCAGTGTCTGTTCTGAAAATGTTTAGCTGATAGCCCAAACCTGAGGGTCCCCACCCTCCTTCCCTCTCCCAGGTTCCAGTGCTATTTCCTCATCCGATCTTAACACACCCAGCCCATGGTGAACGTTTAAAGATGTTCCACTGGATGAGTAAATGAACGTGAGAAGCCCACACCAGGGCAGTGAACTTTAGGGTTTCTCATCCTCGTCATTATTGATATTTGGGGCCAGATTGTTCTTTGACATGGCAGCTATTCCGTACATGGCAGGAAACACATTGCCAGACATTGACCTGGTTGGGAATCCCTGCTTTGATTTCCAAAATTGTAAATTTATTTGTTACTTTTACACTGTTTATTTTTATTTTTATGCTTCCTAGAGTGCTCTCATATTTCATCTAGATTACATGTATATATTTGTTACAAAGATGTTTAAAAAATTAACAGTTAACTCCCTTCCCCTCTATGAGCTTCAGTGTCCTTGTACTCCTTGTCCTACTAAAGCAAAGCATCAGATTATGTCATGTAGCCTCATAGTCTGGAAGTTCATAATTTACAAAGAATCTGTGTGGTTGCCTTTTGCTAATAGCTTATTTCTACTTGGGGTGAAAATTTGCTTCTACTGAAGCAGAACTAGCCCACGTTTTGCCTTAAGCCGTGATCATTGGTTGTTTGGAGCTTAGAACTTCAGTAAATTGAACCCAGAGAACTATTAGGAAAAGGCCATCTTTTGTGACCGGTAGGTGATATACCCTCGATTCACAGATGATACCAATTGTTACTACACTTAATTGAATTTTCTTGATACACAGAAAGCAAATGAGGGCAGCAAACATTTTCAAATAAAATCAAACCTTTATGTTTCACATGCTTTGGGGTTTAATGGATTAAAAATAATGGGAAATCAGTAATTATTAATTGACTCAAACTGCATTGGTGAATGGATTTTTTAACACTAATATAGTAAGACAGATGAAGATGAGTGTCAAGCACCATGTACTCTGAGAAAGATTAATCACACGTTCTTTTAGGTTGCATTAAGTATATTGATAAACTCAGAGTTTAAATAACTTCTGCTGCTTTGAAGTAGAACTCGGTTTATGTAGCAGAACTGTGTGCATTGGAAGTTCCTATGTACAAAAATGATGCAGTAGCTAAACAAACATGTCGGTCTAGACAGCACTGGGCTGGTGCATCGGTGGTGAGAGGAGAGAGATCTTCATCCACCTTTACAAGTTCCTCTTTCTTATTTGGCATCTCTCTTTCTTTCTTAACATAGTAACTGAACAGTGACCATGATGTGACCAACCTGGGTGACCAAGCCCAGCTCCTGGGACAGAGAAGGGAAAGAAACAAGGCAGCCCCTATAAACAAGGGCAACTGGGCCAAATGCAGCCTCCAAAGGACTGCCCCCAAACTCATAATTCAGACAACCCACATTTCCCCATTTTGACAGTTCTAGGAGCCAATTCAGAGAACATTTTCACAGTCAATTTAACTGATGGGTAACGTCTCTTTGGGTGAATGGCATTAAGACTTTTCTTCGTGGTCATGAGCTTAGATGGCGAATTCAGCTGTTTCGTAGTTTTGCTTATGCTGAAGTTCTTATGAGAACAGAATCACAAAGTTTCCCTTCTCCCTGAAATAAAAAGAATAATGCAAAATGTGACATCTCAGAAATGAGAAAAATGCCAGCAATTTAAACTGAAGTTGTTTTATTTCCTACTCTGAGAAAAGTGGTCTGTGCTTCCACACATAATGCGTTTAGCTGCAGAGCTGAGCTGGAATGCTTGTCTGGAAGGAGGTGGCTGGGTCTGCAGGGAGGACGCTGCCTGTACCCACTTGGTGCTCTGATGGGAGCATTCCTCAGCTTGCTGCAGAGCGGAGGAGAGTAGAGATGACAGATTTCCCCCTGTTTCCCTGGGATGTCTGTGTCCAGACACAGATATGATTTCACATGTAATCCATTAAAAGTATAATTTAGGGAATTACGGTCAAGAGAAGTTATCCAGATTTTTTATTTGAGTCAGGTTTGAAAAGAAGGTAGGTACTGAAGCTGCCAAGCCCTTGTCAAGTTTGTGTTCTATTTTATTTAGAAAATGCTCAGCTCACTTGGAAAAGAGGGAGTGCCTTTGCCTGCAATGGCTTAAATATTTCATGGAAAAAAAAAAAGTGGGGGTGGGGAATCTGTTTTTATGGATTCAAAAACTTATAATAAAACCTGTTGTGTTTAGTTCTTCTGGACATAGCATTATAGAAATTGAATTCTATAACTATTTAAGTGTCTTTTACACAAATATTATTTTAAACACAAATAGTCAGTTCTCTCACGACCTAACAAGAGTTCCTTGTGTGTGTTGGGCTATTATGTCTGAACCGATGTTCCTCCCACTCTGACATTTAGGAACCGTACAAAGGAAACACAGCTGATTATTATGGGAATGAAAGAGCCGCTGTATGCTTCTATGACACTTTGTGATTTTCAAAAGTTTTTGTTCATGATCTCATTTCAGAATTTTTGACACCAAGTTCCTAGAATTATTTTGCTAGTTAGTGGGAGAGTTTTGATTAGAATCCAGAGCTACGTATATTGTTCTCTCTGTCATATCCTGTGTTCCTATTCACCAAGTTGTCAAATTATGCTTTTAAAGAGGTAAACTCCTAGTGAATAGGAGAAGAAACTCACGACACATACTACCTGAGAACCTGCTGGTGTAGGCCTGGATCTTGACATTTTGTACCTAAGTGCCAATATTTTGAAAGCTGTGAGTTAATCAATACATGGGACACATTGTAGTCCAAAATAATAATTTTATTATTTTTAATTGAGGTGCCCAAAAAGGTTTCCCATGAAGTCAGCTCAGTTGAAAATAGAGTATGTACATATATGCAGTATAGTATATTTTATATATCAATATACTACATTACATAGCATGTAATATATATATATGTGTGTTTATCTCTACATATTGCATCTGTTATATGCATGTGCATATATTCACAAGTAATACATGTATACAGTTATATAGACACACCCTTTACACACACACACATACATATACGCATCTGATTGGGTTAGGTATGGTTTTGCAAGAGTCACCAGGTCATCATGACTTAGGCTGATGTGGGTTCCACTTTGAAAGGCTCATGCAATTCCTATAAATTGCTTTTCTTCAGCACTTTGATGCTGACAAGGATAACACATTATGAAGAGGACACATTGCTTTCACTCTGAGCACAATGATTAACATAAAGGCTGTCAGCTTCTCACCCTTATCTTTTCCTCCCTAAAATTAATGGGTTGGGCGATGGGCTGGGTGTTGCTGAAGAGACACCTGAGAGATCCACAGAACATACCTGTTTAAAAAAAATCATGAAATGCTGTATGACAAAACCAATTAATTCATTAAGAAAACAGCCCTAAAACGTGTTTTCTGTGCTGGGACGTGGGTCTTGTGTCCTTGAGACCAAGTGGGTATTGGCCAGTCTCCATCGAAAAGCCCTTTCTGTGAGTCAGCAACCATGCACCTTGGCTATTAAATGCCTTGAAGTGAAGGAAAGGTTGATCCATCTGTGGATCACAGGCCCACATGGGTCGTTTTAATGTTCAAGTGCCGTGATCAAAATGTAGACAGATGACTCTCATTATCAACCCTAGAAGCCATGTGGCAGCAAGCCACTAGAGGCCTTGGAGATGTGCACTGTGACTTCTTAGAAAATCGGAACTCATTAAATCCTCTTCACCCATTTTCAAGGTCTGGAAATGGGCTAGAAGAAAAAATTCTTAGATGAGAAAAGGAAAATCATAGACGTTTAAGTATGGTGATTTATAAGAGAAACCTTTAAAAGAATATCCTAAAGGGTTTGTACATTATGACTCTACTTTAAAATAGGTGACTCCAAGCAGTACTTCAAGCAAGTTCAGGTAACCCATGGAAAGGCCACATTTGAAACAGAGATTGGCAAAGTGAGTTGCCAGTAGATCTGTGAGAGAATTTGAGTTTTCAAAACACCATCAAGAGGAGACTAATTATTACACAGCCTAGAACTGTTACTCATTTCCTTTTTTTTTTTTTTTCTTTTTGAGACTCTGGAGTCTCGCTCTGTCACTCAGGCTGGAGTGCAGTGGCTCTCCACAACCTCCGCCTCCTGAGTTCAAGCAATTGGATTACAGGCATGCATTACCACGCCTGGCTAATTCTTTGTATTTAGTGGAGATGGGGTTTCATGTTGGCCCAGCTGGTCTCGAACTCCTGACCTCAGGTGATCTGCCTACCTTGGCTTCCCAAAATGCTGGGATTACAGGTGTGGAACCACCATGCCCAGCCACTCATTTCCTTTTATTCACAGTATTGACTGTCCAGTTCCCAAATTTATCTTCCACTCAAAAGCTAAATACTTCTACTTTTTTTTTTTCCTGTGTTTTCACATTCTGTTTCAGTTGAACTTGTCCCAATCTCTCTTTTTAAAACATTTATTATTTTAAATGAATTTGTTTGGAATTCACATCTGGAATTCACAATCTGTGAATTAAACACAACGATGCCTTTAAGGGAGTAAGAACGGGGAAGTATGTGAGATGCCCTTAGCCAATTGGGTGACTGAGTTCTGCTCTTGACAGTTAAGAAGAAACTCAAATACCACCCACCTCCACACATTGCTCCTGTAGGACTCAGTGAATGAGCACACCTACCATCATTGGTGATAACGCAGACCTCTAGTTAAGGCTGGGGCCAACTACACTATTACCTTCCTTCATTAGCTCCTGATTGCCACAGGCTCCTCTGGGTTCCGTAGGGCTGGGGCCACCCTCCATCATTTTATGAAGATTCTGCACAGACCTCCTTGCCTGATCATCCAGATCCCTGACATCGTCCTCTTTTTTTTCCCACACTCTCAGTTCTGCGAAGCACACCAGTGACACATGGCGATGTGGCTCATCACCAATAATAGAGCCGGTGTCTTCATGTATTCTCACATGGTCTTGATGATCAGAACATGCTCTTTCATTCTCTGCCCTCATTGAAATAATTATGTCCCTTTCCTCATTTACTTTTTCTCTGATTTTCTGACACTATCAGTTGGTGCCCTGCCCCTCCCTGGCAAACTGCTGCACCATGGTTACCATGGTTATCACACATCCCGACCAACATGCCGGTTCTTCATCAAGCTTGCGAGTGGTCATCAGGGATGTTAACAACCTACAGTTGCCGGGCACTGTGGCTCATGCCTGCAATTCCAGCACTTTGGGAGGACAAGGCAGGAGGATCCCTTGAGCTCAGGAATTCGAGACCAGCCTGGGCAATAGAATGAGTCCTTGTCTCTACAAAAAAAAAAAAAAAAAAAAAGAAAAGAAAAAAAAGAAAAAAAATAGCCAGAGGTGGTGGCATACACGTGTAATCCAAGCTACTTGGGAGACAGAGGTGAGAGGCTCACTGGAGCCCAAGCAGTCAAGGCTGCAGTGAACTGTGGTTAAGCCATTGCACCCCAGCCTGGGCAACAACAGAGTGAGTCCTTGTCTCAAAAAACAAAAACTAAAGAAAACAACCTACAGTCTTATTTGCACTTTGTTCTTCCTTTGAGGAATTAATGTAAACACCATATTTGATATCTTGGTTATTCTCCTTTCCGTAATTGACTGGAGGCCCTTGCTTTCTCTTCACCAGGGCTGTAGAGCTCCGCTGTGAAATCACATTTCAATCCAGATGATTCTCCTGGAACAACTTACCCTTGCCCATGTTGTTTGTGGTTTACCTTGTAGCAAGCTGTTGCTTTTTTTTTTTTTTTTTTTTTAAAGAATGAGTTCTTTTACATCTTGCCTTGCTTTTAAAAGAGTTCAAAAAGCAGCAGCAAAACCCAAACAAAATCCCCACCCTTCTATACTGTTTGTAATTTTCCATTCCAGTCCTTATGATGGTGTCATTAACATGTCTGTGTCATCCATTAAATCCATCAGCTTGCTCTGTCCTGTGTTCTGGAAGATGTCTTTGTGGGTCTCCTCTGACAGGCATAGGCTTCCTTCTTTCATCCTCACTCTGCCTGTCTTTACAGGCTCCTGTACCCCTCTGGTTTCTTCCCTGGCCTGCCTGTGTTCTCTTCAGCCTGGGAAGGAGGAACTCTGTGGTTCTTTGAAGTCTTTTGTTTTGTTCTTTCACTTTAGAACTCTCCTGACCTTTCCCCAGGAATAAAGACAAAATGGAACAAAACAAGACAAGCCTCCCACCTCCGTTGTACCTTTCTCCGTTACCAGATTCACCGTCTACTCTTTACCAGCATTTGGTAATTCTTCTAAAGTCTACTTAGATCTTTGTAGTTGTTTTCTGTCTTCCTCAGTTCAGCTTCCAATGACAAGTAATTACTATTACTGTTAGGAATAATGTTAGGAGGATAATCTACCCTTGGTATTTCACTTTACATTTAGAAAGCCAATCTGAGCCAGGAGCAGTGCTCACACCTGTGATCCCAGCACTTTTGGGAGGCCAAGGTAGGAGGATCATTTGAGCCCAGGAGTTCGAGACCAGCGTGGGCAGCATGACAAAACCCTGTCTCTAGTAAAGAAAATACAAAAATTAGCACTATGCATTGCTGCTGTATAGCTGCTATGCAGTAGACTGGGTTATGGGAAATTAACACTTTCATCTAGAATGAGGGTCCATTTGGTTGAAGGGAAGTTGAGCTATACCATTACATCCAGATTCCCCTGATTTCTAGCATGATGTGATTCAAATCATCATGTTATCATGCAGCATCTTTCATGCCTTGTGCGTCATTAATTTGCCATTGCATGCAATCGACTCACTATTTTGGGTTTGTCCTTTCACACCTACCACCTTGGTCTAGGTACGAAATGACAAGAGCCTGAGTTACGGAAGTGACTTCTTCCTTGGCTTCCTGTCTCCAGCCTTCTATCTTCAGCTTATCCTGTGAATTGGTTTCTGAGTGGTTCTTTAGTGAAAAAACATGAGAACTCATCAATACTTCATGCAGTCAAAACGTTTCATGGCTCCTTTCACATTCGGAGTAACATGTGAACTCACTACCTGGGCACACCTGGCCTGTTTCAGGCTCCTCGGCTTCTGTGTGAGCTTCTCTGTACACCAGGAGATCGCCATGCTTTCTCTAGCCATGACACCTTCACACAGTCTGCTCCTCTTGCTTGGGGAGTCTTTTCCTTCCTTTGCTCAGTAAAGTCCGACAGGTGTCCTACAAGCACCCCCTCCAGGAAGCCTCACGAAATCTTTCACTTTATTTAACACTTAGTTGTCAGCTCTTTCAGGAAGCCTCTCGACACCTCTTCCCTTCCCTATTCCTTTGGAGCTATGTAATATGCTATTCTTCTGTGTGTGCTCATTAGAGCGCATGGACAGCTCTGTGGTCATTGTCATGAACCTGTATTTTTCTGCCGGGGGCCTGGATTGGGACTTCTAACCCAGTGACTACCAAAGAGGAGCTACTCAGTGGATGCTTGCCGAATAAATGAGGAGCTCTCCAGCTCACATGTTCATCACTGCTGTGACCGTACCCAGGGTTTTCTAAGAACATTGGCAACCACAAAAATACTCCATTCTTGGAGTATCCCTCAGCCTAGGGTTTTGTCCCAAATGTTTCGAACATCTTTTCCTCATTAAGCATATTTTCACTTTTCAATCAATGAGTTAAAAATGCATATAGATACTTGCTCTGTATTTAAAATATGCAGTTTCATCCCATAAAGTAAAATTTGTTCCAGTTTGCATACCGAGTTTCTCATGTGACCTTCTGATCAAGAAGCACTTGCAGCATTTTCTCAAAGTCCTGAGGAAGTTTTCCAAGGCACTGTTTCACGAGTGGTATCTAATAGGTTCCTTTTATTTATTTTCCTAATAGCCATCCAAGGCCATTTAGTGTTTGTGCTACTATCAGATACAATTCAAAATGAAATCAGTTCTGTCAAAATTAGATGCATGCTTTGAGAATTTAATTGAACATGTGTTTATCTTCATATTCTTTATCAAACAAGGTGCAGATACAGCAAGTAAATTTATTTGATAAAAATCAAATTGTTTCATAACTCTGTTGTTATTTTTTGGTCAATATCTTAAAGCTTTATTTTTTTTAATGGTTTACGTTTTATTAATGGTTTACATATTTATTAGATAAAATGTATTCATTCTCACCATTCTTCTTGTGCTTAGACTTGTTAGCATGTTTTTCATTTTATATATATATATATATATATATATATATTTTTTTTTTTTTTCCCCCCTTAGGAGGAATGTCAGAACTACATCCGGGTGCTTCTGGTGGGTGGCGACCGGTTATTCACCTGTGGGACCAATGCATTCACACCTGTCTGCACCAACCGCTCGGTATGGCTTACTTTTGTGCCTCAAAAGAATTTAATATCAGAAGAGGTCAAACATTGTATTAAAATATTAGTTGTAAATGAATTTCTATACATCAAGGTGTTGCTGTTTAATTCAAAAGCACTTTTTGTCAAATTGAATAAATATTTGATTTATTGATGTATTTCTAATCAGGACCATCAATTAGATAAATAACTGGAACTAATTATAACTTATATAATTAAACTTAAATATGTTTCTAAATTATTTCAACCAGCATTGTTTTCACCAGTGACTTTAAACATTAATCCTAAACATATTCTTTGATGTCTTAGAGATACTGTTACTGTTATTTACATTTATTAAAATTATTAAAATGGTCTAAAATCACAATCGTAGGGAAGAAAAAATTAGCCTACACATTGGATAAGAAGTATGTAAAAAAAATAAGCAAACTAAGAAATTGAACCCTAGGCAAAGTCCAGTTATAACTGACCCTCTTTCTTGTCTTTAACCTGGCAATCATTGAGAGAGTAATTTTGAGCTGCACACAATATAGCAGTAGCGTGGCAGGGTCAGTAGAACACACGTGGAATCTTCCTAATTCAGGTTATAAACGCAATCTTCCTCTGGGAATATCATGAAGAAATATGTTCATTCCCTGGTTGCACAACTTTCTTCAAGACCTTAATTGACCATCTGCTTTTACGGTTCATGATTTCAGGTTAGCATTCAGTTGTTGGAAATAAAGGGAGGAGATGGATGATAAGGGGTGTGAAGCTCAGGGAGCTCTCTAGGTGCCGCACCCTGCCCTGAAACGCTTTCACCAGTGCCATGGTTCAGTCCTCAACATCTGCCCCACAAGATCGCTACTCTTTGGGGCTCCCTTTTATGAAAGAAGAACCTGAGACATAAAGAGCTGAGGGAACTTACCCGGGTACACATCTCATAGCAGAGCAAGCAGCGTGCCTGCACCTACTGGCCCTGAGCCTTCTGCTCCAATACCTCTCAGGCGAGAACCAAGAACCGAATTGAGCAAAAAATCCGCCAGTACCCAAGAGCTTTTCTCATTCAGTGATTGGTTGGGAATTCAGCATTTGGGACACTGGATTCATATGAAATGACTTCAAGACACTTGGATATCTCTCTGAAAACTGAAAAAAAAAACCCAAAAAACAAAAAACAAAAGTATTGGAAATGTGGGCCACGTAGTGTTGAATATCCACACATCCTTACCTGTGAATACATTTTTCGGGGCTATTCATTATATTTTGGTTCACTTATATTGATAGAATTATAGAATTATACATTATTATTATTATTATTTGAGACAGAGTCTTGCTCTGTCTCCCAGCCTAGAGTGCAGTGGTGTGATCTTGGCTCACTGCAACCTCCGCCTCCTGGGTTCAAGTGATTCTCCTGCCTCAGCCTCCCAAGTAGCTGGGACTACAGGTGCATGCCACCATACCTAGCTAACTTTTTTGTATTTTTTTTCTTTTTTTTTTTTTTTTAGTAGAGATGGGTTTCAGTGTGTTAACCAGAATGGTCGCGATCTCCTGACCTAGTGATCTGCCTGCCTTGGCCTCCCAAAGTGCTGGGATTATAGGCATGAGCCACCATGCCTAGGCAATTATACATAATTCTTTATTGTGATCTTATTTCTGTAAATATTTACACTGGTTTTTAAATTAAAGTGGAAAAGTATGCAATACTTGTGCATTATAAATCGAAGGCATACATACAATGATCTTATTTCTTATTTTGTGAGTATTCAGTGGTATGAGGTTCAGTAAACTAAAGTGATGAGAAAGAGACTGATTGATGGACTCTCTTACAGTGAGCGGAGCAGGCTGTTTTCATCAGTTGGAGTGTAAAAGTGGGTCATGTCTCCCGGTGAGCGCCAGAGAGGCTGTTGCACAAGCATCACTGTGATTATGGTGGATGTGATCCATAAGCATCACTAAAGGGGCTTGTGCAGAGATAACTGCTTTTCCCCTCATCTTCCCCCACAGTTGAGCAACCTGACTGAGATCCACGATCAGATCAGTGGCATGGCCCGCTGTCCCTACAGTCCCCAGCACAATTCCACAGCGCTCCTCACAGCTGGAGGGGAGCTCTATGCTGCTACGGCCATGGATTTTCCAGGACGTGATCCTGCCATTTACCGAAGCCTGGGCATTTTACCTCCTCTCCGCACGGCGCAGTACAACTCCAAATGGCTCAATGGTAAGCCTTCCGTCACTCCCTCTTTCCCACCTCATTTGTTTTTGATTTCTGGTGATTTGGTGCTCAAAAGCAAACTACAACACTCTAAATAAAAATGAATTCTTCATCTTCTAAAGAAATCAAAGTGTAGCTTGTTCAGGACTAATGATAAAAAGGACATCATATGGCTATTTAGTATTTGGAAGAGCAGTGGTACTTCCAACCCTCTAGACCATGATAATATGGCTAATGTTGATATGACCACTTATAGAAGCTAGCTGAGTTTTTTTTTCTATATTGTTGTTTAATGTCTACAAAAGTTGACAGCTTGTCATAGCTATGTGTAGAGTCCTATGCATTACTTCTTAACTTCCTTTTTATGTGTCTAGAAATGGAAATTACTAACATGGCATGTAATTTTCAACCACTGTATAAAAGAATTTGTTTGTCTATAGGTAACTCCAAAAAGTTTGACAATTAAAAATGTAAGAAACGTATCAACTCACATACTTAGAGGTTAGTAGGAGGCATCATCAGGGTTTATTCATTCAGTGGCTCAGGAGTTAATAAGGAGGCAAGTATTCACTGCAGTCTCTGCCATCCACAGTCTGGCAGATGGGCCCTCAGGCCACCTCTGCTTGTGGTTGCAAAATTGTTTCTGCAATTTCAGGTATTGCATCCACATGTGGCAATATCCACTCAAAGAAGAGCCACATCCCTGTCCCCTTTTCATCTGTATATTTCTTTTTAAAGAAACCAGAAACCCTTAGAAGGCTTCTTTCAGTTCTGGGCCAGAACTTGGTCACTTGCTCACTAAGCAATCAGAAGATGGTGACAACCATCTAAATTGAGGTTCACTGTGTACAAAGTCCTGATATGTATCAGCTGAAATGCATCCCACTGTGTATCTGTGCATTCATGTGTGAGTGTGGTCACACACACATACACATACACATTCACCTACAAAGGCGATGTATATGTACCATGCGTAATCCATTGCCCCAAGCATTTATTTGATAGTTTGTACAAAGGTGAAATCTTGAGAGTTAGTAGACTTTTGCCACATACCGGCTAATTATGTAGACTAGAGTTTCTCAACCTCAGCACTAGTGATGTTTTGGGCCAAATTGTTCTTAGTTGTGGGATGGGGGGGTCTTGTCCTTCACATTGTAGGATGTCTAGCAGCATTTTCAACCTATACTCATTATATGCCAGTAGCATCCTCCTCTGCCCACTTGTAACAACAAAAAATGTTTTCAGCAATTTTTCAGTACTCCCTGGGAGGGGGGAATTAACTCTAGTTGAGAACCACTGCTTTAGACTCATCACATATGCAGAACCATGGATACATGTACATATATTCAATGCAAATATTTTGCCAAATAATACAGTCAACCTAACCATCAGAGTTTGCCTTTAAAAGACTGTCCTGTAGAAAAAAAAGGATGTCCTCATCATTCGCTTTCTCAAACTGAAAACGTGAATTGTTTTCCCAAACTGAAGCACTAACTAGATTTCTCCCGTTAACATCATTTCTGTTGAACTGGCTTCAGTGGAATCAGTTGATTCTATATGGATGAACTTTTGGCCCCAAAACTTTCATCTGTGCAGCCTCAAGTTCTTCTTTCCATTTGTTTGTTGATTCTGACTGGCTGAGAAGTTTCCACTTAAAAATGAAGAATCCCTATCCCAATAAAGGCTTTGTAATTAGAATTTGCCAGAAGCAAAGTAAAAAGCAATTGGGAGTACTCTCTCTTTTCCCAAAGTGACACTTGAAGAATATCCTGGAAAAACCATTCAGGTCATAGCATGAGTTATAGACACTAGCCGCCTTCTTACATGGGACTGAGTGACCGCCAGCTGATCAGGTGCTCAGCATTGGTCAACCCCCTGGTTGTCAGCATCTGTCAATTCTCCTTTTCCATTGGAGAGTCATGTGTTGCCATCCAGTCAGTGGAAGAACTAAGACGGTGTTGATCACAGTCGTGGTAGGCAAAACATTGTCACTTGATTTACAAAGAAATTCGTGTTTCTGATTCCTAAAACATTCTGCTGTTCATTTCTAAGATCTGATAACTGCAGACACTGAAATAATTCAGAGGTAAATGCGCTGGCTCTACCACTCAGACCGTAAGAGCAGCACAATTTGCATGACAATGAATAGCCTGCATTTCTCAGGAAAGCAGCATTTCCACCGCCCTCCCCCACTGTCCTTCCCTGGCCTGCAAGAGCCCTGCCTGAGGACCCTGAGTGATTGCATAGGAAGTGTTGTCTTCATACCTCTCCTGTGTTTTGTTAGGGCACTTTCTGCCACTGCTGAACCCTGAGATACAATTTCCACTTCTAGTTGGCCCTGATTTGCTTCTCTGATTGACCCTCCATTCCAGGATGGATTCTGGCCCCTAACCACAATAGGTTCTGCTTCCATCTCCTGCTGAGCCTGAACACAGGGACATTTATCCTCCCTGGCTGAACTAGGACACATGCTTTGCATCCCATCTGTTCTTTGCCAGACGCCCTTGTCTCAGGTCTTCCTCCTTTAGTTCTCCTTACCCTCCTGCCCGCCTGCATTGACTCCCACTAAATCGAGCCCCAGAGGGGTCCACCCCTTGGCTTCTGTGTCTCTTAAACACTGGGGTGCTAGAGAGAATCACCCTGTGGTGGAAAGGGTAGCAGAAAAGGTGGAGCCTCTGTCCTCAGTGAGGCCCTCAGGGCAGCTCCCTAAAGGTCTAAGCACCTCAGTTCCTGTCCTCTCCCCTTGCAACTACCCCCACTCCAGTCCTCTCCCAGCCTCTCCCAGGGAGTCTCAATGGGTTTATCTTTCCTCCTACATTATAGAGAAATGTTAGGTTCTAAAGGATTTTTCCCAGTAAGTCCTCAAACTTACCTTTTCTTGTCACTCGGGTTCTGTAGCTGATTCTCTTTCTGCTGTGTTCTGGAGTAATTTTCATTTTTTGGAAAATATTGCCACCTTATCCATTATCTTTCTTTTCACCATAACCTCAAATTTCTTCCTAATGATGACTCATGATTTCAGAAAAATGTTCAGATGTCTTTTCTCTTAAATAAGACAAAAACAAAGAAACCCCAACAAGCTAAAACCAAACACCCTTAGTTCTGCCATGTCCAAGAATGCTCCAATTTCATATGGTGATTTTAAGGACCCATTAAATGACCCTTTCAGATTTTTCCCTTGAGCTTTCAACCAAGTCAGCAAAATCAAATTTGAGAGTTGGACTTGTTCCAGAAGGAGGCTACAACGGGGTGGTGAAGGGGTAGGACTTCCTGCTTTGGTGGCCATGCAGTGGAAATTTTCTCTCAGCAGAAACAGGAGGAATGGAGGGTAAGTCCCTGCCCCATCTCTTGCCCTCCATTATTGGCTGACCTTATTGAGGACAGCATTCTTAACCCCCCAGCTTCAGGCCGTTCGCATCTTCTGTGCCCTCTGCATCTCACCATGTGGTGCTGCGGTGGTTCTCCCCAGTCCCACAGTGTCTAGTTACATTATTTGAGGACCAATTTCCAGCCATTACCTTAACTATCTTATTGGAAGGATGACATTGTTGCCTCAAAGTTTCTTTTACAGAATGTTTATGCCGCACCATACGTAGCTGGTGCACCCTGTGGCTTGAGTGCCTGTCCTGTCCTTGACTCTTTTCCTTCAGCTGATCTTTAAGCTTTGTTTATCCCTGAGAATTCTGTCCTCAATCCCTTCTTTCTGCCTACTCTTCTCATTCCACATGCTCCTCTTGGATTCCCATCTATTCTGAAGTTTTTTGTTGTTGTTTTTTGTTAGTTTTCTATTTTAATAGTTTTTGGGGTACAGGTGGTTTTTGGTTACATGGATAAGTTATTTAGTAGTAATTTCTGAGATTTTAGTGCACCCTTCACCCAAGCAGTGTGCACTGTACCCCGTATATAGCCTTTTATCCCCACTCCACTGCCAACCTTCCCCACAAGTCCCGAAAGACCATTGTATCATTATTATGCCTTTGCATTCTCATAGCTTAGCTCCCACTTATAAATAAGAACATATGATATTTGGTTTTCCATTCTTGAATTACTCTACTTCGAATAATGATCTCCAGCTCCTTCCAAGTTGATGCAAAATACATTATTTTGTTCCTTTTTATAGCTGAGTAGTAGTCCATGGTGTATACGTGTTACACTTTTTTTCTGTTCTAAAATTTTAACTCCTCTGCCTCACACCATACCCACCTATTGAGGACCATTCACGGATCTGGTCTCAGCTCCGACTTAGTCCACAGATGCGATGTTCACTTCCAGCTGAATGCTCCTTGCAGTACTTTCAGCTCAGCCTACTCCATTTTCGTTCATTTCTTTGTTTTTCAATCTTGGGTGTGGGCCCCATATTAGTTTTCTAGGGATGCCATGACAAAGTATCACAGCCTGGGTGCTTAAACAGCAGACATTTATTTGCTCAAAGTTCTGGAGGCTGAAAGTCCAAGAAGCTGTCAGCAGGGTTGTTGTCTACTGAGGCTTCTCTCCTTGTCTTGTAAATGTCATCTTTTCCCTACGTCTTCTAAACATGGTCTTCCCTCTGTCCATGCCTGTTTCCTAATTTCCTATTCTTTTTTTTTTTTTTTTTTTTTTTTGAGACAGAGTCTCACTCTGTCGCCCAGGCTAGAGTACAGTGGTCCAATATCAGCTCACTGCAAGCTCCACCTTCCGGGTTCACACCATTCTCCTGCATGAGCCTCCCAAGTAGCTGGGACTACAGGCTTTTGCCACCACACCCAGCTAATTTTTTGTATTTTTAGTACAGACAGAGTTTCAACATGTTAGCCAGAATGGTCTTGATCTCCTGACCTAGTGATCTGCCTGTCAGTCTCCCAAAGTGCTGGGATTACAGGCATGAGCCACTGTGCCCAGCCCCTAATTTCCTATTCCTATAAGGACAGCAGTCATATTGGATTAAAGTACACTCCAATGACCTCATTTTAACCTCATTAACCACTTAAAGACCCTGTTTTTGAGCATAGTTACATTCTGGAGTATTGGGGACTGGGACCTTGACATAAGTTTTGGGAGACACAACTCAGCCCAGAGCAGGCTCCATGATTTACCTCTCATCTGAGCCAGACACCTGCAAATCTCAGCCGACTCCTTCCCTCTCTTTCCAGACCCACTCAACCCCAGGTCCTGCAGAGACCACTTTTAGAGTGGCTCCAAGACCTGAGTCTTTCTTCTCATTCCTCCACTTCTGTGCTTGTTCAAGGCTTCCTCATGTGAAATGCTGCACTAGCCCCTCTCTGATCCACTCTCCAAAGAGTAGCCAGTAATATGTGGCGTGAAGCTCTAAGGTAGATGGTAGAGACTTTGGAGTCAGACAGATCTGAGGCTTGGCCCTTGGGGCATAAATTTGTCTTACCAGTTCTTGGCTTCCTCACCTGTATATTGCAGATGGTTGACTACCTGACCTGGATATTGTGAGAATAAAGTGAGACAACAAAGATGATGAGTATTAGTGTCAGCACATAGTCAGTACTCCACAAATAAGGGGAGCTATTATGAACTCCCCAAAGTCCAATGCAATGTCTGAGATGTAGTAGGGAGTTAATACATGTTTGTTGACTGAATAAATGAGTGATTATTTGGGCCTGTGGTTCCTGAATTACTGACACCTTCCAACCTCCTCTTTCCTCCTCTTTACTGGCACATTCAAGACATATCCATCACCATCTAGTCTTGGGGCTTCCAGAACTTTAGCAGGACTTGAATCCTCTAGAAGACCACCACTCAGCTAGCAGCTGCTTACATATAATAATGAACAAAACTCCCTTCTTTGTTTTGCATGCTTTTCAGTTTTTTGCAACCTTTTTGTGTTGAGGAAAGAAAATTGTCTCAGCAGGAGAAGTTGGGAAGGTATAGTACCTGCTAACCTGAGTCAGCAAAATTTTTGCATTCAGATGAACTATGATTAAATTGTGTATGGTACGATTTACTTATGCATTTAGGTAGTCCCTTTGCATAATTCTACTAGTTAACATATATTGGGCAAACTGATGAAACACCCAGTAGAACTGTCACTAACTTTGACTGCATGCACATATACTGCGCACCCTTCGGCCCAAACTTCGAGCCAGCCAGCAGACAGCCACCAGTGAATTCTGTTTCATCAAGCCATGCCTTCAGTGACATTTTGAACAGTGCCCGTGCTTGTTTCCTAGGTTGCCAAAGCAAAGTACTGCGAACAGGGTAGTTCAAAGCAATAGACATTTATTCTCTCTTTTAAAAAAAATATTTAATTTTTAACTTTTAGGTTCAGGGGGATATGTGAAGGTTTGTTACAAAGGTAAACTCATGTCATGGGGGTTTGTTGTACAGATTATTTTATTACCCAGGAGTTAAGTCCAGTACCCAATAGTTATATTTTCTTCTCTTCTCCCTCTTCCCACCTTCCACCCTCAAGTAGACCCCAGTGTCTGTTTTTTTCTTCTTTGTGTTATAAGTTCTCCTCATTAAGCTCTCATTTATAAGTGAGAATATGGATAGGAATGAAGTCAGAGATTTAGAAGGAGAGCAAAACGCAATCCAAGGAGAATACGAATCACAATAAAGTGATACAGAAGCTGAAGGAAGGAATAGCCGATATAAAAAAAGAAATTCACAGTTCTGACGAGCTGAATAACCCAATACAAGAATTTTACAGGGCAATCATAAGTATTAACAGCAGAATAAACCAAGCTGAGGAAAGAATATCAGAGCTTGAAGACTGGTTCTCTGAAATAAGACAGTCAAAGAAAAAAGAATAAAAGGAATGAACAAAACCTCTGAGAAGTATGCGATTATGTAAAGAAGCCAAATCTATGAATCCTTGGCATCCCTGAAAGGGAGGGGAAGAAAGCAAACAGATTGGAAAACATATTTCAAATATCATCCATGAAAACTTCCCCAATTTTGCTAGAGAGGCCAACAGTCAAATTTAGGAAATACAGAGAATGCCTGCAAGATTCTACACAGGAAGATCATCCCCAAGACACACAGTCATCAGATTTTCCATCATCGAAATGAAAGAAGGAATGTTAAAGGCAGCTGGAGAGAAAAGGCAGGTCATCCACAAAGGGAATCCCATCAGGCTAACAGTGGACCTCTCAGCTGAAACCCTACAAGCCAGAAGAGACTGGGGGCCTATATTCAGCATTTTTAAATTTAAAAAAAAGTATTCAACCAAGAAATTCATATCCAGCTAGACTAAGCTTCCAAAGTGAAGGAGAAATAAGATTATCTTCAGATAAGCAAATGTTTAGTGAGTTTGTTACCACCAAACCTGCCTTGCAAGAGATCTTGAAAGGAGCACTAAATATAGAAAGGAAAGACTGCTACCAGCTAATACAAAACCACCCTGAAACACACAGACCAGTGTCACCATAAAGCAACCACACAAGCAAGCCAACATCATAACCAGCTAACAACATAATGATCAGCTAACAACATAATGACAGGATCAAATCCATGCATATCAATACTAATCTTGTATGTAAACAGGTTAAATGCTGCACTTAAAAGGCAGAGTGGCGAGGTGGATAAAGAGGGAGGACTCAACAGTATGCCGTCTTCAAGAGACCTGTCTCACATGAAAGGACAGCCATAGGCTCAAAATAAAGGGTTGGAAAAGAAATCTACCAAGCAAATGGAAAAGACCAAAAACCAGGGTTTGCCATTTTAATTTCAGACAAAACTGACTTCAAACCAACAAAGATCAAAAAGGCAAAGAAGGGTAAAGGATTCAGTTCAATAGGAAGACCTAACTATCCTAAATATATATGCACCCAACACAGGAGCACCCAGATTCATACGTTTTCAGAGTTTTTAGAGACCTTCAATTAGTCTTAGACTCACACGATAATAATGTGAGACTTTAACACTCTGCTGACAATATTAGACAGATCATCAAGGCACAAAATTAACAAAGATACTCAGGACCTGAATTCAAAATTGAGCCAAATGAATCTGATATACGTTTACAGAACTCTCCACCAAAAAACTACAGGACATACATTCTTCTCATTGTCACATGCTACATACTTTAAAATTGACCACATAATTACACATAAAACAATCATCAGAAGCTACAAAAGAAGGTATACAAAATCATACCAAGCACACTTTCATGTCACAGTGCAATAGAAATAAAAGTCAAGACTAAGAAAATCACTCCAAAAACCATGTAACTACATGGAAATCAAATGACATGTTCCTGGGTGACTTTTGTGTAAACAATTAAATTAAGGCAGAAATCAAGAAGTTCATTGAAACTAATGAGAGCAAAGATACAACATACCAGAATTTCTGGGACACAGCTAAGGGAGTGTTAAGAGGGCAATTCATAGCACTAAATGTTCACATAAAAAAGTTAGATCTCAAATTAATAGGCTAACATCACAAAGGAAAGAATTAGAGAAACAGGAACAAATCAACCCCAAAGCTAGAAGAAACAGGACCTAATCAAGCCTGAAGTCCTAGCTCAGGTATGCATCAAATATGGCCTGTATTTAAAGGGCAATTCTCTCTGAGTCCCACAGTGTTCATCTGGACAATAATCAAAATCAGAGCTGAACTGAAGGAAATCAAGACACGAAAACTCATTCAAAAGATTAGTGAATCCTGGAGTTGGTTTTCTGAAAAAAAAAATTAATAAGATAGGCCACTAGCTACGCACTAATAAAGAAGAAAAGAGAGAAGATCCAAATAAACACAGTTAGAAATGATGAAGAAAATGTTACCACTGACCCCACAGAAATAAAAATAACCATCAGAAACTACCAGAAATGTATTGTCTTAAAGTGCTGAAGGCCAAAGGTCCAAAATCAAGGTGCCAGCGTGGCCATGCACTCTGCAAATCCTTGAGGGGAGAACCATGGTTACGTCCTCTAGCTCTGGTAGCCCCAGACACTCCTTGGCTTATGATGGTTTCACTCCTATGTCAGCCTCCATCTTCACATGGCTGTCTTCCTGTGCCTCTGTCTAAATTCTCCTTTCCTTATAAGGATACCAGTCACGTTGGAATATCTGAAGTTTATTATATCTGCAGAGACCATGTTTCCAGATAAGGTCACATTCATGAAAATTGGGGGTTGGGACGTCAACATATTTCTTGGTTGGGGGATGGGTACAGTTAAACTATAACACTGTCTGAAGGAAGAAGTGCTCAACTGTTGAAGTCTGAAGTCACAACATCTTACTTTCTGCTGACAATCTTAACACTTTTTTCTACTGCTGGTAAATCTGTTTATTTCTCAGGCTTCCCATCTCAGCCATATCTTTCCCATTCTTAGCAGATGGAGTTGTCTTCTTGTTTCCCACGAGAATCAGAAGTCCTCAGGTAGGGATGGCAATCTCCTGTCTGCTTTGCCCAAGGCAGAGGGCTGTTTTACTTGTGTTTCTTTCTTCCTCTCTCTAGAGCACTGCTGTGGACAATGCATTCACTTAAACTGCTGCTTTGTCCACTGTGCATCCCTCCCTGCCCCTATGTCTCTGGGGAAGGGGTGCAAGACTCAAGAATGCAAGACCCAGCAAGTCAAGATTCATTATTGAGTTGAACAATGTTAAAAAAACTCTTAAGCATTGCTGATGCTTGAGCTCAACAGTGAGCTTGATCTTGTGTTGCTTATTCTACATCTGAATTATTATCTCAAAAGACTACAGGGAAGGATGGCAGAAGTGAGTGCTCTCATAATCTAGCCTAAGATGAGCACAGAGGCACAAAGCATGCATCATCAGAACATGTGGGCAGAACATGACAGGCTATGGCCTTTTGCAACCCCAGGACCCAGAGCTCCAGAACTAATCTTCAGGCAAATGACGGTACTGGTTTTTCCATGGTGACATCTGGCCATGATACAGAGATCCCTGAGTAAGGACCTACCAGACTTCTAACATTTCCACCACATCTTGCAGAAACCCATCATAAATATCTGGTATCGTTCTAAAAACCTGCCTTTAGCAAGCTAAGTCCGTTGTATCTTGCAGTTCCAGATACAAATTCTTATGACACTACCAGCATTATTCTTTATATACTGATGAATACACACTCCCTGCCCCCGATCCTCTGCACCTGTGCAGGGGCTCCCAGATGGTGGGAGGTGCTGTCAGCAGTCAGCACAAGCTGGATTGGAGAGGGCCAGCAGGCCTGGCCGGAGCTCTGGAACCCTTTGTGGGTTCTGCCTGTTTCCTCTTCCCTGGCTGCTATGATCTGGCTCTGCCTGTTTTAACAGCCCTGGCTCCTGCTATTTTTCTCGCATGCATGCTTGGTGTCCTTTCAGGAGCCATGTGCAGTTTCCTGGGAGCATTCTGCCTTCCTTACCATGTTGCTTTGCAGTTTGTGATTATTGTGTCCTCACTTCCCTTGATTTTTGCCTCCTGGCTAATTCTGGCTCCTAGTTAGTTTAGTTTAAATTTCCATTTTCCCCAGTCTCTGGTGGATCTGTTCCATCCCTTTCTCACACTGTTCAAGATTGCACTTTCTCCCATACTACCAGAGCTCTTGGTTAGTCTCTTGCCCCAACATTATAAGAGCCCCCATTTTACCTGCAGAGAAAGCCAGAGTGCTGCCGTGGCCCTCCTGTTCCCTTCCCATTCTCATCTATGTGCTCCCTTGGCTTTAGCCTCTGAAATACCACACAGTGCCTCTGGTTCTTCCTTGCCTTTCAGGGCTCAGCAAACTTTTCTATAAAGGGCCAGTGAATAAATATTTTAGACTTTGCAGTCCACATGGCCACTGTTGCATCTTTTCAATCTTGCCATCGTATTATGAAAGTCTGCACAGTCTATGGATGCATGAGTGTGACTGGGTGCTAATAAAACTTTATTCACAAAATGGGCAGCAGGTAGGATTTGGCCCATGGGCTGGAGTTTGCTGGCCCTTGTTCTGCCTGGAAAGCTCTTCTCCCAGAAAACCCATCTGGCCAACTGTCTCATCTTTCTCGAGTCTTTGCTCAAATGCCATCTTCTTAATGGAACCTGCGCCTCACCACCTTATTTCAGATCATAGCTCCGTCCTATCTGGCCCTCTTGGCTCTTCTTACCATGTTCGGTTTTAGCCTCAGCTATAATGTTGTCTCCTCCCGCCACTACAGTGAAAGTTCCCAATGACCAGGGCTTATGTCTTTCTCTTACTCCTTGGTCCCACATGCTTACAACAGTGCTGGCATTAAAGCAAGCACTCAATGGATATTTTTCTAATTAATGAGTTAAATGGTGCTATGGTCTGAACGTTTATGTCCTTCCAAAAGTAGTAGGCTGAAATCGAACCTACAAGGTGATGGTATTAGAAGGTGAGGCATTTGAGAGCTGATTGGGTCATAAAGGTGGAGTCCTCATGAATGGGATTGGTGCCCACCTAAACAAGACCCTGGAGAGCTCCCTCGTTCCTCCCACCTTGTGAGGACACAATGAGAACGTGCCGGCTAGGAACCAGAAAGCAAACCCTTGCCAGACACCATGTCTGCTGGTGCCTTGATCATAGACTTCCCAGCCTCCAGAACTGTGAGAAAGAAATTGTTGTTTATAGATGGCCCAGTTTATGGTATTTTTGTTACAGCAGCTGGAATGGACGAAGACAATGGTTAGATGGTTGACTTCTTTGTTACCCCCACTATTTTATGAGTTCCTTAAGGGCAGGGGCTCTGTGGAAACCTGCTTTGTGTGCTAGCATCTTATTCAGTGTCTGAAACATAGATCAGGATTAATCCATATTTGTTGAATGTGTAAGAGATTAGCACACTTCACAAATAGCAGAAATATGAATAATGTTAAACATGGGAGAATGTTCTATTATACATTAGAATTAAACAGCAACAAAAACACAGATATGCATATTTGAAATTGAACCAGGTCCAAAAATTTATAACATCTTCCCTTTGAGCCCCCATCTCACTTGGACCCCCGTTTTCAGCCATTATATATTGTCATTTCTCAAAGGCAGTACAATCAATTGGATAACATTCTGGATGAATCTGGAACATTAAGTTATGTATTTGGTAATGAATATATTTCAAAGTCATATTTTCCCCTGTGCCAAAGTCGCTCTTAAAACAAATTTATGTGTTTAGAGAAATACCTTAATGGCTTTAATGTATTAAAATATTAATCGTTAATAACTGTATGAACTGATTACTGTAAGGCAGGATAATAAATGTTTAATGGTCGATGCTTAAAATAGAGAAGCAATAAAACTTGCCTTCAAGAAACTGGCAGTCAAGTTGGGGAAACAATAAACCCATGAAAATGTGAAAATACATTTCCAAATTAATATTGTGCAAATTGAGTTTGTGAGTTCTGAAGGAACTATGTGCTTGCACACAGAGGAAAAACTTCAGTAGGAACTTGGAAAAACTAACTCCTACATGAGCCTTAATAACTCAGCATGAACATCTAATCCACGTAGACTTATTAACACTCAGAGACCTGCTGGCTTTCCTTCTCTGGTGGAAATGTGCACTTGTCCCACTGGGTTCTCCCAGGGAACTCCACAGTGTCCTGTGGTCTCTGAGATTTCGGCCAGGATTTCATGTGGAGGTGAACTCACTTGAAATCCACAAGCATTCTCTTTTCAACTGTATCATTTTTTATGAGCTATTATAATTCTAGTTGAGAAAACTCTTTTGGCAACAATGTTAAATTCTATTGGTTTGAAATACATTGATGGTGTTACTCAAGCATTAAGTAGACTCTTGAGGTCTTTAAAATGCAATTATTAACCTTCTAATGATGAATGATAATTTACTTGGAGGATGAAAATCTCCTCCATGCTTACTTAAGTCAAGGAGAAATTGTTTCCGCTTCTCCTGAAGACAGGTGCTTTGGGGAGCTCAATGCTTCTCCTTGGGACCAGGTGCTGACTCCAAACAGCCTGAGCACAGCCAGGCTGGCGTGACTTTGTTGATCTCCACCCTGGGGACAGTGAGAGCCTGTTTGGTAGGTTACACACAGCATAGTACCTGGAGCTGTGACTGGTCTGTAGGAGGTGCTCTCTCGACTGACAAGATTCGCTACAGCTGGAAATTCAAAAATGGAAATAGAGGTCAGAGAACAAGCAAAACAAAGACAAATGGGGATTGAGAATGAAGTGAATGTGGGTACCAAAATGCAAGTATTTCTAAAGAAAAAGAAGAAGCTCTGTAAAGCCAGAATAGAATCAAGACTACATAGTCAGCAGCCTAGTGTTTTTTTTTTTTTTTCTCCAAATAAGCACCTGGGGAGATGCTTAAAAAGAATGCCCTTGTGAAAAATAAGTTCTTTTCAGCATTACAAGTGCAAGGCTGATATCTCATTCAAGTTTAAACTTGCTAGGGTGAGGATGAGACAACATGGATGGAAAGTATGTTGAGCAAAGTTGTGTGACATGTGACATAGCACAATGAGATGCCCTCTTCTAATATTCAGGCCTGATCGAGCCTGTCAGCAGGCATTGCCAGTTGCCTATGCCTTGTGGAATGGCTGCAGTTCGGACATCGTGCTGTGAATCTGATCCTATTATCTTTGTAGGTCAGAAATCGTTTTAAATCAATGGCCTCCATGCATATCACCTGCCTGTCCATGTACTTATTAGAGTATTTGTTACTTGTAGCTATTACACCACCCACAAGGAAGAGTCACAATGGCTATTTATAATATGCCAGGTAGATGGGAGGCTCCAAACCCATGTCATCTGCCATCCTTCTTATAATCTCTTAAGGGATATTGCATTATCCTCCTACAGATGAGCACCATGGGGCTCAGAGGGACTTGCCCCCTGAACACAGGCCATACCTGATGCATACCTGAGCTAGAGCTTGAAAACAGATCCACTCCAGAGCTTGCCTCCTTCCTTCTTTACAAGCTGCTGACCTTCCTTTTGTTTAGTTGGCATTTTAGGAAATACCAACGTTACAAATGGCCTCCATCTCTCTCTCCCAGTGCCCACATTTTCATGCATGAGCGGCCATGGAAGAGGGGTATGTGGACTCTGGAAAAGGTTGAGAGCCTTTTCTTGATTGTTATAGACTTGCATGCATGATGCAATAAACTGGGGTTATTAAACCCAAAGCAGAAGAGCCTGTGTGATAATTTAATGCAGACCTTTATGGGTACAAAAGTGTGGTTAAGTGACATAAGGAGTCAGTTCTTATGGTGCTCTGAAAGCACCGTATCGCTCCATCCTGTACATCAAGCACAGAGGGCCGAAAAGCTGGGGAGCCACAGGTCCTCTCCAATCGTGTGAAGAAGCTTCTACACTTGCCAATACACTTGTCAATACACTTGCCAAAGGTCTTTTACTACTTTTGAATTTTAATGTGCACATTCCGCACGAAAAGGGATGAATGCATCTTTCCTTCTCCTACTACCACATTATGAGGATACTTGCATGAACTGTGTATACATGAGTCAGGGAAACCTCATAAAAAATAAATCCACTACAAGAAGGGATGCCTCCGTGTAGAGAAGATATCATGCAGACATGTGCTAGAACAGATAAAACAGTTGGGAAATGGCTCAATGTTCATTGTCTAGAGATTCTGGCAGTTTCCTAGTGACGGTCTTGAATCCCTCTTGATGTCCTTGCCTGATGACTAATGTTGCCTCCTTTCCTTCTTAAAAGCATCCCAGTTTCTAGCATAAATCATCTTGTCATCTTGTTTCTAAAATGCCCAGTTTTATGTGTTTCTATAAATTTGTCTCTATATTATTCTATTGAACTTTTTATTTACCCCAGTCAAGGGCCTCTGACATTTGTTCACTCACTGCCACATATTGGGAAGTCGGCTCCCTGTGTCTTGGTCCTCCTTTTGCGCCAGCTCAGATCAACTCAGGAGACAAAGCCAGAGCCGTCCTGCACATTTCCTTATTCTGCAGTAGCTTATTGGGAAGAAGTATGATAAAAACTGAATAACGTTGGAGCTCAATGTCTTCTTTCAGTAAAATCTTACATGGTTTCCTTTCAGTCTTTTAACATATATATTTTTTAGGCGTTAAAATATTTACCAGATTTTTAAATTTAACATTCCAATGAAAAAACTCATACGTATGAATTTGATCTTGCAGATAAAATGATTAATTCTTCCAAGAAGTGAACCTGTAAATTTAAAATAGCATCAGAAAAAATGGACATGGCAAATAGAAATGTTGTGTTTTGACAATTTTCAGAAATATTCCTGAAATTATGTATCACTAATAGGAATGTGTGATTTGGCAGAATTTTATAAGAGAGGGCTACGTGCTTGGAATGGAATAAGAGCAGAGTAGACACCGAAGTCTGTCACTTTAAGCTAGAATATTTAGACAAATATTCAGTTAATGAAACTCCTATAGACCCAAAGATATGGAGAATTGTAGGTGTGAGTTTTGGACTTGTAGGGCGGTGTACAGAAGTGGTACTTCTCGTTTAGGGGAAGCCAGCCCGTGTCGCCATGGTACAAATGGTTCCTATTTCAATAAGCAAATTCAGGAAAGTAATGCATTTTCAATGGGTCGTATTCCCCAGGACGAAGGAAGGAATTAAACGTGCTGGAACGGTCTTTCCAGTCCTACTGCAAGGGTCTTAGCAATAACTTTTTTCTGTCTCTCCAATGGCAGTTGAAATCCATACTGCTTGTTATGGGCTCCTGGCCTTGCCTGGCTTTCCACCTCCTGTCCTGTTGATCCCTTCGATCCTGACTGTGGCTTCATTTCATTCCTTGCCATGCTTTTGGTCTTCTCCCAGGCCGCTCCTTCTGGCAGGATGTTCTCTTCCCCCATCCTCGTCTTTGTCTGGGTGGCCCCTTCTCAGCCTCACCCCTGCCCTTTCCCTTTTCTCTCCTTTCTGATCCTCTGTTTCTCCTGCCAGCCCTGGCCCTCCGTACCCTTGTCCTCACTGTAAGCACGTGTTGATCTGTCTTGTTTGTCTCCTCACACTGCTCTTGAGGGCACGGGGGCTGTGTCTATCAGTTTACTAAGGAGCACCCCGTGGCCAGGACTGCCCCTTGGGGCGGGGAGGAAGTGCCTGGAACAGTACTCTGGCTGGCTCTGCCACCGTGTTTGATTTCAGTCTTGATGGAATAAGTGTAGACCTTAATTTGATATACAGAATGCATACTCAGTGAGTTATCTTATTAATTAAATACTGATGATATTGACTCTCATGTGTGTTTATATTAATTTATGGAGTTATTTTCAATAAATAGAGGTCTGTATTTTGATAATTACCAGCCAAGTGCTTTTGATTCTCACAATGATCCTGCATGTTGGATGTTGTTATTGTTATTCAAAAACAGAAAACAGAGAAAATATACTGGTAAATAATGTGACTAAGTTCCCACAGCCAGTAGGTGGAGGTATTGAGCCATCTATACATATATCTCTATACTCACATATGTGATACACACATATACACAGACACAAATGTGTGCATCCATCTATTGAAATCTTTCTATCAATCATCATCATCTGTCTTTTAGTAGAAACCTCAGGAAAAGAACTTTAGCCTACCAATAGTTTTTAACCTCTGTTTAATTTCATTTAATTTTAAGTTATCAGCTTTTAATTTTAATGAATACCTAGATAAAAATATATTTGCCCTGGAAGCTTCTACAGCAGTTTTATCTCCATCAACTATGACAATGGAAACAGTGTACCCAAGAAAGAGAGGGTCTAAAATCTGGGAATGCTTGTGGAAGGCATTTTGTAGCGACTGATACTAACAACTTAGGAACAGAAAACTGCTGGCTGTGTGTCACCTCTGAATATTGTTTCCATTAACTCATCTTATTTTTGTGAAATAGCTTGCTATTAAAAACTCAGCATGGTAGGCCAGGCGCCGTGGCTCACGCCTATAATCCCAGCACTTTGGGAGGCTGAAGTGGGCAGATCACCTGAGGTTGGGAGTTCAAGACCAGTCTAACCAATATAGAGAAACCCTGTCTCTACTAAAAACACAATATTAGCCGGGTGTGATGGCAAAAACCTGAAATGCCAGCTACTCGGAAAGCTGAGGCAGGAGAATCTCTTGAACCCAGGAGGCGGAGTTTGCAGTGAACTGAGATCGCACCATTGTACTCCAGCCTGGGCAACAAGAGTGAAACTCTGTCTCAAAACAAACAAACAAACAAAATTCAGCATGGCTTATTTATAATCCTAAAACTCTGAACACCTTTAAGCTATATATATATTATATATATTATATATATATATACTTGATCATTCATTATCATTATGTGAAGTTCTGTTCAATAGAAATTATTGCAAGGGACATTGAGAGTAAGTAAATGGTGACTATTATTTTGCAGTCAAAAGTCACTTTGTGTGATACTTGCCAAAGTCAGGCTGGAAAATGCCCGTACATGATGCCAAAATAATAATAGCCACCATTTATTGACATCCTACTATGTATCAGCCCATTTAATTTTTACAGCTTTGCAAACTAGGCCTGATTGTCAGATGCAACAACAGGAAGTATCAGATGTCAATGGTCCAGCAAGGGCAGAGCCACAGGCATCGGGTACAGGCTTTTTCCAGCCTGACTTTGGCAACTGTGTCACAAGGCGACTTTTGACTGCAAAATAATTTATAATAGATTTTGATTCTAGTAAGATTTTTTTAGAGTAGGGATTCCTTTGTGCCTTTAATATTCACTTCCATTGTAGACAAATATTTTTATATCAATGCTCAGATTGAGCCATTTGAATATGGTATACCCCCATATTGATGCTTTAGACATTGGAATAGAAAGAATATAGAATGGGAGGCTTCATTTGGATGCTCAGTATTTTTGGTTTTGTGTGGTCAAAATCTCAAAATTTTTGATGCTTTTCTTCGCATCACTTGTAATTCCATATATGGTGGGTCACTTCTGCTAGTCCTATCTGTATGGTCACTATTATGTAAGAAAACATGCAAAATAAAAGTTCTTATATCGTGAAGAATGATTCTTATTAACATGATATATTTTGTACAACACTGTAATACATAACTCAGTATGTTTTACAAACATTAGAAAAGAGAGTTTCTCCATGTGTGTATTTACATAGCGGCTGACATGCCTGTTTTTCCTGTGATGTAGTCAGCAGCACACCTGAGATCTCTCTTTCATGCACTCCTATCCATTGTGCACAAGAAGAAAAGGCCTGATTTTCCTTCTGACTTGTTCAGCTCACTCAGGAGTGACAGATACTAGTTTGTGGTGAATTGCATTTTGAGAAAAGGCAGAACTTAAATAACGGAAGGAAAACAAAATTCATCTTATCATCCTGCCTGGCAAGACTCTAACATCACCTACTTCCAAATTTGTATCAATAAATATAACAGCTATTTGACTGTCTGTCTTACAATTATTCCCACTTTTTTATTGTCTTTGAAAAAGGAACAGGATGCTAGCTGAATTTCAAGAGACTACTTTTCAAGAAACTGTGTTTCCCTAGTTAATGGCAGGTCACACAGTCAGGGGTCCACCCTCACCCTGAAGTGTGGGGCCGCAGGATGTGTTACCAAATGCAGTCTCACTCCCTGACCAGCACGACCTGCACTGCATGATGAATTAACAAACAGCACTCACTATACTCTGAATACAAATTCTTCTCTTGTTTTTGCAAACCAAAAGGAAAACCTGTATTTGAGCATTTCTATCTAAAATGCACATTGTGATCTTATAACATTGGTTCAGGGTAGTTTGGAGACATGGTGGAGGCTCTCTGTGGGAAGAGGAAACTGTGCACCAATCTGCCTACCATTACTCAGTTTTCTCCTTATCTGCAAAAGCGGATGTGGTTTGCTGGAACAGACACAGGGTATGGAATGACCCCCCGAGAGTCATTTACTGGCTCTCTGAGGCTATGGTGGGCCCTCCTTGAAACACCCTCTGGAGTTGGGTCAAACACTTTCCGACAATGTTCTTGTTTAATAAGTCCTTAAATTGTTTCTTCTTCCTCCCACTTTTTCTTCTTTCTGTGTCCTTCCTGACATCCGTGATAGCTGTGGTTTAAAGTTTCATCTCATCATTTATTGTTTCTCTAGTTGGTTCTGAAGCCCCCCTCAGACTGTTCCTAAGTAAAACCTGCTTACCACTCGCCTGGAAAGATGACTGTCCAGCCAAGAGCTTACCATTGTTTTTCTAAAGCAGAAAGTCAAATCCTGTTGAATATTGCTAGCATTTAATTGACTGTTTTCTTTTTGCAACCACTGTTTATTTTTTTTTCAGTATAGTGTAATGCAGTGGTCCCTAAACTTTTTGGCACCAAGAACCAGTTTCATGGAAGATAAGTTTTCCATCAACTGGGGGTGGATAGAGGGGATGGTTTAGGGATGAAACTGTTCTGCCTCAGATCATCAGGCATTAGATTCTCTTAAGACGTGTACAACTTAGATCCCTCACATGCACAGTTCACAGCAGGGTTCCTGCTCCTATGAGAATTTAATGCTGTCACTGATCTGACAGGAGGCAGAGCTCAGGAGGTAACATTCATTTGCCTGCTGCTCACCTCCTGCTGTGTGGCCTGGCTCCTAACAGGCCATGGACTGGTACTGGTCCATGTCCTAGGGGTTGGTGACCCCTGGTCTAATGGATTCAGGATTTTCCATCCCCCTTCGCCATTGCTAGTTATGTGAATTTAGACAAGTTATTAAATCTCTGGGCTTTAGTGTCCTCATCTATGAAATGGGAAGAATAGCACATCACCTAGCTCTGTGATTCTTGTGAGTTCAGTGGGAATATAAAGCACCAAGCACAGATCTTGGTGCAAGAATTAGCATTCTACAATATTAGCTGTTTTTATTATAAACTCAACCTTCAGCTGGAAACCATAAAAGATCTTTCTTCCTTTGTATCTTCTTCTTTTTTGGCTCAGGACTTCTGAGAAACTGGAGCTATTTACTATGTGGTTTTCATGCCATTTGTCCCCAAGTTAGTAGCAGAAGTGGGTAGTAGTGAGTATATTTGATAAATCTTGGTGGACTCTGCCTCATGCCTCCTGCATGTGTGCTGGTAACCTAAGTCCCAGGCTAGACACCTTTGGACCCTTACGCCTTCTCTCTTTGTTTTCCCCATTTTAGGTGGGGTTTCTTCTTGCTGTTTTTGTTGTTGTTGCTTGTTTTGTACAATTCCCAAACTCTAGTTTTGTTTAGCCAGGGTGCAGGACCCATTTCAAAATAATTTAGCCTCTTCTTTAGAATTAGACATGCCAGTGATTATTTTCTTTACACATGGTTTTGAAATTGTTCCATATCTTTGCTTTTGGGGACTGCTTTATCAAGTAATTCTTTTTTGGAGACTTATGGTGAACACAAACTTAACTGCCCCCCCCCGCCCCCAGTATTTTCTTTATGTTCCAAAAACACAAATTACAGATGTGTAATCTGCTGTTTTTGTGAGCATCTCTCCAGGATATTAAAGCATACTATTAGAGTAAAGATATCTAACCTCCATCTTTTACAATGTTATGCAATTCAAGTTTTATTTTTTTTTAAATAGTCATTTAGGGTGAAAGCAATAGTGACTTAAGAATATGTTTGACAGTTTATAAATTAAAATCACCTCAGTATATTACTTGATTTACTTCAATGACTTAACAGTGTGTTGTACTGAAGGGAAAAGTATCATACATAAACCATTTAGAATATTTTTAAAATTTTAGAATATTTTTTTAAAATTTTTTTAAAAATTAGAATATTTTTAAAACGTAAAGTTGGATTAAATTAAAACATTTTGTGAAAATATCAAATATAGGTATTGATTGAAAATTGACAATAGTCTTCCTGGACAGAATAACAGAGTAGTCAATGCCAACCCTTTGTCAATGTCTGAAGTCAACTTCTGCATTTCAGACCTTAGATGATTCTGTTTATGTGTCTTACTCTTAACATTAATGGCTTATCTTGCAGCCACATATATTTTAGTTGTCCTGCCAGTAGCATGTTATTATTTCAATGCAATTGTATCTGGAAAAGTACAAGGCCAACTGAATTGCCCCCAAAAACTAATTGTTCCTGAAAATGTGTCTTTGTGAATATACTTGTTGTCTGTATCTTTCCATTAATTTTGGACACCAAAGGTTACTGCTACAGTTATCCTAGTTTGCACCATAAAATTAAGATACTTGCTGATTGAATGAATAGCATTTAGAAATAGAGAAGAATAAAACCTTGTGATTAGATTTTTAAAAGCAAATATTAGGGAGTATGTATATCTCAACATGTACTCTCTCTATTATCACTGGTTTCAAACTGGAGGTTAGGAAGCTGAAATTTCAAATGCTTTATGTAAAATTCAGTTGATAATGTATATTTCCTAAACTCCTAATGAGCTTGGTGATTAAGTAAAGGCTTTGTCATAATTTTGTCATTTCTTTATCCCCATTTTAAAGCTAATTGTGACCAGAGAACTACAAAGCAATGTCTCCATCCCAATACTCTTCCCTCCTCTAAATGTATTACCAAGCAACCCAGAAATCAGAAAATCAGAGTTTTTTTTCACCGTTCCATGGTCACCATAGTAACAGAAATTGCTAAAGCTAATTCCAGACCCACCTTACAGTTTTAGTCTTTATTTTTGTTCCCAGCAATGAAAACAGTTTTAAAGTCCCTAGTAAAAGCACATACCTTATGTCAAAGTCACAGGAATGGATATAAGTTAAGTCAAATAATTTTGTTGTCTTGCACACAAATAGGATTGTAGACTGCTATATTCTGAGTCACATTTCATCTTTTTAATCCTATTTTCTCCCTCTCTTTCTGAAGGTTATGTAAGAATTTGCAAATAAAAAGTAATACATATTGCTCTAAAATGTACTGCAAATATTTGCTGCCAATGTTTGATGGTATTAACGTCACATTAACTTGAGCCCTAATTTAGCTCAGGATACTTGAGTGTGCAGTCATACCAATGCCTTCCCATTAGTTAGAATCTGTGTATGACACTGAGTTTCCCAACAGTGTAGATCATTAAGCTGCTCACAGGGCCTCCCAATTGCCCTATAGGAACCAGGTATTATCTAAACAAAACCATGTCTCTTTGGATGAAGTACTGAGCAGGCAAGACCAAAAGGGAATGACATGAATGTTGAGATGTTTTCCCTCTTTTCTGTTTTTTCCCAGAGCCAAACTTTGTTTCATCTTATGACATCGGAAATTTTACCTACTTCTTTTTCCGAGAAAATGCAGTAGAGCATGACTGTGGGAAAACAGTGTTCTCCAGAGCTGCCCGGGTGTGCAAGAATGATATTGGTGGGCGCTTCCTGCTGGAAGACACCTGGACCACATTCATGAAGGCTCGCCTGAACTGCTCCCGTCCTGGGGAAGTCCCCTTTTACTACAACGAATTGCAGAGCACTTTCTTCCTGCCTGAGCTGGATTTGATCTATGGCATCTTTACCACCAATGTGTATGTAACTTGAAATAATTTTTCTCCCCTCTCTCTTACTCATTCTGAATAAGTCTTTTGTTCTTTGACCTCTGAGGTCTTAAATTTGCTTTAAAGAAAATCTTTCTTATTTTACTGGGCTAAACAGACAAAAAAAGAGGACTTTTCAATGAACTACCTTTAGACAGATACGTGATTTGTGAGATTGGTATTAGGAAAAATACTCCAAATCAAGAAAGTTTGTGTCAGTCTTTAGGATATAGTGACATTAAATTATTCTACTATAAATCGCTCCTTCCTGATTTGCCGTTGTGTTCTGGACACTTTTTGAAATACTGGTACATATTATATGTATATTTTTTTCTATCTGCAATTCATGCATTTGTGTATAATGAAAATAGTGTTGTCTGGAGAATCTGAAATCTTTGAGATAACATGATTCTTGCTTAAACCTTGCTCATATTTGAAAGGCACATTTTCCATGGCTGCATTTTATGTCAATTATACTTTTAAAATATTTTTATAAAAATTATAGTATGTTTTGTTTGGGGGTGGGACAGGGAGATACTCCTAACTTTAGAATGAACAATATTTGGGCTGGCTTAAGCCTATGAAGTTTTCTGATCTCCTTCACTCTTAGTCTAGTGGACTATCACATGTCCCCAAGGTTATTTCCCATCCTTAGCTGATATGCTGTGTAAGATTCAACAGGAGCACACGCCAAACCCAGGAATCAAGGATCACATTGAGACTCTCAGCATCACTTTCCTACACATTGGCTGTGGTGCTGCTGATCCTACACTATGAGTTCTGATTTGGATCACCTTTGAAATCTCTTGTCTTGTGACTTAACACTTTCTGCAAAAGCCAAATATTTGTATCTAAAGTAAAGGATCCAAATCTAGTTGGGTTGGAAGTGCTGATAAATGAGGTAGGATGACCAAAAGTCCTGAATTGCCTGAGATTATCCTGGTTTTAGTATTGATGACAGCCCTGTAACTAAGGACACCTCTTATTCCTGGGTGAACCAGGACAGATGATCACCCTAGGATGTCCTCTCTGCTTCCTAAGTGTTTTAATTTACTTTTTCATCTCTTGGGCATCAGATGCCTGCTCATGAGTGGCATTTCTAAAATGTCACTTTACCTGCAGCTTATTTCCTCATTAACCTTCTCTTCCTGGTCTCTCAACTGCTTAACTTGGGTGTTAATATTTGCTTAATAACAGCTTTTACCCCCCATGAAGAGTCTTCTTTCTGACATGAGGTTAGAAAAGTAAGGCTAGTTTGGATGGCTCCACACATACCCTTTACTCCCCATGGCCATATTTGTTTTCGTAAATCTGGTCTTCAACCCAGAGGTTATTTCTTCTCTTTGATAAGTTTCTTTAAAAAATCAATCTACAGTTTCTGAAGTTGATTTTCTTTCCAAAACTTTGTTTAAAAACTAGTGTAGGTCACAGAAGATAAGTGTGCATTTGTTCAGTTGACATCAGTTTTATGAACAAGCGGAGTCCAGTTTACTTAGCTCTTCATTTCCCTGGCTCTGGGCAAAACAAAACAAAACAAAACAAAACACCAATTTCAGAAGTTATAAAAGTACCATGCCTGAAACATTCCAAGATGGTATATGGTCAATTTAGATAGTTGCAAAAATAAGTTTCAGACTATTCTGGACTATTTCTTTAGTGTTGCAAATTCCCATCATGTCAGAAGTCACCCAATGTACAGAATCTATATTTTTAGAGATAGAAGTGTCACATCTCCCCTTTCTCCTTGGAATACTAATTTGTGTTAGGTCTTGGGAATGCATTTCTAATACGCCCATCTCAAATTTCACAATATTTTCCACCTCCTTTTCGTGTCTCAGACAACGTTTGCTTCAAATGGAAAGAAAATGAGGATCAGAGATATTATGAATTAGAAAGCTGTCTAATACTGGGCTGAGCTTCAGGGCTTAGAATATTGCTTTGCCTCTGTACATTCATCAAGGTTTCTCAGCTCTAGAGGAATGGGGAAAAGATGACCGTTTTGACTCCTTCTGTCCCTAGCATGACTGTGTAGTTTTCTCAATCACTTGAGTATGGGTTGGCCTGAAGGAAATGGTGTGCTGCTACAGTGGAGTCTCTGAAGATTTGGCTTTTTTCCTAGATATCTAAAAATGGTGGCTCACCATTATAGTTGTTTATAGTGTAGAGATTGTAGTAAAGTATTACTATGTATAGATATGGATATACAGATAGTAAAGTTGCTGTGGGGGGTAGGTTTTTTTATTGCTCTTCTAAATTTTTACCTTGATTGCTGATAGAAGCCAGGTTGGAACAGGTGGCTGCAGGTCTGTCATCCAAGTGAGCTTGTTCATACTGATTCCAGCTTTAAGCCTACTCATTCTCAAGGTCATGATCTAGACCTGGCCTGCCCTCGCCTGCCCACAGGTCTGGAGACCCTGTAGAAGTGAGTGAATAATTACTTCCTGTAGACAATCCCATCCTAGGAAGAGGGGGCAGGGCAGAGGGAGGAGCACAGTGGAGTCACACAGGCTCACCCTTTGCCCCCAGAGCACAGCAAGTGAAAGGGTAGAGAGGCAGGCATGGGGTCTGCTATACCAATTGTGCTCACCAGGGGATGGCACAGGGGACAGGAGGAAGTGTTCCCACAACACTATTAAAGGATGTTCACACTGGCAACTACTGGGACATCCAGGGGAGTCTCTGGGTGACACCAGAGCCCAGGTCAGCCCATTCAGTCCTGGTGGTTGTAGTGAACAGAGAAACATTATGCCAGCAGGAAGAATATCAGGTTCTTCCTTTACCTGGAAGCCATCTGGCAACCTGGGGCCCCATGCAAAGCAGGTACAAATCCTGCTTCATTTCTCTGCAGCCTGTGACTTGGGCTAAGCAACCTCTCTGTGCTACTGTTTTTTGATCTGTAAGTCAGGGTCTTCTCAGGATCTATAGGTTCTCTGTGAGAAATTAGATGATCCCTATCAAGTGCTTAGCAGGGGGCGTAAGGAGATACTGTTATTACTCATAATATCCCCACTTTGCCTGCCTCTGCACCTGGCCCAAGGCATGCCTGGATGGGATGTCCTGCGTCTAGCCGTTCTTACTCCAGCATACTTGTCTTCTTTTCCTTATTAAAGTCTACTCACGTATTCAAAGGCCAGTGTCTTCCCTGTCCTTGTGTTTTAACTTCTCCCATTCTCTCTAGGGATAATGAAGAGTCAAAACAGCAAACTGAACAACCCATAGCTGGTGTTCGCCCCTTTACTTTCCAGCGCCGGGTCCTGTATGCATCATGCTGGGCCTTGTCCTTGGTGCTGGACTTCTGGAGAAAATGCAGAAGGCCCTCAATACTCTCAAGGCCCTACCTTTCCATAAGGATGTGTTTACTGTCTGCCCTCCTGAAGTAGAATCCTGTCTACTTCACCCAGAGATATTGCAAAGGATTGGAAATCCTGGCATTTGGGGCCAGCCTGGGGTTCAAGTCCAGTTTCCTCATTTAGTAGCTGGCTGACATTGGGGAAGGGTCTTGTCCTCACTGTGCCTGGTTTTCCTTACCTGTGAATTTCCTTCACCTTATGAGGATTAAATGAATGGGAATTAGTAAAGTCCTTGGAATAGTGCCTAGCTCCTATTCAGTATTTATCAAATCAAACAAATATAAGGTAGGTATTTCAGTTTTGGAGTTTGTTTGACTTTTCCTTTGATGCAGGAAAAAAAAAATGGATGAGAAGTGCATGTAGTATTGTCTCAGAGCAAGATAAACTATATGTAAGCTTTCTCCTTTTATCTCCACTTCCCCTTCGAGAACCCAAACTGAGCTCAAAATGTGAATTTACTTAACCAAATAATGTTGCTGTTTCCATACTTAGTCAGAGGGCACTGACCTTCTGAGGGCTCCCACTTATGACTTACTTTCAGAGCCTGAATTCTAAATTACGACTTCAGGATTTCATAGGTCAGTGCTATGTCAGATTTTTCTCTTTGACCCTTTGAATTTAAAATCTGTTTTAAATTAAAAGAAAATATGAAGAGTCAGACAGTCACTTTTCATAAAATACTTTGAGTTGATTTTTTTGAAAGGATGACAAATAAGACAAATATCTGGGTTAAAATACACATACATACACACACACACACACACACACACACACACACACACAACAGCTTGCCCTGCTGCTGGGCAAAGTGACCAGATAGGTCAGGAAGGGAATTGTTTCAGGCTGATGAAAGATGCCATCCGCTGGAGAAGAATGTCTTTTTCTTCCAGAATTTGAAAGGTGAAGCAGATAGCTCTTCAGAATCCCTCTGGCCTCTGTTGCAGCTGAGTGAATTAATCCTGGCTGACAGAATTACAAGTGTGGTAAATGCTAACTAGCCTGGCTTCTATACCAAGATGTTTGTTCCTCCACAGGGGAGCCCCCTTCACGCTCTGACTTCATCCTTTTGGGATGTTTAAGAGACTGTGGCCTTGAGACCTCTGGAAGCTGTTCCAGGTCACAGCTGCTGCCTACTCCATAGGGGAGGTCAGCAGGTGCTGCTGAGCTCTCTGATTGCCTTCTCCTCTCTCTCCCTCGGCTCCCAGGAACAGCATCGCGGCCTCAGCTGTGTGCATCTTCAACCTGAGCGCCATCGCACAGGCCTTCGCCGGGCCCTTCAAGTACCAAGAGAACTCGCGCTCGGCCTGGCTACCGTATCCGAACCCAAACCCCAACTTCCAGGTAATTTTCAGGGGGCAAAGGGGCACTGTCGACATCCCCCATGAAGAATGCAGAAGCCTTGTGTAGACAGGCCAGGGTAATTTAAACCGGGGTGCAGGCACCATGCCGCTGTCTCCCTCGCCCCTCACAGACAGCCCCACACTCTGCTGGCTAATGTCCATAGACCGAGGCCTTTTGTGAACTGTGGCGCCTGGACCCAAAAAGGGCCTTTTGTCAGCTGTGATGCCTGAGACAGGGCGGAAAAAGGCCAGCATTCTGCAGCACGTTAGGAATCCAGGCTTCAATTAGTACTAATGATGCTGGGCTCTGTGTCCTCAGAATCTCTGATCCCTAATGAATGACATTCTAATGAATGGGGTTCAGGGCACAGAGCAGTGGAGACACACAAACAGGATTAGAGCGCTAATTGGCAAATGTGGCGGGATTCCCTGTTGGGAAGGACAGAATGTGATGCCGGCAGCTGAGGAAAGAAAAGGAGGTGGAGGCCGTTCATCTGTTATCACAAAACTGCAGGAGGTTCAAGCTTCCAAGGCTTTGTGAGCTATCCATCTCCCGGTGTTCAGAAGAAGCTGGGACCTAAAGAGATGAAGCAATTTACTCATGTTTGGTGAGCTGGCAGGTGTATTAGTCAGCTTGGACTGCTGTAACAAAACACCACTGACGGGGTAGCTTAAAAAAGACACATTGTATTTTCTTACAGTTTTAGAAACTAGACCTTCAAGACAAGAGTGTGAACAGGGTCATTTTCAGATGTGGGCCCTCTCTTCCTGGCTAACAGGTGGACATCTTGCTGTGTTCTCACATGGTGGAGAGAGAGACACCTTTGGGGTATCTCTTCCTGTTTCGAAAGGGCACCAGCTTCACTGGGCCAGGGCCCCACCCTCATAGCCTCACTTACCCTCATTTACTACCATTAAGACTCCATCTGCATATACAGCCACACTGGAGAGTGGGAATTTGGGTGGTTTATAGACATTGGGCCCATAGCTGCAGGCTTCCCTGGAGGGCCTTCTGACAGCTTTCTTAAGATCATCATCATCATCATTATCATGGCTGTCATTTTTAGCACCAGCAAGTCCCAGACCCTGTGCTAGATGTTTCAGATAGATCAGCTTGCACACTGGCGGCAGTGCTGTGGTGGGTAATGCCTTCTCCATGTGCAGGGTAGGACATTGGGCCTGGGGGAGATCACCTGGCCAGGGCCACACACCTGATTAGTAGCCAAGGGAGGATCCCAACCTCATCCTCAGATGCAAAATTCTAGCCTATTCCAACTAAATGACCATTAGTTACTATTACTAATCAGTGGTAGAAGTGGGTCCTGTATCTGGAACTCCCACAGTTGGGAGTATGGAAAGGTTCGATGATTTTACACTTTACTTTGATTTTTACAAGGACCGTTCAATTATGGTTGTTTTGAAGGAGTTTTGTGTTTGTTGTTGTCTTTAAGTTTTTGAAGGAGCATGGGATTAAAAATAGGATGGCTGGCTTACATGTCGTCTTGCCATGTGCTGCTTTCCTTGAGCAAATTATGTGCATTTTTATCACATATCTATCTATTATGCATCTTTATTGCATGTTTCCATCAAAAAAAGGGGAGAGGAATAAAAATGCATGCATATAGTTTAGGAGTAAATTTTGATAACACTGATTAATGTGCATTGTTTACTGTATAAAATATTTGATAAATACAATTCTTAGGGGCTGGACACAGAGGCTCACGCCTGTCATCACAGTGCTTTGTGAGGCCAAGGCAGGAGGATCTCCTGAGGCCAGGATTTGGAGCCACGCCTAGGTAACAGAGTGAGACCCTATCTCTACAAAAATAATAATAAAAAAAAATTAACCAGGCATAGGGGCACACACCTATAGTCCTAGCTATCTGGGAATCTGAGGTGGAGGATTGCTTGAGCCCAGGAGTTCAATCAGTGAGCTATAATCCATCCACTGCACTCCAGTCTGGGTGACAGAGCAAGACCCTGTCTCTAAAAATACAAAAATGAATCATTTATTTGGTGCTTTCTACGTATCACATGTTGTGTAAATGCATATTTTGTCTCCTTTTCTCCTCTTATGTACAGGAAATACTCCTTTTAAGAAAGTCCTTTGTGTAATAAAATCCTGAAGGTTAAATAATGAATAATGCTTACTGGATTTATAACGTATTTTCAATACACTGATGTTTTTATTGCAAAAGTCTTTACTGTGAACAGCCTGGCTTAGTAAACTTCATAGCCCCTTACCACCTCCAGGCGGTGGATAACTTGTAGCCCGTTCATCTGGATACATTTCCAGCACAGAGCAAATCTCATTTCCTAAGGCCAGGAGCGCCTGGTTTTATAATGCCAGTGTCCCACTGAAGGGCTTGCTCTCATTATGGGATGGAAGCCGGTCCATGTAGCATAATGAATGAAGCATGGAGAAATTGGCGTGTGTTTCAGGCAGGAAGCTTGCATTACTGAGCGTCTCTTCTCTGAGTATTATTTAAGACTCCAGTGGAGCTGAGTTACAGATTATGGTGGTTCTTTGTATAACTCCTAGTACAAGTATGTAGCAAGTGGTTTCTTTATGTTTACTCTATTTGATAACCACACTGGCAAAGTATCCTCACTGACATTCATGAAACCATCCAGACTGGTATAGAGTGAGAATTCAATTCGAACTAAGGATCCCTCCCCAGACATGTATAAGAGGCCTTATGTTTGCAATAACCAACAACGGAAAGTGGTTAGATTTTTAAAATTCTTGTTTTCCCTACTGACATTTAGAAGTTTGTGCAGTACTTACATCCTAGAAGTAGCTAATTAATCAGAGAAGCAGAAAGTAGATTTGGATTCAGGAAGAAGAATGGGTTAGGAGAGATGGTGCATGATATTTCAACATTTTATATAGAAATCTCAAAACAGTAACAAAACAACAAAAAGTCACTTTTCTCAGACGAAATATGTAAACCACTCTAGGTGGTGCTTCAGAGCCCTGCCCTCTTAGAGACTGCAGTCCTCAAAGTCATCCAGATCCTGACCCTCAGTAAGACACACGACAATCACTGATGTAAAACGTCACCCAGGCCCAGTGGCACAGCTGAGCTGTGACAGACTCCAGAATTTCCTGTGCAACTTTGATTAGTGTCAGTCAGAAAGGATGGAGTTGAAATGGACAAATAGACCCTCAAATGTAGTTAAGTGGATGAGGAGGCAGTTGTTGGAGGAGCAAGTGCAGGGATCTGACCCTGTCCATTAGAACCCTTTGATACGCAAAGCAGGTTTTTTTTGTTTTGTTTTGTTTTGTTTTGTTTTGTTTTTGAGACAGAGTCTTGCTCTGTTCAGCCCAGGCTGGAGTGCAGTGGTGTGATCTCAGCTCACTGCAACCTCCACCTCCTGGGTTCAAGCAGTTCTCTGCCTCAGCCTCCCAAGTAGCTGGGATTACAGGTGCCCACCACCACACCCCGCAAATTTTTGGATTTTTAGTACAGACGGGGTTTCACCATCTTGACCAGGCTGGTGTTGAACTCCTGACCTGGTGATCCACTTGCCTCGGCCTCTCAAAGTGCCAGGATTACAGATGTGAGCCACCACCCCCTGGCCCGCCCAGCATGTTTGCAGCAAGATGCAAGGGAGTGAGTGCACGAAGGGGCTGATCAAATTGGGCACTCCTGCAGGAGGTTAGGTGATTGTGGGCTTGACCACCATGTGCTAGTGTGCTAGAACAAGAATGGATTTGTTGTCCTAGAAACAAGTAAATAAACAAAAGTGCAAATATTTATTATCATTTAAAAAAATAGTAGAATTACTGACGAATTACTTGAAGAGATGTTGGCATGAAAACTGGTTGTGGATTGTAGGGCACATGAGAGCTTGGCTTTTACTATCTTTATTGTTTTCTTCTTGCATGGTGAACCCAGGGCGTCACACTGTGTCCCACACAGACACAATGGGAGTTCAGCATAAAAGGCAAGGCTAGAAAATTTTCAGGTATTAGAGAGCTCGGTGGGTTGCTTACAATCCAATACATAGGTTCTATAACTCTGAATGCTCTTCCAACTATTTGAAATAGAAGCACTGGGTGGAGTATTCATTATAGCCAGCAAAAAGAAACCAAGAAGCAGTAGAGTATACCTCAAAACCAATTATTGGCAATTCTGGCAGTCACAAATAAGATTGATACATGCGGACATAAAAATAAAGATGACAAGGCATGGTGAGTGATCCTGCCTCACCCCTGCCACTGAGAACTCCCTGTTAGGTCTCCAATTTCTCTGAGTTCCTTAAGAACAGCAAGAGATTCTCATTTTTATATTATGCCTCCTGGTTTTCATGCTACCAATTTTTTTTTTTAAACACTGTACTTACAAAACATGACCTGTGTGCAAACTTCACCCAGAAGGTAGGCAGCTAATTGCCACTGTACTTTAGATATCACCACTGATTTCAGGAATATAAACCATCACACGTAACGCCATGCTCAGAACTAGCACTCACCTGCGTAGACATTAGATCAAGCCTAGGAGAGCTCTTTTTCATTTTGCAAAACATGTGTTGACAGGTAAGGACATGTCCCTGACCTCCAAATGTTACTGTTCAATAATGTAATTATATAAGACTTCCTAGCACATCCCCTCACCCCCCAATTACGACTGCTCGCATATTCATTCAGTGTTTTCTTCCCTTCTTTGTTTATACACTCATTTCCCTCTGGTCACTGAAACTCAACAGACCATAGAATTGCTGTCCTGCTCCAAGACCAATGCATTTACCATTCACCATTCACCATGAGTTGAATGGCTTCTCTTTAGTGCCAGGCACATTGTGTTGTTCTTTGGCATTTATAAGGACTTTCAGTTAATTTACAAATGCTTTCCATGGATCATCTCAGCTGGTCTTGCAGTAGCCCTGAGAACTGAGCAGAGTAATTATTTTCCTAGCCGCTGGACAGACAGGTAAAGAGACAGACACTGAGAGGCCAGACCTCACCTCAGACCATGTGGCAGGAGAGTTACCACTCACCTGATTCCGTGTGGCTTGAGAGCTATGAAGCCAGAGTAGCACTCGGGTCACGGCAGGGCGGAGCCCCTCACCTAAACTCACACAGTCTTTGCCTGTGGAACACGGGGTGTCCCTGCAAGGGTGTGATACTAAATTAAGCCTTGGACTGGATGCATGAAATCCATTTAACTCTCAGATTCTCTTTGTCTACAACCATCCTATCATTTTATGGCATATGGAGCGTTTTATCAAATGCTGTAAAAATATTGTCAGGCTGGGCGCGGTGGCTCAAGCCTATAATCCCAGCACTTTGGGAGGCCGAGACGGGTGGATCATGAGGTCAGGAGATCGAGACCATCCTGGCTAACATGGTGAAACCCCGTCTCTACTAAAAAATACAAAAAACTAGCCGGGCGAGGTGGCGGGCGCCTGTAGTCCCAGCTACTCGGGAGGCTGAGGCAGGAGAATGGCATAAACCCGGGAGGCGGAGCTTGCAGTGAGCTGAGATCTGGCCACTGCACTCCAGCCTGGGCGACAGCGAGACTCCGTCTCAAAAAAAAAAAAAAAAAGTCTACTTTTAAAAAAGCAATTTCCATCGTACACATTTGTACCTCTCACCTGTTATAAAACCTCATATTAGATGTGACATGTTATAAACAGTTCAGGTGGCATGGGCCTGGAAATTCTTTTCCATCAAACTTACTTATGTGAAGTTCTACTGGGGATCAGTCACCATTTGTACCAGGAATTAAAGTTTATGAAAGACATGAGAAAGGTTGGTAGCAGTTTTCTGATTCTGAGCTTGGCTCTAATAAAGCTGTGCTTTCCTTTCTATCCCTCTTTTTACCTCATCCTTGCCAGAAACAGTCTTATATAACACCTGCCAGCCGCCCCACAGCACAGCTCTGAATTTATTTCCCAGCAACAGGGCTGATTTTCCCCTTGCACATCCCAGATTCATCTCCACGATACTTGCTCTATCTGAAATATCTCTCCTTCCTTCTTTCTTCTTTATTCCTTTCTACTCTCTTCTCCCCCCTCCTCTCCCTTCCTTCCTCATTTCCCTTACCTCCTCATTTCCCATTCTTCTTATAAATTTGCCACGTTCTTTTCCATATTCCTGGACTCTAAACCCTTTTAAATAATTTCTTCTAATTTGAAACACAAGCTCAAAGCAATAAGGCGAGCACAGTATTTTTGTAGCCCATGTGAACGCTGTTCTGCTTTACAGATTAGAATGACCTAATGCTATCACCTTGAAATCTATGTCTTGCTTACAGACCCCCTGCTACAGTAGAAAAACTAATACATCTATATGAGATTCTTGATTGTTGCATTTTCAATTTGCTACCTGATTGATTAGACAGATATAATAGTATGTGTTTAGCCACGCAGCTTTCAAGTGACTCGACAGAAAAGGAGGAGTTTCTATGCATCTACTGTTTGAAGTTAGCAATCACTCCCACTTTCATTTTTTTTAACTTCTGATCAGTTCATTTATGAGGATGTTGGGAGACTCCCAAGATAGGAGTTCAAATCTAACATGAAAAGGATGCTAAGGACAGGGGCTGCAGGAAGAATAGAGAAGCAGACATGTTTGCATACTTCAATCATGGATTGTGGCTTACTGGATTTCCAAGTGACTCTCCAGCTAGGATGGCCACAGCCAGCTGTGCGTGTCCAGGCTGCTGGCTCTGATAACCCGGCCTGTCTTCCCTTGCAGTGTGGCACCGTGGACCAGGGCCTGTACGTGAACCTGACCGAGAGAAATCTGCAGGATGCTCAGAAGTTCATTCTGATGCATGAGGTGGTGCAGCCGGTGACCACAGTGCCCTCCTTCATGGAGGACAATAGCCGCTTTTCCCACGTGGTCGTCGACGTGGTGCAGGGCAGAGAAGCGCTCGTCCACATCATCTATTTGGCCACAGGTAGGAGCTCTGCCCTCCTCTGAGGGGTTTTCTACCATCTTCTGATTTTGTGTTTTAGATTTAGATTCTAAACATGCAATTTCAATTTCAAGCTTTACGTCTGCTGTCTCTTCCTGCAACCAGCAAAACCCGTGATGCTCACTTATCTTCCTCAGCCTCTGTGCCTCTCTTTGGAAAGCTCAATTTATTTTCACTACATTAGTCATAGCTTTAATTGGAAAGACAATGGCTTGTTTCTTTGCTATTATTCCTCACATATTCATAAAGTAAGTCTTTTCTTGGCAAGAGCATTTGAATTTGGATAATTTAAGACAAAGGTATGCTTTGTTGGAAGACATTGCTGGGTGAAATATTATCTTGGGATTGTCATGGTGATTTCTCATTTGTTCAAAAACAGCGCCTTCAGCAAAATATTTGCGTGGATGGTGGTGCATGGCAGTGTTCAAAGAATATGTTTTGGGGCATAAATAATGGAACATTTACAGCAAATATAGGCAGCGATACTTCGAAATTACAAATAACAATTAGATCTCTTCAGTTTCCAAAGAAACTAGAGTGTAGAAGGCATGTTCCATGTCAGTTTATTACACAGACAGCTCTGAGTGTGTGAGGCCAGCCTTAGGGACCTGGCTCAGCTCTGTGGACTTGTCCCTCTCTTTCTTGCCTTCAGGTCCCCAGACAGAGCCATCTCATGATGAAGTCTGCCTCTCCCCATTCTTTGTCCAGTGTTCTGTATAATTGTCATTTCTCATGGAGCACAATTACTGTTTTTGTTGCTGACAATAATATATTTTTTTGGTTGAAAGAACTTCTCAATTCCAAATTACATATTTACCACATATTTACCAGTTAGTTGTTTTTTTGTTTTTTCCATGAAGTTGCTACTATGTACTGAACCTTTACTATTTGTGGAGTTCATTTGAAGCACTGGGAAGTAAACTGGTGAACACACAGGCATCACCTGCCCTGCTGGACCTTACGTTCTAGTGGGGACAGCAGATACTAAACAGACCAGTCAGTAAGACGCCAGGGAGGTGATGGCGAGCAGACACAGCAGACACGCAGAGAGGGCTGTGGCCCCGGGTGCCCAGCAAGCTCCTGCATTTGCTAGTCAGCATCGATCTCTGCTAGGAAGTAATGATGAAGCTGAGCAGGGACTGAGCAGACGGGGCCAGCCCTGCACCCATAAGGGAAACAATCCATGAGCCAGATGTGGGACTGGCCGGTGGCAGGCAATGCCACTGAGTGGTCAGGTAAGGTAAGGACAGATGTGACCACTGGGTGGGCAGATGGAAGCCACAGCTACCTCTCAGGGCCAGTTTGTGGGAAGAGGAGGAAGTGGAGAGGAGGAGGAGCACTGGCTGAAGTCAGATGGAACCAGCTGCTTAGGGCATCTCTTCTAGAAGCTTTTCAGGGAAGGGAAGTGGAGGATTGATGAGGTGTCTGGAGGAGATGGAAGGAAAAGGAAAGGATTTCGTTGATTTTCATTTGTTTTAAGAGAAAAGAAGGAATTACCATTGCACTGTCTTCTTGTTTATGAGACTGCAGACAGGATTGTTTCTGGAATGAAATATTTATAGAAATCTCAAAAAATAGATCTGGGCACGGTGGCTCACACCTGTAATCCCAGCACTTTGGGAGGCCAAAGCAGAAGGATCACTTTAGGCTAGAAGTTTGAGACCCGCATGGGCAACATAGTGGTACTGCACATCTACAAACATTTTTAAAATTAGGCAGGTATGGTGGTGCACACCTGCAGTCCCAGCTACTTTGGAAGCTGATTTGGGAGGATTGCTTGAGCCTCGGAATTTGAGGCTGCAATGAGCTAGGATTGCACCATTGTACTCCAGCCTGGGCAGCAAAGTAAGATGCTGTCTCAAAAAGGGGGGAAAGAATGAAAGCTCAAGACCTTCAACAAAGAGGCAGCCTGAGCTGAGCTTCCTTCTCTGCATCCTTGTCCTGTCACTTCAGTCTGCAGAAAAGCAGATAGAATGGAAGACATCCCAGCAGGAGCAAAAGGACATGTGCCACAAAGTTACTTTGCTTGGGAAAAAAGGGAGAGCAATGTAAATAAAGTAAGTACCCAGAGTTGAAATGATGAAAGAGACAAAATGAGACGAAAAGGAAGTTCACAGAGATGAGGGAATAAATAGAAGATCAAAATGATGCTCTATTCTACTACAAGAGTAATAATTAAACTAGAAACTTCATGGAAATAAAAACACACCTAAAGCTTAGACAGAGAGTAAGTGTTTTCAGTGATTAAGGTGGAACATGTAGAAATAAAAGATAAGGTTTTAAATATGAAGGACCCACGAAGACCATGGAACACACAGAGTGATTGGTGTCTTTGAACCAAAGAATGCTGTCTGTGGAGCTAAAAACTTGTGCCCAAAGACACTATCGAAGAAAACTACCCTGAAAGAAAGGAAGAATTGAGTCTGAAAATTTCAAAACGTACTGTATTTGCGCAATATTAATTCAGAATAAATAAACACTAGCCACGTAAGTTTTTGATTTCCAAGAATACAGAAATAATTATTTAGGTATTGAGGAGGAAAAAAAAATAACCAAAAATGAAAAAAGTCACATGATCTCAGGTTAGTCTGCAGCTGTATAAATCTGTGAAACATGGTTATACAAAATTCTGAGAAAAAGAAAATGTGAATTGAGCATATTATACTCACCCAAGAATAAAAAAAAGGCAGACACTCTCAAAAATGAAAATCTCAAGGAATAGAAAACCAAAAATCTCTTTTACAAACACAAAATAAGACTAATTCGGGGCTAAATTCAGCCAAATGATGTGAGAAGGTTTGAGAAAGAAAGGAAAACCAAAATAAGGGAACTCTCAATACCAGATTTCAAGTAGAACAATATATGCACACGTTAGAGGAAAATAAATGCGACTCAAGAATGTTATTCTAGGGTAATCTTTCTATCAAAAATAAAGGTACATGGAAAATTTAGGGATAATGTATCTGTGATTCCTACTTCAAAAACAGAAAACCTTGGCTGCTAGCCAAAGAAGCCAATCAGAACAAAAACCTCAGGAAAGACGTTGTGGAAAGAGGGTGAGTAAGGTGTTGGGGACCCATTTTACTACCTGAGGAAGAAGCAATAAGGTGTCACCTGAACCAAGACTCTGGGGTGCAGTGGAGCATAAGGAGCTCAGATAACAGAGAAGGACTGCTGATTGGTCAGGTCATCAGTTCAACAGCAGGTTCTTTCAGCCTTACTTGACCCTGAACCCTCAGCTATATGCTCTGCTTCAGCTACCACCATGGCTGACAGATTCCCGCGCAGGACCAGGAGGTTCTTCCAGGTGATGCTGAGCAGCTGGTGGTCAGGCGTCTGTGGCGCTTTGCTACACCTGGGCTTGGATGAGATCCCACTCTTCTGGGAGTGGGATATGGCTTCTCAAGCAGGTGCTGGAGGAGCTGGTAGCTGCAGCCCAGAAGTGCAGGAGGATGAACTCTCCGTGAAGCAAGCCTCACCCAGAGGGATGTGGGGTATGAGCAAAATGCAACTGGTGAATTCCCCTTCCATTTTCACCTCCAGGCGACTGTCCAAGGGCAGGCTCCTCATGTAGCCAAGCAAATGTCTCTTTCTGTTTCATCATAAAGGAAGAGCCCCTTGGTAACAAATCATGTAGCATCACTCCCTGCTCTTTCCTGCTCCATATTCCTTTCCCTCACCACACAGCCCTGGGATTGCACCCCCAATAATGCATTAGCACCGAATCCTTGAATCCTTTGCTCTGTTTTCTAGGCAACCACAGTAAGGGATCCAACAATGCCTGGAGTTCATTCAACCCTGTAGAGTTTCAGGGCTCCAGATGCAGGCAGGGATAGCTAATATGTGCCTTCTAGCTATGTTTAAAATTTCAGATTTTAATCTAAGCATAATTATAATTACTGAAAGTTCTGTAAAGAAAAGAAGTTACATGATATGAGGCATGTTTTCAAAGATTACTATCTATAAATCCTGGAGAATGAATCAGAGGGTAACAAAAAGGGTAGAAGGAGGGTAAAATTTGGGGTAAAATTTCTTTCTATACTAACAGTACTGTATTGCTACAGGATCTGCCATTGTATAAAAATAAGCAGGCATTCTAGATGTCATTGCATTGTAATTGAGTGAGGGAGAATAGGCTGGGGTCAAGGCTATTGAAGTCATCAAGGTGGTCTAGGAGGAGGTGAGCATGGCAGGCTCAGCCTGAAGATAGGCGGGTGTCACCCTCAAGGAAGCAAACATTACTTCTTAGGGGGACAAAAAATCTTATTTTTGTTCAAATAGATATGTACTATACAAGCAAATATACAGTACAGAATATCTGTAGTAAAATTTCATGGGTGAGGGGACAATCAGGAAAAACATGTGAGAAGTCTTCTTGTAGGAGTGATAATGGAACACCTATCAGTTGGAGAAATGCTGCTCTTGGTTAATTTCTTGAAGAGAAGCTGACAGACGCAGCAGGTGTTTTGGAGGAGTGGGAGAATGGGTGCAATTAAGAATGACTCCTGGCCGGGCGCGGTGGCTCACGCCTGTAATCCCAGCACTTTGGGAGGCCGAGGTGGACGGATCACGAGGTCAGGAGATCGAGCCATCCTGGCTAATACGGTGAAACCCCGTCTCTACTAAAAAATACAAAAAATTAGCCAGGCGTGGTGAAAAGAAGACACTGGAGTTTTTGTGCCAAAATTCACAGGAGAGGGTTCAGCAATGGACAAGATAGACAGACACCCTGATCTCAGGAAGCGTATATTTTGGAGGGGGACAGAAGCAATAAAACAAGCAGTTACATTAAATGTTAAATAGGAAAAAATGAAACAGGAAGATGGGATGGGGGAGGCAGGGCTTTCAGTGTTAAGAAGAAACGTGCAATGTGAGGAGAGAAACAGGTCCATTAAAGTTGGAAGTTGTGCTGTTTTTCATGGGAAGTTGGGGTGGAGGGAGATTGGGGCGAGTTGAGGAAATCTATACCCATCTAGACAACTTCTTAATAGATGAGTGACTCTAAGGCTGGGAGTGAGGTGGGGCAGGGGGTTGGGGGAGACAGCAGAATGGAGGACCATGGGGGATTGGCAAGGGCACTTTACCTGTGGGTGTCAGCAGCCAGTTTGCACCTGTCACGGGGAAATGCATCTGTCAATGTTTCTAGTCTCCCCTCTCCATCTCCATGTGCTCACTATTGCATCCCTTCCAGACCTCAGAGCAGTGTTTCTATCAATCCCATCCCCAGTCTTCCGAGATGCAGACATAGAACCTGGGCTGAGAGGCCAAGCGGAAGGAGAGGACTTGGCTGAGGGGCTGAGTTAGGCCCCAAAATAAAGCACCAAAGGGAGCCAAGAGAGGGTATGAGCTGGGGAAGGAGGCGTGACTGTGTGTGTGTGTTTGGTGGGATGCCGGCAGTCTGCCAATTGAGAAAAACCAGCCACCGGACAGGTGAGAAAGGCAACAACAGAAGAGTTTCTAAGGACAACACCTGAAATCCATGCCGTTCAGTGCTTTTGAAAGGTATTGATACCAGGTAAAGTTGGAATTTCACCTGTAAGGACTTTGGAGTTTTGGCACATGCGATTTTGACTATTTTCAGTACAGGTTAGATCCTGTGAACCTATGAATCTGGCTTTTAAAAGTTTACTACTGCCAATGGACATCATCTCACTGAGGAGGAAGAATGAGGGAGTAAGAAAGAGGGGTCCCCAAGTCAGGGAGGTTCTGAGGTGCACAAGGGGTGGAGGCAGGGGTCAGAATAACCTCAGGGAAAAAAGAAGAGATGCCCTGATGTACCTGGGGGCCCGAGACTCACGCCTGTCACCTTCACTTAGCTTTGCCCTGAGCACCAGGGAGGAAATGTAACCAGGGACCTCCCCCGTTCCCGCTCTTCCCTTCCAAACTCATTTTAAATACAGAAGAGTGCCTTTTTATGGTTGCTTTCTACGAATCATTTTTAAAGTCAGGAGATCAATATGACTTCCCAAATGAACTTGTGGAAAAGACAAAGAAACAATGTTCTATATACTCTAGAAGTTTCTTCTGCAAGAGTGACAGTGGCCAACTAACTCGGCAAATGGGGAAATTCTGTTTCTAACTTTCTTAACTCCCTTCATTTTTTTTTTTGTTTCTAGCATCTAATGTCCAAGGCTTTCAAGTCCCTTTCTAAAAAAAGTAAGGCGAGGCTAAGTGAGGAATAGACCTTGACATTCCCTTTGAACAACATATATAAGACTTTAGAGACCCCAAGGATATCCGTCCGGGTACCAAAAATTAAGTTAATACATTTACGGTTGCCACTACTCCTAAGAATTATCTCACTCAATGTTTCTAAGCAATTTGCAACTATCTAAGTGTCAGGAACAAGTATTAACTTGTGAAAAATTATGTTGGATTTTTTTTTTAACATTCACTCCAATTTCTGTCCTTCTCACCAGAAATTATAAATCCAAACCGAGTCTGGACTTGCATTATGTGTGCTTCTTTATGTAAGGGGCTCCCATCAACTAAAGAGGGTATGTTGTAGAGTCTGAGTGCTTATTTGATAAACTTTAATGAATTTTTTTTTTTTTTTTTTTTTAAGACAGAGTCTCGCTCTGTCGCCCAGGCTGGAGTGCAGTGGCTGGATCTCGGCTCACTGCAAGCTCCACCTCCCGGGTTCACGCCATTCTCCTGCCTCAGCCTCCCGAGTAGCTGGGACTACAGGTGCCCACCACCTCGCCCGGCTAGCTTTTTGTAATTTTGTAGTAGAGACGGGGTTTCACCGTGTTAGCCAGGATGGTCTCGATCTCCTGACCTCATGATCCGCCCGTCTCAGCCTCCCAAAGTGCTGGAATTACAGGCGTGAGCCACCGCGCCCAGCCGAATTTTTTATTTATTGATAGAATAATTGCTGCAAGTAATAGCAACTCAATTGCCTGGTGGTGTGGGTTAAACTGTGTTCCCAAAGAAGGTATGTTGAAATTCGTAACCCTTCAGTACCCTATTTGACCTTATTTGGAAACAGGGCCTTTGAGCATGTAATTAGTTACGTCGAGATGAAGTGATGCTGGAGTACAGTGGCCCTCTAATCCAATATGCCTGGTGTGCTTGTGAGATGAGAAAAGAGGCAAGCCAGGAGAATGCCATGTGACAACATAGGCAGAGACTGGAGTGCATACATGCAAGCCAAGGAACACCCAGAATGGACAGCTGGCATCAGAAACTAGGATGAGTGAAGAATTCCACCCAGATTCTTAAGGAAGCATGGCTCTCCTGATACCTTGGTTTCAGACTTCCAGCATCCAGAACTGTGAGCCAATACATTTCCGCTGCTTTAAACCCACCAGAATTGTGGTACTTTCTTTTTTTTTTTTTTTTTTTTGAGACGGAGTCTCGCTGTGTCTCCCAGGCTGGAGTGCAGTGGCGCAATCTCGGCTCACTGCAAGCTCCGCCCCCTTGGTTCACGCCATCTTGCAGCAGCCCTAGGTTACCAATATACATGTGTAGACGTTGCCACACTGCATCTGTTCTTACAGTCAAATTTAAAGAGTGGCCTGACTTTCTCCTGCTGCCTGACGCTGTTCAGTATCCCGAACTCCATGAACACAGTTAGTTCTTTAGTACGAGTTTGTGTTAGGCCCAATTAAAATGAAAATATACTGTTGAATATAATTTAATATATGCCAAACCACCTAAAATGCTATAACAACAACTAATGGTTTTGTTTGATTAAATGTGGGAGCATTAGTTCTTGTATTTTAATGTGTTTCGCTTTTAAACATGTTTTCTGAATATTTTTAGTAGCTGATGCCTGGTCTCCCAACCACAAAATAATATGAAGTTATAAGCTATGAATTAGTCCATTTCCCAATATGTTCTAAATAGGATGCAACCGACTGCATCTTCATAGAGCAATTTTCCTGTTCTCTTCATGGCCTCCTGCTTCCTCTCCACCTCGCTTTGTTTTGGACCCACCTGAAGCAGATGATCTTTCTCTCAGGTTTCACATGATTAGTATTGATTGAAAGTTGCCCTCGGTAGTAAAGATTGTGGTTTGTGGACAGAAAATACATAAGTAAACAAAATTGTTTTTCCTTACCTCTTTTGATACAGATCCTACCTGATACAAATTTTTGATATAACTCCTTTAGGTTTAATGACAGTGGCTAGGAGATGAAGCCCAGTGGACTCCTGTTCCCAAACCTGCTGTCCTCCTGCTTATACAGAAACCCAGTTAGGGTAGTATTGTTTCTGTCTGAGATGATGGTATTATATACCTACAAGGATTTTTTATAATCTTGATTCAGTGCCCCAGGTTTTCTTATTTTTGCTAAGTCTAATCTCTACTTCTACAGAGGGACATTCGAAACATTTTCTACATCAAAGCTTCACGAGACAAGTCTAACGTAGAACACAAGTTACTGGAGTATATAATGTAGATACATGCTTAGGAATTTTTAACAGCTATTTACCCTGGAAAATTCAGTTATGAGAAGACCCACTTGACTGTTAATTTGATGATGAATCAGCCAGTGTTTTTACAAAGGACTTTTCTAGTTGATGGTGAGCACATAGGTCTTTATAGGTACTAACAGCTTTCAATGAAAGGGCTCCTTCATCTTCACCCATATTATTTGTTGTGGTAAAACATATTTTACAATCATTACCAACACGTTTTAACTATTATGCATACAGAATGCTGGCATGTCTTAAAAGAGAGCTTATCTGGCCGGTGCAGTGGCTCACGCCTGTAATCCTAACACTTAGGAGGCTGAGGCAGGCGGATCACGAGATCAGGAGTTCAAGACCAGTCTAGCAAACATGGTGAAATCCTGTCTCTACTAAAAATATAAAAATTAGCCAGGTGTGGAGGCGCGTGCCTGTAATCCCAGCTACTCAGGAAGCTGAGGTAGGAGAATCACTTGAGCCAGGGAGATGGAGGTTGCAGTGGCCCAAGGATGCACCATTGCACTCCAGCCTGGGTTACAAAGCCAGGCTCCATCTCAAAAAGAAAAGAAAAAAAAAAGCGTATCCATTTTTTCCACCACTCTGGAGCTCACTTTGGTAAGATCCAAGTGTGCAAGCTGAATGTAGTTGAAAGTGTTTCCTGTGTTCAATATATGAGAATATTTTTAAACAAATATTTAAAAGAGCAGATTCTGCTGGTGATTTAACTTGGATAATGAGATTCTTGGTAGTTTTTTAAAAATTATTTTCTCCATAACGAGCATTTACCAAATAAATTTTTTTTTTGAGGAATAAATCCATGTTCTGTCACCGTGAGATATCAATTTTGTTAGTTTTGAATGAGGCAGGCTGAAGGTTTCAATTTATCTGATTTGTTGTCATGTAAATTCCAATTTATTATAAGTTCTGCCAAGGTGTTTATGGATACCAGAGATAGAACTAAAATTATACTGATAAATATGTAAAAATTAAGTCTTCGCAAGCCAATCCATTTCATATGTTGGATGGTGATTCTTGATATGCGTCCCTGTGTGCCCATTTCCAATATCCTCATGCTTAATTTTAAAGTTCTAACAGGGTGCTAAGGCTGAGTTCAAAATCAAAATCCACTTAACCCTAGTAACCTGTGAGATGTAGGATGTCTTTTAGGGTCACCTGACAGCAGCCCAGGCCTGCATCTCCTAGGAATGTCCTGGGATGCCCAAGTTTGGGAAGAGACAATGGAGATGAGCCTTGGCAGCTTCTCAGGACCTGCATGGGTCTCACTACGGTTGTGAACAAAGACAAACAATTCAGTCTTCAACGAAGACCAGGTCAAAGCACTGACTTCAGAAAATGCATATTGACAGAAAATACATGTATATTTACACCAGAATGAAGCCCTCCAAATGTTCAGATGAGGCTATATCAGGAACACAACCTGCCCTCATAGAACCTCAGGCATATTGGGGATAGAGTCAACATCACTGGTTCCCATAGTTTTGTCTTATAGCTGCAATTAAAAGAACATCTTAAATGACTCCATCATTTAAAGCACTCATCTTGTCCTCTGCCTTCATTTTCTGTAACCTGCACCCTGAACTCAGTTCTGTGGGGTAACCAGGTTCCCAAGAGACTTCAGCAGCCTATAACTGCCCCAGTTTTCTAGTTTCTAAGTGACTGTGCATCTAGCCAAATAGGAAGAATTTAAGTGCTATCACTCCAATGAATCAACTGTGATCGCTGCTGCTCCTGCTCCTCTGAGTCTGTTGATGGGATTAATTCTGTTGCATTGCTTGGAGCAGTCCAGTTACAGTGGCACCCACATGCTGGGTAAGCATGGTCTTTATTGTTGTCCCTACCTGATAAATCTATTCAAATTCTACCTAATTTCAATTAGGTTCTTTTGGCAGTGAGGAAATCCTTGGGTTATTTTAAGCAATGGGGTATGTTTTAAGGATACATGTTTTTGCTGCCCCATCAGTGGTCACCCATCTGTGCATTCCTTAACTCACATTCCTGAGAGGGAGAGTCTGACCTGACGACCACATCACCATTATCCTGCATGTGCCACATGCTACAGGCTAGGCCCCTGCTGAGGCTGCTGGTCAACTGGCAGAGTGGGCATCCTTGTGTGAGGAACCCACCTCTGACACCATCAGCTTTGGGAACAGGAACTAGGTTACCTATGCCAGAACTGGAGCCCCTTTTTTCAAAAAGAGCAGGACAGCTAACCTCAGAGGGGACCCTGGGCTTCACACACAGTTCAATCAGGTGTTAAATAGGGTATTCAGAGGAGGTGTTATTCTTGTATTGTTGTACAACATATTATCATGTCCTTAGCAATTTTGAGCATCATACACTTATTAGCTCACAATTTCCATGGGTCAGGACCCCAGGTGCTGCTTAGCTGGGTCCTCTGTTCAGGATTTCACTAGGCTGCAATCAGGATGCCAGCTAGGGCTGCAGTCTCATCTGAAGGCTTGACTAGCGAGGAGTCAGCTTCCGAGCTTATTCAGTTAATTAACAAAGTTTATTTCCTCATGGTGTTGACAGAGGGCCCTAGGTTTTTCCTGGCTGTCGGCAGAGTTTACTTTCACATCCTAAGACCACCTGCAGCTTTCCGCCCATATCCTTCTTCAATGTGGCCACTTACTCTATGCAACCGGCAAGGAGAGCCTATCTTCTCAGAGAGGCCCTTTAGGGTTTTTCACCTGATTAACTCAGGCTCATCCAAGATGACCCAGCTTTTGATTAACTTAAAATTCACTTATTTGTAATCTAACTTTTATCTGCAGGATCCCTTCACTGTTGCCTTGTCATGCGATCTAATCACAGGAGTGACAACACCGTCATATTCATAGGTCTGGTCAATATTCACCAGAGAGGACTGCACAGAACATGAACACTGGGAGTTGGGAATGGTAGGGACTGTTTCAGGAATCTGCCTATGGTAGGAGGTCTATTAGATGCCCTCTATCTTACAGATACCACCTCTTAGTCTCACCCCCCAAAAACCCTCTAAATATATTTTAATTTTGAAAGTTTAAAATTAAATGTAAAATGGATTTCCTTGGAGCCAACAGGTAGGACTACAATTACGAGGGCTCTTCCTATTTAAAGGGAGAAATTGTTCTTCTGGTTTGTGCTGCCTGAGTAATTACACTGGTTGTTTGCTCTACATCTAGTTACCCAAACCTGGCTGAAGTGCTTCCACCCAGCGGAGTTGTTTTCCATTTTCACAAATGCTCCATGAGCAAATGTCTCAATGAAAAAGAAAAATTCTGGAATGTAGAAGAGAAGGACAAGAGGAAGATGCCATATAGTGTATGGCATTCAAAGGGTAATTTCCTGCTAACTGAAACCAAGTGAGCGAACACACGAAACCCCTACCTGTCAGTGTTAAATGTGTAGAGGCCACCACCATCTCTGCTTGCACCCCGCTAGCCATCTCTGCACTTTCCTTCTTCCCTTTATTTGTACTGCCAGTGGGATGTGTGTTCATTTTCTAACTGGGGGCATAAACATGTGCCTAACTGGAGGCAGAAATAGAGGCAGTGAGGTGACTGCATCTCTGTCCCAGGGTGTGCTGCGTCTCTGACACCCAGTTATTCAAGGACCACTGAGAGGATTTCAGGAATCCTGCAAGAAAAGAGTATCCACTGCTTGGGAGTAACTTGACCCTCCACAAACACATAGGAACCTGATGACCTTTGCAATTCCTTTGGAGATGCAGAGAGCAGAATTGTAGAACTCTCCCACACCTCTACTTGCTGAGTATTAGAAGAGTATATAAAATTGCTGTCACCTGGCCCACCACAGTCATTCTCTAAGCTGTGAAATCAGAAAACAAAATTCTCCTTAGAACCGTAAAATCTGGAATAATTTGATTCTGCTGTGATGTGTTCACAAATGGAATCTTTGCTCAGGGAGACCTCTCTGACTCCACGCTCAGATCACCACAGAGCTGTCGTCTCTTACCCCTTCAAAGGTCTGCAGCGTAAAGCTTCCTATTATGATGTAGTCTAACATGAAGGACATGGTAACAGAGACTTTCTGAAGGAGCGAGGTTGCTTGGGCTGTATTTACTGGTGCAAAGTGGAAGCACAGCTAATCACAGAAGTCAAATTCCTTATAGGATTTTTTTTTTCTGCCTTGATTTTGAGCGTCTGATGTCTTTATTCTCGATCTAAGCACATCCTGTCATCCTTGTTAACTTGTATAGATGCCCCTGCCTGGCAATGATGACCAGCCATTACTAAACACATTTAGGCCTTGACCTCTGTAATTAAATTCTAAAACAGACAGCAGTGCATTCTGAAGGACATGGAAGGAATGGGTGCATCCTCCAATGCGAGATAAAATAGCGGTAACAATGGTGTTACAGACGAACTTTCCTCCAGGAGTTGTTACACAGCAGAGTGACTGGAAGAAAAGGTACCTAACCACATCTTTTCAAAAAAGCCTTTGCAGAAAAGATGAGGGTACCGAGATACCTTGAGGAACAGAAGGAAGATATTTCACATATCTGGGAGTAAGAGACGGTTGGGAGTAGGAAGTAAGGTGCAACTGTCAATATCGCAGTTCCCACCTGGAAGTCATTAGTGGAAACAAACGCCTCAAATCTCCCAGCAAATTAACACTTAGAACATTTCCTTACACCAGGCTGTCTGCAGTAAGCTGTAATTTACAGTGGTGCAATTACTAACAATGCCCAAGTCTAACTAACTGCATACTTGTCCCAGGCATGGTGAAAACAGTATTTGTCGCTTGCAGAGATGTCAACATCAGAATTACTTTCATTTTGGTTGTTTCAAAACAGCCTAAAAATCTGCTCCATTATTTATTGGTTTATCGTATTTTCATCTCTCTTTCCTTTTTGAAACCCAGAGAAGTCCAACACTATGTTTCTTAAGTGTGGTATTTTCTGGTGTTTAAACAGAATTCTTACCAAGGATGCTGTGGAGTTCCATAATGTTACGTTTTCATAATGTTAAGAAAGGAATGATGGGTTGAGCTGTGTCCCTAGAGGCAATGCTTTTCCTACACGATCCTGTCCTGCTCATCAGATCCACATTTCCTCAGAGAAGCTGAGGACAGGCAATGTGTTAATGAGACCTTGTTTGAAGAATCAAAGTAGCCTGTCATTAACCAGCCCTCTTGCAATGGTCTCAGTGCTTGTGTCCCTCCAGATTGAAGATAAGTTGAAACCTAATCCCCAATGTGAGGGTATCTGGAGGTGGAGCCTTTAGGAGGTGATTAGGTCATGCGGATGGATTTCTCATGAATAGGATTAGTGCTCTAATAGAAGAGATGCCAAAGAGATCCCTCACCTCTTCCACCGTGTGAGACACAGAAGGAAGGTGCCATCTCTGAGGAACTGGCTGTGACCAGACATCAAATCTGCAGGCACCCTGATCTTGGACCTCCCAGGCTTTAGAACTATGAAATATGAATCTCTGTGGTTGATAACCTCCCCCCCCTCAATCTATGGTATTTTGTTATAGCACCCTGAATGGACTAAAGATGCTCCTAAAGTTGAGAATGTCTGAAGTTATAATTATGTAGCCAGTTATTCTAGATCAAAACAACAGCAACAACAAAACAAACAAACAAAAAACAGTGTGAAGAAAACAACTTTCCCTGTCTGGAATTGTCTGACTCTAGTAAGTGCAAAGTAAATGCTGAATGAATGAGTTATTGGAAAGCAGCGAGCCATCTGTCCCTGTGTGCATTCATCCTTTCTTCAGGTCTTCACCAGCTCCATTTCATTATTTTGACTAATCCCAAAACAGGAACAATATGAAAACAGCGGTAAAGAGCTTTTGATTTTGTTTTCCCATTTAAGAACAATCAACACACGTTTAATAAGTTTCTGACCAAGAGAAACACTTATCACTAGATTCTGGATTTTGAAGGCTGTGAAAACTCAGCTATGTTTGCAAGTTTTAAACCGTTTTGAGATTAAAGCATTGTTTAGAAGGGCCTTTCTTGCTACCTACTTTTACTCTAACCACTGTGTTTCAACTGAATATAATGAATCTGGTTAAATACATAGTATGTTTCTTTGAGGAATTAAAATTTAGATAAAGGAAAGGAAAGTTTGCTCAAGAAACTGAAGATGTCTTTCTTGTAACCAGAAAATATGTGTTAAGAATTGTTCTCATGTGTTACTAAAATATTGAGCGTTGTTGTCTGAAATTAGTTAAAAAATCCTTTAAAGTGATCTTCAGTTATGCCAGGTGGAATTTGATTTCCACACCCCCAGAACAGTTTAGAGGTTTTTGTAGGCTTCAATTTTCATGTATTTGTGACCATGATAAAAATTTAGTAATTAATTTTTTGAATGCCCAAGTATGATTAAGGGATTTTAGTTAAAAAATTATTAATTTTAGTATTGAAGTGATCGCTAAGATTAATTACCAGGGTAGAAACTTCATTTAGGCCTTCAGTGATATGATCATTTGATTAATTTTGAAAACCTGACCTTGTCCTTAACAGAAGAACACTGATTCATAGTGAAAAAATTAGTTTCAACCACAAATGCCTTGATTTGTCCTTGGTAAATTGTCTTTAAATGGCAATCTTCTCAAGGAGCTGCTGCTCTTTGAGTTAAACTATAATTTTCCTTCAATTAGAAATCATATTGATTACACAGTGTTGGCGTTTTTAATATCTCTAGGCAGCATTCATTTCTCTGTGCATGGATTGGATAATAGCCAGGTGTCTGGGGCTTTATGGGGTTGCTGACCTGTGGTAATTCACCTGGCAGCTTGTCTTTGGAGCCTCCCAGCACTTACAGCTGGGGTCACTTAACCTTCACTTCTAGTTCCCCGGGATTCTGGAGTTTTTCCGGCTCGGAGTCAGGGCATGCCAGGAGCTCGGGGGCCCAGGGTCAGTGTTACCTCATTTTTATCAGCTCTGAGCCTTTCACGCAGTTTGAGTGACCTGGCCTTTGACATCTCAAGTGAACAATTTTTTGCTCTTGTGTCTGAGCTTTGTCCTGCATCCCAGGACATATCCCCATCTCAAAATCAGAGCCATTCCTGTGCCCTGTGAGTTGGTGCCCGCTCCTTCCGCCCCATCTCCAGGCACCGACCTCTTGTCCCCCGAGTCTTCTGACTCCTGCTGTCTAACTGGAACCCTTGCCACAGCATGTGTGGTTGGTTGGAGGACATATAGCTAGTGTTGGGACCAGACTGCCTCTCAGCCACCCACATCCCAGTGAGGGAAAGCAGTGAAATGGTTAAGACTCATAATTTTCCTGCTGCCCAGTAAGAACTGGGCTGGGATTCCTCACAGATCATAAGTAAATCTGCATCCCTGAAAAGATTTGGGGAGCCTCACTGGAGAGTCAGTGGAAGCCAGAGAGCTGGAGGCCCTGGACTCTGCATGATTAGTGTGGGGCATGTTTAGTGGATGAATCTCTCAGTTTGTCATTTCAACCGTGAGTCCCAATTTAAAACCATTTTTTCTCTAAATCAACATTTAAGAAAACATGTCACTCCTGCCCCTCAGATGCCAGCTGGGCCTTTCCTGCCCTCCAGATGTTTACTGTTTGCTTTCGTATTTCAGACTGTCAATTTCAAAGTCCACAGCCCTCCCCATCATTTCTGTTACCAATCCCTGGGCTTATGCTCACCAAATCCTGTCGATATTCAGGGTGAATGAATTTCTCTCACTGTCAACCACCAACTGAACCCCTTCCCCAGATTGTGTTTTAAAAGAAAAAAAAGGACAGAATTGTGTGAGTTGAAAACATTATGGGAGGAACTGTGTTCACAAGGAAGGATTGATGGGGGTACAGGCATCTTTTTGCTGTCTTTCTAGTTTTTCACTCTCACCCCTTTTCTTTCACTTTTTCTGTTTCTTTCAGGATAGCAGAGGAATTCCAACCCCTCTCCCATATGAAGCCCCTTCTTCTCTCAGCTCTCTTGACCCAACCAATATGTAGGTCTTGGGGTGAGGAAGGAGGAGGGTGTAGGCTTCAGGTCAAACTCTGTACAGGGCACCACCCAAAGGATGGCTGGAAATTCCCCAGTAGGACTGTTGGTGAATGAAGTGATCTCGTATATTATATACTTGTCTTAGTACTGGCTGCTATAAAAAACTACTGTAGACTGAGTGGTTTAGAAACAACAGAAATGCCAGCACTTTGGGAAGCCGAGACGGGCGGATCACGAGGTCAGGAGATAGAGACCATCCTGGCTAATACGATGAAACCCCGTCTCTACTAAAAAATACAAAAAACTATCTGGGCGACGAGGGGGGCGCCTGTAGTCCCAGCTACTTGGGAGGCTGAGGCAGGAGAATGGCGTAAACCCGGGAGGCGGAGCTTGCAATGAGCTGAGATCCGGCCACTGCACTCCAGCCTGGGCGACAGAGCCAGACTCCGTCTCAAAAAAAAAAAGAAACAACAGAAATGTATTTCTCATAGTGCTAGGGGATGAGAAGCCATGAAATCAGGATGCCAGCATGCTTGGGTTCTCATGAGGACCCTTTTCTGGTTTATAAGTAGCCACCTTCTCCCTGTGTCCTCACAGGGGAAAGAGACAAGTCAGGGCCCTGAGACCTATTTTATGAGGGCACCAATCTCATTGATGAGGGCTCCACCCTCATGACCTAATTACTTCCCAAAGCCCCCCACCTCCAAATAACATGGCATTGGGAGTTAGGATTTCAACCTCTAAATCTGGGGGTGGGGTGGGGGCACAAACATTCAGCCTATTTCAATATGCATGCCCTGTCTTTTATTTTTTAATGTAGAGTTAATCTATTTACATCTAAGAGTAGGTTCCTATAACATGTACATGTTGGGGAGTGGAGTATGGCACAAAGTGCTAGTGACATGCATGAGTATCTACTTCAAAGTAAATTCCCAAAAGTGAAGAACTGTGTTGTGTATCCAAGTTTTACATTGATTTTTCATTCCACATTTCTTGCAAATAAGCCATCCATGTTCATGCACACAACTGAGGTTCCTCCACCCTAGCAGGCTGGACATGGGAAGTAGGACACCGAAGCATTTCAAAGCCCTCAGAATGCACGGATGCTGTTCATACTTAGGCTAGAAAAAGGGAGGCATTGTCACTCCTGACTTGTTAATTCATATGCACCATTCACTGTGGCTCACGCCTCCCGGACAGAACACTGACAGGTGAAAATAATTCCCTGCAAGTAACACTTTCCCTCAGGTGAAGGAAATCAGTGGACATTGAGCCCAGTGTCCAAACATCAGAAAACCTTTGGAAGTTGATATTTTTGCAACAAGAGCAGCTAAGCTAGAATATGACCCAAATAAGCTCTTAATAAATATTCACCCAATGAGCAAATGAAATAATGAGTATTTGTGTCCTAGGGCAAATCGTTGGTAGTTCTGAGTCGGTAATTATCACGAGGGCAGTGTTATTTGAGTGGCCCACCACAGACCTGAGCAGCCTGGAGGCCCCTCCTTGTCATGAAGCAGCTGAAGGAATAGTCAGTCCTGGTCAGAGGCCACACCGAAGCTGCTCTATGTGTAGAAGGCAGAGGAGAGTGGGAGAGCCTCTGGCTATGCCAGGATTTTATTTGTTCAAGGGCAGATGGAAAACAATAGAAGAATGTCAGGTGAGCAAGCCCAGCCTGACCGGGTGTGTCTTTTGCATCACATGAACATCACATAGTTCTGCTCCTAGAGGGAAAGTCCAGTTAGTAAGTACTAAACAAGGGTGCGACACAGTCAACTCAACACGTTTACATGCCATGGCTATCATCCAACTATCTAAACAAAGCCAAACTCATTATATATGTATTACTCCATGACTAATAAACAAGCATGGAGAGAGGACACATTACTTACTCTGTGAGGTTCAAGATATAAGAGAAACTTAAGAGGTGGTTATTAAGGGTTTAAAAAAAATACAAAGTGTATATATTTGAGGTCTGCAACTTGATTCAGTATGTGAACACATTGTGAAATCATCATCACAGTCAAGCTAATTAACATACCCATCAGGTCACACAGTTACCTTTTTCTTTTTCTCTTTCTTTCTTTGTTTCTTTCTTTTTTGCTTGCTTGCTTGCTTGCTCGCTTTTTTCTTGTGGTAAGGACACCTAAAATCTACTCTCTTGGCAAATTTCAAGTGTACCGTACAGCATTGTTAGCTCTAGTCTCCATGCTGCACATTAGACCCCCACGATTTTTTCATCTTTTGTAACTCAAATGCTTCATCCTTAACTTTAAGAAGGTTCCAGTTTTGGCAGAGGGGCCTGAGTTTTGTGATGTCATTAAGGAATGACTCAAGTGTGTGTTAAATGAAACTCTTTGGGTGATGGTTAATGCACTAGGATTTTAGAACAAGGATGAGATTAATATATGAATAAAGTACTTAGAAAAGGATCAAGCCACAGCAACATGACCTGGAGGAACATTTAAGCCTTTGTTCCAGGTGCATTTGAATCAAATATTCCCTCCACCTCTTATAAGCTGGGTGCTGTCAGAAAATGATGTAGCCTCTGCAAACCTCAGATTTTGCATCTGTCAAGCAAGAATCACACTATTTATCACTCATTAAATTGGAAGCAGTGTCCGTCCAGCCCCTATCACTCACAGGTTGAAGGTAGCTTCCCTGCCCATTGGTTTTTCCTGTAGCAGTTTTAATATATGGAAAGAAGAGCTTCTGTGGTGGAGGGAGGCCCTTGGCCATGGCATCCTCCTCCCCCTCACCCACATGGTAACAATGACAAAGACACAGAAAGTGCTTCCCTTGATCTTGGCACCATGATTAGCACTTTACATAAGGGCTTCTGGAAGTTAAAGAATAGTCAAGACTCAAAGCTCCTTCATCAGTGACCTCCCTGTTGGCATCTGGTGATGTAGACTAAAAACAGTCCCTTATTGTTGGTCAGAGGATCATCCTAAATGCTTTGAGTTAGAGACACCTAGAATGTTTGTTAATGATTGACGATGGTCCCCAAGCCCACTGCAGACCTCCCATCACAGTCTCAGGGGTTGCAACTGGAAGGTCCATCTGAGCCGTCTCCCTGAGTAGCTTCTCTAGTCATAAAGCTTGAGAACCACTCTGCTGTACTTAGGGCTCTTCTCCTGTCACAGCTTCCTTTTCAGATCCCCATCCCACGCCACCTCACTTCAGCTTCTCACCTCTTGGGCAACTTTCAGTGGAGTGGTCAGTGAGGGGGTGCATAGAAAGTTAGGAATGACCTGTGTGCTCCAGACACCTATAGAACTTTTTAACATGCTTATTCTGCTATTTCTTGATAATAACCAGGAAAATTGAAAGACATATTTCCACCTTGAGCTTAAAGATTGACTTCTGAGGCGTGATTCTAGGATTGTGAAATCCTCGTATGTTCATTTACTAAGCCTCGACTGACAGCCTACTGTATCCTGAGAGCATGAAGGTGTCATGAATAAGGATAAGCTCAGCACATCACACCAAGGAAAGCTTATGTCTCATAAAAGACAGACATTTATTCTTTGGTTTGACTCAATGCACTGTCTTAGTTGAAGGAGGAATACGTTCTATGAGCACACAGACTTTGGGAGCACTGAGCTGGGCTGGGAGGTGAGAAGAGGTTCCCCCTCCACCCTGAGCAGAGGCTTGGGAGCTGGCTCTTAGGGGATGGGGAGATGGCTGCCTGGTGGAGAGGGCACAGAATATGCAAAGCGTGCAGATCTAGAAACTGGGGTGTTCTGGAAAGGGGGAGACATTGAAATGAGCTGCAGCTGTGGGTGAAGAGAGAGGAGATGAAGCTGAATAGTAGGATAGTCTGATTGAATATGTCATCCTAGCCAGTGGATTCAGGATTTCAGGTGCACAGACAGATTTTATACAAAGGAGAGACATTGAGTTTCCAGTTTGGGGTATACTGAGTTCTAGCTGCATGTGGTATGCCTGAGACTTGATTGGAAAGCCTTCTTTGAAGCCAGAGAGGAAGGTTTAGGTCAGTAATGGCAGCCTCAGGTTTTATTTGAAACCACAGAAATGGAGAAGACAGTGCCTAAAGAAAGCTCATAACGAGCTAACAAACAACTTGGAACATCAGGCACTAGTCGTAATTGGTGTAATGTAGCCACTGAGAAAAATGACAAAATAATTTTCTTATTCCACTGAGTAAGAGAGCTCTCTTTTTTCCTTTGGAATTAATGTTTCCAAAGTGCAAAAGTGCTTAGCATAGATTTTTCTCAATCATCTCAATTGACAACTAATGGGACCAGACACAGTATAAATTTCACCACTGGGGGCTAGAGGGTAATTTAGACTCTGGACGCCTGCCTGGTGACTGTCAGAGAAGGGCTGCCAACCTTACCAACTGGGTGGTTGTTTTGTAATTTAGATACAATAAATCTAAGGCAAGTAATTTCCTTTTAGAAACTTGAATTGCTTCCTTAACAGAATGATTGGAGTTACATTTAAGCTGTGGGTTAGATGAGAGTTTAGAAAGGATACCCAGAGGACTCTATTAATTGCACTCTTGTTTTAAAAGTAATATGGTTTTTATTCACAGGAAACGCAGTGGGAAATTTCCTATAAGCGCTGGCTTATGATTTAGGGTACTGCAAGGAGCTTTTGAGGTTTTGTTCAGCAAGGCAGCCAAAGCAGCTGTAAAAGAGATGTCATTTCTCCCCCTGGCATATGTACAGTGAGTAGTGGTGAAGCAAGGATCCTGCTGATTTTAGACAAAACTTGAATAGGACTTACCATGTACAAGCTAAACATTAACAAGAAAAGAATAACAGCAAACTCTTATACAATGTGTCCTGTGTGCCAGGTGCCATCCAAGCAAACATACGGATAAACTCACTTAGTGTCCCCTGACCCTGTGAGCTGGGCATCGGGGAGAAGACAACAGAGATATCAGTGACCTGCGCTTGGTCACACGGCCTGTGATTGTGGGAGCCTGGAGTTTAACCTGGGCCGTTGTGCCCCAGAGGCCACACACTGAATATGTCTCTGCTTGAGGACCTACTATGTGCCGGGCTTTGTTCAGGAAACCAACGGGTCACAGTGAACAAGGCAGGCTGCATTCCTTAGAGCTGGCTCTCCAGAACTTACACGCAGTGGGTCAGTCTATGAGAATATGGTTTAAAAGAATAATATTTTGTGATTTTAAAATATTGCTTTTAATTTATGACCAGGAAAGTTTAAACTGACTGGCTATCCTTTTCAAGGAAAAAATAAGCCATTAGTTGCATCTGATAATTGAGTGAATTAAATTCTCCTTTTCAAGTATTCACTAGCCAAGAAGACCTTTTTTTTCTTCTTTGAATTCTTCTTTTCTGTATAAATGTAATATTGAGCTCCCACTGCCAGGACCAATTTAATTCAGTTGCTCATTTACAAGTTAAGAGAAAGAACTTTCCTTAACATATTAGCTGTCTGCTGCTTTGGGATAATGACCAGCTGAATTGATGAACTTTATATAATGATCTGTTGCTATGGTGACGAGCTGCCCAGTGAGTGGAAGCGGGTGTTTCATCATTACCTCCCTGATAATGCTTGGTACGGTAACACACACAAATACAAAAGCTTTTCTTTTACTCTGCAGTGACTCTGGGTCGAAGAGCCAAACACTAGAAATGCCTCTTGGATATAGTGGCAGAGAATCAAATAGAATCCAAATGCAGAACTGGAAATAAACTAATTTAGCTTCCCAGGTCAGTGGACTCCCTGTCCACATAAATCTCCAGTCTTGTCACAAGTGACCATTGTCAGGGGTACCACTTGTCTTCCTCACAGGTTTAATTTCTTTATTGTATTCAGCACACTGAAGGCTGAGTAATTTAAAAAATACCTTAAACTATAACAAAAGTTACAGAATTAATGAAATGAGAATGGAATCCAGATAATGGATTTAACCATCCAATGCTTTGCAATAATCTATTTTTATATCACATTTTCCTCAATTGTTTTTCCTTTCTTTGTGGGTATGACTTTTTTTCTTTTCATACAAAATAAGAATTTTTATATATATCAGATATATTACAATTCTACCCTTAAGTTTTTATTGCACCTTAGAGAAAATATATATTTATCTTCTGTTTTGGAAGTGCTTCAGGTTGCTGTTGTTGGTACAAAAATAACTTCTTTGAGTCTTTTTTCATTGCTCAGTGTTCTCAGGTGTATCAGGATTTAAGCCATTATACACGTGAGACACAGGGATTTTCTTGGAAATACTGTTTAAGCATTAAATTTTTTCATTGTTCGTGCATTAATGATGATAGAAGGCTAGCTAATCTTACACAAGTATGGACAATTGCACACTACTTTTACTCATTGTGATGGCAAATGTTATATTGGATTCACTGTGTTTCCTTTCCCTCCTCTCTCCATCCCTCCTTGTTTCCCATTTTACTTTCTTCCTTCAAAAGATTTATTTCTGTAAAATTTTCAGATGTTGATGGAGCTAAAATTCTAGAAATCCTTCAATAAGAAATTCATTATAATCAGAGACCTTTTCTTTAGGTACTTGAAAGTTCATTCTTACTCTCTGAATTCCCCCCAAAGATCACCAGAGGCATTAGCATAAAGGCTTTTGAGTAGTAGCACCAACCATATGAATTATTACATAATGTTTATCAAAATGCATTAATTTTGCAAAATGTTACATGTCCTATGTCATTCGCTGCCACTTTTCTAGATCAGAACTACATTTATAGGTGGTTACGTGAAATAAAGGAAAACATTTAAAAATAACAGGCTATTTATAATATGAGTACAAGGTTATAGTACAAGGTTAAAAAGATAGAATCTAATGTATAATTTATAATGCTTCCATATTAGAATTTGAATCACAATATTTTAGAGGAAAGCAGAAAAATATTTATAATCTAGTTTTTAAATTGCTCTTAACAGTTTATCTGGATGTCAAAACCTATAATTTCTGTTTCCTGCTCTTGACATATTTATATTATGTATGTTTATAATTATATAAATTATATAAATATATTATATGTATTATATTATATAAATAATTTATAATTGTTCTATAATACAATATTGCTGAGACTGCCATAACAAAGTACCATAGACTGGGCAGCTTAAACAACAGAAATTTATTTCTCAGCCCTGGAGGCTGGAAGTGCAAGACCAAGCCATCAGCAGGTTCAGTTTCTCCTTGAGGCCTCTCCTCTTGGCTTGCAGAGGGCCACCTTCTCTCTTTGTCCTTCCATGGTCTTTCTTTTGTGCCTGTATCCTAACGTTATCTTTTTATAAGGACATCCCTCATATTGGATGAGGGCCTACACTCATGACTGCATTTTACCTTAAACATTCTGAGGTCCTGAAGGCCAGGACTTAAACATATGAATTTTGGGTGGACACAGTTCAGCTCATAGCAGTCTCTATCTTAGTATAAGGCATATTTGCCTTACAAATGAGAGATCGTTACATTTGTGTTCATTTAAATTGACCAGTACTCTGAAGATGTAAAACTGAGTCTTGTTCAAACTATAAAATTCATGTTAGCTACTTGAACATTGAAAGTTAAAAAATAGCAGCTATTTTCCCCCAGAGCCAAAAATATTTAATTTTTAACCACTGATAATTGAATTACGCACATGAGAGTCTACATTATTTATAGCAAATAGTGATTTAAGGGGCTTATTTTTATTGTCAATTTTAATGTTTAAACAAATCCTTTGTTATCTAAATTCTTTTCTTAAAAAATGAAACAGCAATAGAAGGTTTTTTTTGTTTTTTTTTTTTTTAAATCAGTTTGTTTCCCTGTTTGCTTCATGAGCTCATAGAAATGGGAGCTTGAAGCCTGATAGAGAAGTCACATCTGCCCTGGACTTGGCATCCCTTGGACACTAGTTTTCTGTGTAGTCAATGGTATGATAAGATAAACACATGTCTATAAATCACAGCCGCATCTTTTCCTGGAATAACAACTGCTATTTAATATGCTGTTGCATCAGTTCACCTGATTTTTAGGAACTCACAATCCCTGCTATTACTGAGGCACCGCTATAGGGATTGCATATCTCTCTTTTTATACTTTTGAAACAAAAATACCTTCAAAAATTTAGAAACCAGCTCTTGATCTGTATGAACAAGACCTAAACTCTGGGCCAGTAGTCTGACCTTTGGAAATCAGTTAACATTTCTGGACCTTGCTTTTCTCAACTGCACAATTTAAACTATATGTTTTAGGTACCTTCCAATCTTAACATCCATCACATCTTTGACTGAAAGTTTAACTTGGAAAATATAATGATGAAAGAAGGTTCAAATTTAGAGATGACCAAAATCAGTAGGGCCACTCATAGTCTCCCCAAGAATGTATCTTGCTGGATTAAGGAAATCAACTGCATTTCTTACATTAATGAAGAAAAGATGGTGTGTATATATATACATATATATGGTGTGTATATATATACACACACACACACACACATATACACACATACACTTGTTTGTTTGAACATCATGCTATATACCTGTGCTTGCTTTTCCTTGTTAGCTTAATTCAGGAATAAATTTATCTGATTTCCCTTGAGATTTGCACTGGCTTTACTATGTGGATTATTCAGGCTCTGGATGATGGAAAATCATGTTGGCCGCAGTGTTTCTGGTTGGGAGGTCAGTCAGGGTTATTCATAAAAGTGACACAGAAGCTACATTCCAAAGAAAAGTAGGAACTAGCTTGACCTCTAGGTAGATAGAAAACTCTACAAAGCAAACAGAAGAAAAACAGAAATAACCTTCTCTAATGGTCGTGATTGCTTTCTGTCCATCAGTAAGTTTCTGAAATGAACACCAATAATGACATTCACTCTCACAGGGCATGTGCCACTGCCTGTAAGCTGTGTGCCAGCAAGTGATAGCAGGTGTCCAGGTAAGGAGTTAGAGACCAGCTTCTGTTCTCATGGCCACATTCACTGGCCATGTAGCTGCGAGCTGTCACTTCACCTTGATGAACCTCCATCATCTTACTTGAAAGAGGAGGCAATTGGCCTGGTGCAGAGATTTTTAAACACTTATATAGAAGGACCTCTATATTTAAAAAATAGGGCAAGGTTCAATATGTGAAATGCAGAAAACTGAAGCTCATGATGTTGTGGGTTTGGACTTGTCTCTTGTTTGCGTGTAGCCAGGAGTACCTGGCTCTCCAGAGCAACACGAGGGCACTCCTGTACATCCTCAGGCAGTCCCGTACGTTAGCCACAACCTCCTGAAATGTGTCCCTGGCCAGCTGAAATGTGGTTAGTATGAATTGAAATGGACTATAAGTATAAAGTACAATTGGATTTCACTTCATATAAAAAATCCGAGTATTTTATATTGATTACATATGATATATCACATATTATAATTATTTGGAAACATTGGGTTAAGTAGAATATATAATTAAAATTTATTCACCTGTTTCATTTGTTTCAAATTTAAATGTGGCATCTAGAAAAAATTTAAATTACTTTTGTGGACTCTGATATATCTCCATTGGACAGTGCTGGTCTAAATAAACCCTTTTGATTCCTACCTCCTAAACCTCAGTGCTTGAAGGTTTTGTGGGGATCCTAATCACTTTTACTGCTTCCCCAGGTCCTATGTTCAGGTCACTGTGTTCCCATGAAATGCATTAGCCATTTGTCCTGGCAGCTTTGCTTACTGCCACACTCTACTCTAAGAACAGTATTTCATTCAAACTCCCATTAAAAAAAAATTTGCCCCGCTAAAAAAGACATATATCTTTCCAGTTGCTCTTCCCACAGCGTACTTAGTAACTCATTTGTTCCAGGACATGAACACGTTTTACTGTGGGATGGGGATTGAGAATACAAGATTCTGTGTTTCATGGGTCATTTCTTGTGGCTGGAATTCTTCAAGGGTAATTTCTTTTTGTCCCTTTCAAGTTACACTCCTGTCTTTTGATAAACATTGTGTAAATATTGCTTCCCCAGTAGTCATGTTTCAAATGGAATTTATCACTGTTTTGTGTGACAATGTGCAAACTTTACCTTTGTAAACTATTTTCATTTATGACCTTTTCTTTTGCTTTTGGTCATTTTCCTAATGACTCAGATTGTAGAGGTTGAAGAGACCATCTCTGTCATTATGGTAATCCAGTTTTACCTCTGCATTTTCTAACTGCCATCAGATTTACTCCTGGTCTTCTTTGACTGCATTGGTCACCAGCAAAAAAAAAAAAAAAAAAAAAAAAAAAAAAAAAAATATATATATATATATATATATATATATGTGTGTGTGTGTGTGTGTGTGTGTGCGCGCGCGTGTGTGTGTGTGTGTATGTCTGTGTGTATAAAGAATTGTTTAGACCTACAGTGTAGTGATCTGTGCCGAGGAGAGTTCTCTTCTTCTCATTGGCAGGCATGCCACTGAAGCCCTTTGCTTGTTCGAGAGCTGGTCTGGTGATAGCATGTTCCATGGTCCTTGTTTCTTTAGGCAGTCATCCTTTTATCTTATTCTCAGAAATACCAACATTTAAGTGTACACATAACTTCTACTCATCTATAGTTATTTAAACTTTTCTTTGCATGTTACTCTCTTTAAACAGATGGTTTAAGGGTGCAAGAAGGTCCTTCACTGTTTGCCCAAGGATGCCCGAGTCCACCTTGTATGTATGGAGGGATGGGGTCATTAAGGCCAGAAGAACATGCCTCTGCTTGTCCTTGAGATGGATGGCAGACAAAGGCTTCTAATGGAGGAGAATGCTAACATTTTTTTCTTTATGTCTTCTTAAAAACAACAACAACAAAACAGGATACATATGCAGAATGTGCAGGTTTGTTAAATACGTGTACGTGTGCCATGGTGGTTTGCTGCACCTATTGTCCTGTCTTCTAAGTTCTGTCCCCTTACTCCCCTTCCCCCAACAGGTGCTGGTGTGTGTTGTTCCCCTCTCTGTGACCGTGTGTTCTCAATGTTCAACTCCCACTTAAGAGTGAGAACATGCAGTGTTTGGTTTTCTGTTCCTGTGTTAGTTTGCTAAGGGTGATATCTTCCAGCTTCATCCATGTCCCTGCAGAGGACATGATCTTATTGCTTTTTATGGCTGCATAGTATTCCATGGTGTATATGTGCCACGTTTTCTTTACCCAGTCTATCATTGTTGGACATTTGGGTTGGTTCCACATCTATGCTATTATAAATAGTGCTGCAATATACATATGTGTGCATGTGACTTTATAGTAGAATGATTTATATTCCTTTGAGTATATACCCACTAATGGGATTACTGGGTCAAATGGTATTTCTGGTTCTAGATCCTTGAAGAATCATCATACTGTCTTCCACAATAGTTGAACTAATTTACATTTTCACCAGCAGTGTAAAAGCATTCCTGTTTCTCCACAGCCTCACCAGCATCTGTTGTTTCTGGACTTTTTAATAATCATCATTCTGACTGGCATGAGATGGCATCTCATTTTGGTTTTGATTTGCATTTCTCTGGTGATCAATGATATTGAGCTTTCTTCAGCATTCATTAGAATACTGACTTTCTTTTCATTGCCGTCCAGTTGGTTAAGTTCTGTGACTTCTAGAAGAGCGCATAGAAGAATGCAATCAAAGCACAACTACCTCTTCCTCTGTTTCAGTCTGTATCCTCAGTATCAGCCTTATAATTAATGTTCAATGTGGAGTCCATTGTTATAATCCTTTATTTCATTCATCAACATTGAAGTGAAAAGTCATTTCATGTCTAACCAGTTCATAGAAAATATGTATCAGTTCTGTTCTCTAAGACTCCATATCTTCACCTATAAAGTAGGAATATGTTGCTACATATATTCAATATATCTTCACTAACTTGCCAAGACAATCAAAGGAGATGTGATGTAATAGGGCTGCCATATATAGCAAATATAAATACAGGCTGCCCACTCAAATTTGAATTTCAGATAAATCATGAATAATATTGAATAGCGCATACTAATACTAAAAAATTATTCGTGTTTATCTGAAATTCAAATTGAAATGGGCAGCCTCTATTGAATCTGGTAATCCTAGAATGTAACATCCCTACTCTTCTACTAAGATGAGACAAATATGTAGTGAAGTGTAATATTTAATGATATTTTCATGTAATTACAAGTATTTGTGTCTTTTGAATAATTTGTGTATTTTGAATAATAATATCAGCATTAATGGATATTTAAAGTCTTGAAGTAGCTCTGTCCCTTTCATGATGAGTATCTATAGTTTTCTATTTGAGAGAGAAACTATAAATACATGACACTCAGATCTGTGTCCATGGCATAATGAGTAGGGGACATTTTCACAAAATGGCAATTAGTGTGAGAGTTTGCACCAAAGCAATGTTCATTCTGAGCATCCTCTGGTTAGCACTGACTCTGCAGCTCCACATCACATTTTCCTCCCTCCTTGGGAAGGGGAGCTGCGATGGACAGGAAATGCCTATTTTTTTTAACTTGTTGATCTCTGAATGTTAAAGAATGATTAAGAAGATTTTATATCTTTCTGGCACATTTTTTTTCCTGCAAATAACTTTGATTGGAGTGTTACATTTCAGATGTATAGAAGGTTTGTGTGGCTTTATTTCTTGTGGCAGATTTTCACAGTTAATATTTTCTTGGATGAAACCAATTATATTTAGTTTATGACATCTTGGGTTGAAATCTTTCCATATTGGTGAAATTCATGTTTATCGTTTCACCTTCATACTCCCTTATATCATAACTCCTGCTAGAGATCATAATGGGAAAAATATTAATCAGCACTCTTTAGTAAATATGGGAGTAATAATGACATTCTCATTCCAGGCTGGCCACACTTCCTTCCCTCACTAATTTGTTCAGTCTTTCACCAGCATATATTTGTGAAACATCTGATCTCTACCGGCCCTAATAGCAGCCACTACGCATACATCACAGGACACAACTGGCATAGCTCTAATGTCCCCATGGAGCCTAAGATCAAGTGTAAAAACCACAAAACAAGTAAGTTAGTAACTAAAACCACGGTAAATGTTGTAAAGTAAGAACAGCAACCAAATACAAATAGCTTTGCAAGATCCACCAGGGTCCTGCTATTGTCCTCCCATGTCAAATAGAAATCTATGGGTTTTTGGGGGATGTCTCTTTTATAGGGCAGTCTCCGTCTTTCTGCCACTGAAAGAAAATAACATTGTCATTTGTCACCTCAGGCACAGGAGCTGCATGTCCAGGGTATGCCACAATCACAGGCTCTTGGGCTGCAAGTGCTTCCTGGTGGCCGATGCCAGAGCACAGAGAGGTACAGGCGAAGGTGGAGGCAGGAGCGTGGGGCCACCAAGTGCATGCCCTGAGCCTGGCTCTAGATGCAGTGAGGAGAGCAGTGAGTGTGCTGGGGAGATGCAGGTGACAGAGGTGTAGAGGAAGCCTCAGGAGTAGCAGGGATGGCAGGAGCGGGTGGATGAGAACTAGGTGAGCTGTGGTTGACAGGGAAGGAGAGGTCCCATCATCAGCACTGGGATTATGGTGCTGCTGTCCCTTAGACAAGGTCACAGGAGGTGGGACATGCTGGTAGGCCACATGGAGAGTCAGGGAGGCCTGTCAAATTTCTGGTGTCTCCAGTCCCTGGAAGTTTAGTTGCAGATACAGAGCCCACATTCAGCAGTAAGATCCCGACTTTGAAAACAGACCCGAAGGTGATCATGAGGACAGGGGATGAGAAGACTGTGACCAAATGCGTGAGCACGCAGGAGTTCAGAGCAAGGGCAGGGCACAGGCAGGGGAAGGAAGAGCTTCAAGGAGACAGGAGGGGTCCCTGTGTGCTGTGTTGAACCTGATGCAGAGGGAAGGGGGAACTGTGGAGGGGACTTGTCACATGCCAGACACTCCAGAGAGTGAAGATGCAAGGTCATGCATTGTGGACCAGCATGCAACCCCACGCTGAGCACTTTGCTCTGAAATGCTAAGCCCTGTAGTTTTGTTAGAAAACTACAGTTGGAAAATCAGATACAAGGCGTGCAGAAATATGCAGTGAAAGTTTGTGATCAATGATGGCTCATTCTTTAAAGTCAAATTGTCACGAATCTTTACAAGTTCGATTCTTTCCACAATTACTTAAGAATTTGAAATACATATGAACATATTGACATCTTGACTGTTGTTAATTTGGGCAGGTTTCTCAGAAGAATAATCCTTCAACAAAATAAATAATAAATAACAATGAGTCTTTGTTAAATTCTCAGATAGGCTATAGTTCTGTAAACTCTGTTTCCCGTGCCACACTGGGCTGGTAAGCAACTAGTGCGATGCTGGTCACAGCATAGTGATCCTCCAGCTGGCTCCCGACTCTAGGCAGCCCACCCCACCCCTGAACTTCTATGAAAGTCCCTGTTTCACACAGCGGTCTCTCACACAAGCTCTGCTCCTGCCTCCCTCCTAACCTGTGGCTCAGATCATGTCCCCGTGTCTAATGATGTCCCAAAGGCGTCCACAGGCTCTATGCCCATCAGGGCTCCATGGGAAGGCTGACACCTCCCTCTGCTGGTGCCTTATGGGGACCTCCTTGCAGGGCCTTGTGGCTGACATATGTGTGCTGAAGTCACCTTCCCTGAAGCCCCCGTCTTCTCCCTGTTAGTTCCTTGGTGCTGTGTAAGTTTATTGACGCCTCACTCTACCCCAGGCAGAGAGACCTAAGAATCACTGAGGTTGAATTTTCCAACAAGCTCATGAACTGTGATGTCCAAGTCAAAATTAATTTGAATTGTAGAATTAAGACATACATTTTTTCTTACATGTTTACCTCTGTGAACTGTGAATTTGTTAAAATGCCTGCCTCTCTACACCACAACTGCCTCTTTCTCTCCTGTCTCCCGTTCTCTCTCTCTTTTGTCCTCACCCTTTTACATGAACACAAATACATACTCTTTTCTCTGAGATCATTTTAAAATCTTCCCAGCATATAGCGTACTTCAGTGTATGCTTGACCTTTTTCAAAGGTCACCTATTTAACCAGTTAGCTTAAAGCAAAAGCAAGCAATTGTTTGCCAGTACTGTATACATGATTTTTCAGTCAATGCATAATCAGAAAATGCTCATTGGAGACGTTTCAGATATACTTTTTAAAGTAAATTCAGGCTAAAACATGTCTGCATATGTATTTTTTTAAAAACACAAATAGCCTCCATCTCTAAGGCTTTCATAGAGAGAGAAAAATGTAAAGTAGTTTATCCAAGGTCTTTTGCAATTAATTGCTTGATAGGAAGCCTTGAAGTCAAATATTCTTGACTACTTCTGGGTTTAGAATAACTTCTTAAACTCGTTTTCTGTGTTTGCAAAATAAGATTCATGATGTTTCAAAACTCAGGATCATGGAAGGTGTTATTCAGTCAGGGCCTTCAGGATGATTCCAGGTACTTGAGTGGATCTCTGAGGGGCTTCCAGAAGCCTGGATTTCATGCCTGGGATTTGCAGGGTGTCAGCAAGGGGTTGGGGGTACAGCACAGGGTACCTGGGAGAGCAATGTTTGTTTCAACTGTGTGTCCCCCCTACACACAGGTGCTAGCCATGCTGTCCCCGCCACCCTCCCACTGGCATGCTGAGAAGACCCTACTCCGTGCCCCTCATAGCTGGGAAGGCTGCATGGTTCGGGGGTCGCTCACGCTCCAGCAGTGTTAGCAGTCAAGCAGATAAATAAGTGCACAGAAACACCCAGGGAGCAGAAAACTTGGAGCGGGGAGGGCTTAGATCGGGCCAGAAATGGATATTCAGAAGCACAGGAAAGAAGGTTGAGAGGAGTTGAGCCCAAGAAAATCATCCCAAAGAGCAGGCACTAGAAGGAAAGGAGGAACTAATGTAGACAGAGGAGGGAGAGAGATGGAGGAGGGTGTACTTCTCTGGGCAGGAAGGAGGAGGGGGCATCACTGTTGTCCTGGATGTTTGAAGCTGCCCATCACATTGTGTTTTCCTTGCCCTGCTGGGCACCAAAGTCAGCACCTCTGACACTAAGAATCCCAGATCATTCCTTGAGGGTCTCTCTCCCTTGATGTTCTCCATGGAACGGCACAAAGCTTGCTACTTTGAGCTCTCCATCCCTAGACTTGGAACTGGAAGGGTCCAATTGGATATGATTAGTCCTCATCTCTTGCTACATGAGAGCCTCATTTTAAAAGATACTGCTGCCTGGGCCCCACATCCAGTGCAGCTGACCTAACTGGTCTGCAGTGGGGCCAGGTGTACTGTTTTTGAAGGATGCTTAGATGGCTTTCCTGGCTGGAGATCCATGGCTGCATACACAGCACACTCTGTTTAACCAGGGATTGGTTTGTGAGACCCGCTGACCTTGTTTCCTTCTCATCCTGTGGCCTTCACAGATTACGGAACCATTAAGAAAGTGCGGGCGCCCCTGAATCAGACCGCAAGCAGCTGTTTGCTGGAGGAGATTGAGCTCTTCCCTGAGAGGCGGAGGGAGCCCATCAGGAGCCTGCAGATCCTGCACAGCCAGAGCGTCCTGTTGGTGGGCCTGTGGGAGCACGTGGTCAAGATCCCCCTGAAGAGGTGCCAGTTCTACCGCACACACAGGTAGGGCATCTCCGGGGCCGGGATGCACTAGTGTGTGTGAAGGGCCCACCCAGAGAGAGCTGGGGAGACTTCAGATGCCCTGAAGTTGAATGGCCTGAGCCGCCCTTCATGCCTCTGAGAGTCCTGTGCGCTAGGATGCAGAACTTTCATGAAAATAGATTAACCGTGATGAGAATAACCCACCAGTTCTCCTCAGAGGAGAAGCCACGATATAATACCTGTAAGCAGTTGTCAAGGTTAAAATAAATCATTCAGTGCCTTAGAACACTCAGTGATAATACTGATATTTGGTGACTGTATTAATCTGTTAATCTGGCACAAGCATATATATGTATGTGTATGTGTGTGTATGTATATGTATGTGTATATTTGTGTGTGTGTGTATGTGTGTGTATATGTGTGTGTGTGTGTGTGTATATAATATATATATAGAGAGAGAGCGAGCGAGAGAGAGAGAGAGATGAAGTCTCACTCTGTCGCCCAGGCTGGAGTACAGTGGTGAGATCTCAGCTCATTGCAACCTCTGGCTGCAAGTGATTCTCATGCCTCAGCCTCCCGAGTAGCTGAGAATACAGATGTGTGCCATTATGCCTGACTAAGTTTAGTAGTTTTAGTAGAGACAGGGTTTCACCATGTTGGCCAGGCTGGTCTTGAACTCCTGACTTCAAGTGATCTGCCCATCTCGGCCTCCCGAAGTCCTGGGATTACAGGCTTGAGCCACCACACCTGGCCTCAAGCTTGTATTTTATTTGAATATAGAAATAACAAAAAATATTCTAAGGTATATGTCCTTCTCGACCACAGCTCTTATACTGATAACCCCTTGAGAAGGAGTGGTTGATGTTGCTGCGGTGGCCCCCACTTTCTGGGACACCCCCCACCGCCACTATCTTTGACATCCGCTCCCCTGGAGTGCTGCTTCTCTCCTGAGCCTGCAGAGAGAGTAGGGAGGGAGGTCTCCCAGCCACAGGGAAACCCAAGTGTCATTGCATCTTCCTTCACCCTCAGGCCAGTCTTATCTTCCATGGGCCATCCACAATCGACCATGGTTGTGTTTAAAGTTTAATTTGGAAACATGTTGGCCCAGGTGCTTAGGAAATGAAAAAGTACTGTATACATCACACATTTGACCAGCACTTTACTCTGGGAAATTGTATATACACTCTGACCCCTGACAAAAGATCACCCCTGGGGAAATCAGAATCTTAAATGTTCTTAGGCATCTTGTTTAATTCCACCCCCTAAAGTGGGGTGAAATTGCAGATTTGGAGTAGAAATAGTCCTTTTTGATATATCACTCACAAACATCTATCCTACATGGGCCACTCTCTCTCAAAACAGGGTGCCTAATGACACTGGCTTTGGCACTTAGAAGCTAGGATTCATGGTACAGACCTGTTGTTGCTTTTTTTTTTTTTTGAAATGGAGTCTTGCTCTGTTACCCAGGCTGGAGTGCAGTGGTGTGATCTCAGCTTAGTGCAGCCTGCACCTCCTGGGTTCAAGTCATTCTCTTGAGTCAGTCTCCTGAGTAGCTGGAATTACATGTGCCACCATGCCTGGCTAATTTTTGTAGTTTTAGTAGAGACAGAGTTTTGCCATGTTGGCCAGGCTAGTCTCGAATTCCTGACCTCAAGTGGTCTGCCCGCCTCTGCCTCCCAAAGTGCTGAGATTATAGGCGTGTGCCACTTCGCCCAGCCCTGTTGTTGCTATTTCTTGACCCAGGTCACAAAAGTATTTGAGAATTCACTTTCTCATCCAACATGTGTGAATTGCTATAGAATCAAATAGGATAATAGAGAGAGTATAAAATTTAAAGTATTCTGCAAAGTGAGTATTCTTAGGTGGAAGGAAGTTTTTTATGTGTAATCCCAACAATATGCCTTTCAAGATGATTCTAGAAAATGAAGTCTATAATATAATGTCTCCTTTGAAATGAGACAGAGAGTTGAGGAATAATGTGAGGAACCTCCCAGTTAATCATAATGATATTGTGAGCCTTAGTAACAGCTAGTGATATTTATTAACTGCCATTGTTATATATGCCTACTTCGTAAATTTAACCAGTGGCTGCTTGAAATTTATTCTGGTATGTGTTCCCTGCAGAACTAGCCTAGGGAAGAAATTATTCTTCCCTGGTTGCTGTTGGTTCAGTGGGTAACAGGGTTGGGGTCTGGCCAACAGGATGTCATAGCTGGAATGTATCTGGAAGGATACCCGTCTTTCAACTCCAGCCCAGTGAGGGATGACCTTTATGGAGGGTGACGCAGGATAACCCGCAGGAAGCCGCAGGCCTGTGCTGTCTGCAGGGTGATTCTGGTGCCAGAATGGGGGAGCATGGCTTACAGAGCATGAGGCAATTCATCTTTTATAGGTTGTTCTACTTCCTTGAGTCTGGGTCACAATCGCTCAGCCTCTTGCACATGCAGCTTAGGAACTAAGTTCTGCATCAGATTAGCGATGAGAGGCACGGTGTCCCTGGCATCTCTCATGCACCTGAACTGCCAGCCCACTTGTGGATCCACAGGAGCTGGTGCTCCAGGCGCAGAGGCCTGGGGAGGAGTTCACCGTTCCCTCTTTTCTTTCAAGGAGAATGATGCCACTGGTGTGTCTTCACTGGGCTCCTGAGGGAAAGAGCTTGACATTTATAGCTGGAGCTTAATCACCCTGCTGTTTACTCTGAGAAAAGCAACAAGAGATCGTTAACTTCATTTTCAACTGATGGACTGTGGTCTTCGAGTCCTCAGAGGGGGTTAGTTTGTGCCTGGCCCTTCAGTATTTCATTCTAGAAAAGAAAACTAAAGATTTCAACCCAAGCATTTCTCTGAATATTTCCAATGTGTTTCTTTACTATCCTCCTCCTGTAGAAAGATAGGAAACCCTCCCTAGTTAACATTCCATGGAGAAAAGAATCTTTTTAAAAAGAATAAAAACTGCATAAACTTTTTTTATAAATTATAAGGAAAAGTTGTGGGTTTTTTTTTTGACAAAAGCAATTTTAATCTTTCAGAAAGATGCTTAAAGAAGTACACTAAATAGGAATAGGAAAACAATTGGGTAATAGTTGGATACTAATTTCTTTTCCAATATACTTTCCATCATAGAATCTCAGTGATGCCATTTATTATTGGAAAACCAGTCTCATAAATGAATCTAGAAGTATTTAAAAAGGGAAACTGCTTATCTAAATTACCTGTCTCCTTCAAAATCATATTTACATGTTTAATTTTCTTGAGTCTTTTTTTCCAAAGGCAATGCACAATAACATTTATTAAAATGTGTATAAATGATAACTGATACAATTTCACAAATTTCTTTTACATGTCTGACAATATGCTAGATTTTATGAGAATTTTGCAGAATGATTATGTCAATCCTGAAAGTAAAGTAGCATACCATATCCATTGCTCAGATGAGGAAATGGCAGCTCAGATTTTTGGTGTCCTGCTCAAAGTCTCATAGCTACTGCAACATGAGACCTGGGTCAGAGCCGAGACTGTCCCAGGCCTATGCTGTATTACTGGTTCTTTCTGCTGCCCCGAGTACAATGAGGACCACCCATTCAGTGGTCAGATTTCGGCTGAAGGAGCTGCTGGATTGCATTCTTCATGTGTGCAACTGAGAGGTAGAGCTGGTCAGTACCCGGACAGGCAGAAGCCAGGTCTCCTGAGAGATGCTTACCCCTTCTTCCCATTAGCCTCTTCCTCATTCTGCTTGCTGTCAGACTGGATCAAGCAAACATGAAGGAGGGTTTGTACTCTGTTTTCCCAAAGCTTTCTAAGCTGAGTTTCCATTCTCCAGTTGTTCTTAAGGAGATCGTGCGACCTCAGACGTGGGGGATTGGGAGTGGTGACAAGCACCTCCCTGTACTAACTACACACATGTGTTGTGACTGATTGGAACACAGCATTGTTCCCTTGGAAAGTTATTTTAAAAGGTGAATATTTCAAAATTGTATTTCAGTCAAGTTTGACCTCAAAGATGAGCCAAAAATTGTGTTTTGATGTTAGCATTGTTTAGCACAGCCATTTAATAGATAGAGTGAGAAAATCATGCAGAAGATGAAGCTAACTCATTGCAATCGGTGGTGATCTCTGGGGATGTAGAGTGCAAGAGAAACCGCACTGTTCATGCATATCCTTTTTCGTGTTAGGCCTTATTGACCACATCTGTGTGTAAGTTGCATGAAGTGAGTTCACATTCACTAATTTCTGAGGAATTCGGGAATCTGGGTAAGCCCAGATATGAGAACAATGTGTAGCAGAGGAAAACAGGAAAGCTGAACCTCCTCCTGTGGGCCAGGCCATGCACCTGGCTCATGGTCCAGTAGCACCATGTGGTCATTTCTTTTTACTATCTTTTATTATTATTATTATTATTATTTATTGTACTTTAAGTTCTAGGGTACATGTGCACAACATGCAGTTTTGTTACATATGTATACCTGTGTCATGTTGGTGTGCTGGATCCGTTAACTTGTCATTTACATTAGGGATATCTCCTAATGCTATCCCGCCCCCTTCCCTCAACCCCACAACAGGCCCTGGTGTGTGATGTTCCCCTTCCTGTGTCCAAGTGATCTCATCGTTCAATTCCCACCTATGAGTGAGAACATGCGGTGTTTGGTTTTCTGTTCTTGTGATAGTTTGCTGAGAATGATGATTTCCAGCTGCATCCATGTGCCTACAAAGGACACGGACTCATCCTTTTTTATGTCTGCATAGTATTCCATGGTGTATATGTGCCACATTTTCTTAATCCAGTCTGTCATTGATGGACATTTGGGTTGATTCCAAGTCTTTGCTATTGTGAATAGTGCCACAATAAACATATGTGTGCATGTGTCTTTATAGCAGCATGATTTATAATCCTTTGGGTATATACCCAGTAATGGGATGGCTGGGTCAAATGGTATTTCTAGTTCTAGATCCTTGAGGAATCACCACACTGTCTTCCACAATGGTTGAACTAGTTTACAGTCCCACCGACAGTGTAAAAGTGTTCCTATTTCTCCACATCCTCTCCAGCACTTGTTGTTTCCTGACTTTTTAATGATCACCATTCTAACTGGTGTCTTTAAAGTGGAAAAAGGCTGGAAGTGGTGACTCATACCTGTAATCCCAGCACTTCTTGGGGCTGAGGCAGGAGGATTGCTTGAGTCCAGGAATTCAAGACTAGCTTGGGGAACATGGTGAGACCCCATCTCTACAATACATAAATTAATTAATTAAGTGGAAAAAGTCTCCATAAGGAGGCCCAGGATGGAGCAGCCAAGAGCAAACACTTACTGACTACCTGCCTGGTGTAAACACCAGTGTGAATTCAGAACCTGCTGCCCTATGAGCTCTGGCTAAGAACTAATAGGGTTCCTACCTCTGTACTTCAGGAAGGAAAGAGCAATCACAGGACTTGCCCTCTAATAATCTTGTCTTGTCTATAAATCAGGTTGTTATTTTCTCCCACAAGAAACTATTATAGCCTTGTAAGTAGTATGACTGACTGTACCTCTTCAAGGCTAAGAAAAGAACAACTTAGAGGTGTGGTGATGGGAGGGCTGCAGATTTGGACTCTTTTTTTTTTTTTTGAGACGAGTCTTACTCTGTTACCCAGGCTGGAGTGCAGTGGTGTGATCTCAGCGCTCACTGCAACCTCCACCTTCCAGGCTTAAGTGATTCTCCTGCCTCAGCCTCCTGAGTAGCTGGGACTACAGGCGTGTGCCACCAGGTCTGGCTAAGTTTTTGTATTTTTGGTAGAGACAGGGTTTCGCCATGTTGGCCAGGCTGATCTTGAACTCCTGACTTCAAGTGATCCACCCACCTTGGCCTCCCAAAGTGCTGAGATTACAGGCATAGGCCACCGTGCCCAGCCCTGATATGGACTTTTAAAGTCATTTTAAGGACTGAGTTGAGTAGATCAGCATGTCAGCAAACTTTCCTTGCAAAGAGCCAGAGAGAGAGAAGCTGTTCTAGGCTGCACAGGTGTCCAGTCTCTGTTGAAACTCCTCAGCTCTTCCCTTGCAATGTGAAAGCAGCCACAGACCATATGAATAGGTAGATGTGTGGGTCAAGCAAGGCTGATGGGTTTGTCTGGTGAGAAAATTGTGATCCACTGTTAGATACAGACAGTTTATTACTTAGCCAAAAAAAAAAAAAAAAAAGCAAAAAAAAAGAGTCTACTCGCCACATCCCTTGTCCCACTGGATGACATCAAAACAAAAGGGGCAGCCAGGCATGGTGGCTCACACCTGTAATCCCAGCACTTTGGGAGACTGAGGAGGGCAGATCACTTGAAGTCAGGAGTTTGAGACCAGCTGGCCAACAAGGCTAAACCCCGTCTCTACTAAAAATACAAAAATTAGCTGGGCATGTAGCGCATGCCTGAAATCACAGCTACTTGGGAGGCTGAGGCAAGAGAATCGCTTGAACCCAGGAGGCGGAGGTTGCAGTGAGCCGAGATCATGCCACTACACTCCAGCCTGGGTGACAGAATGAGACTCTGTCTCCAAAACAAAACAAGACGGCCAGGTGATGGTGCAGCAGGAGAACTAAGGCACTGCACTCCCCGGGGCCCATTTCATGCTGGCAGTTTGAGAGCCTAAAGCTGTATCCTAGTATGGGCGTATGAGGGGGCAGAAAGCCTTTCAACTCATCAGAACCTGGAAAGCAATGAGAAACTCCTGACAGCCTTCCTGGGACATAGGGATGCGGGAGGAATGGTTTTGCAGCAGTTCCTCATAATCCTCCCATGTTGCAGGACCAGGGAGGATCTTGGGGCCAAAGCTTAGGTCACCTGTGAGTCAGCCTTGCCCTGTGGCCTCTGTGCACTCATGAACAGTTACCAGTGAGGAACATTCCCCAGTTGTGTGTTTCAGGAAAAGTTTAGGGGGCCGTATGAATTTGGCCACAGGCTGTGTGGTTTGCTGACCCCTAAGTGAGATTATCATCTGCCTTTTGAATAAATGAATGTCCCTTAATAACACTAATTTATAAAATTAGATATTACATTTGTCAAATGAGCTATTACATTACATAGGTTAATCAATACCCTAATATTTTCTGAACATCATGAACTTTTCTACCCTTTGGATACTTACTCATACAATCTTACCTTTTTATTTAACATTCATTGAAAGAGTGTGCAATTAATCTTTCATCATAGAACAGAAAGTAGACTGTGAATTCCTGCATGCCAGCACAGGCTTCATTCAAGATGTGGGAACACGAGCTCCCAAAGGCTGGGCTTCCTCTGTGCTTCTGGGTTCAATGAAGGCCCCAGCCTGGTATCCAGTTCAAAAAAGGGTCAGTAAATATAATATTTGTTAAACTAACAAATGGACCTTCTGCCTCTCCCTTATCTGCTAATTTACTTCATACCTTGAAAACAAGCAAAATTCCTGTGACAAAACAAAATTCCTTTACAGAAAAATGTGGCAATATCACACAGTAGCAAAAGCATTGAAAGCCTTTGGGCCTTAGGTGGGGTGGTTTTTTTATTTTTATTTTTTGATTTGTTTTATTTTTGCTTAATGAACTAATTGGGGGAAAGGAGAGAAAATCTGGGAACTGGAAGAATTATAAACTACATATAACCTACATATAAAAGAGTCACACCTTTTAAATTGTGCCTTATAAAACTCGAGGGAAAGATGGAGCATTAAGAAAAAGACCTTGGGCAGGACGTGGTGGCTCACTCCTATAATCCCAGCATTTTGGGAGGCCGACCCAGGTGGATCAAGAGGTCAGGAGTTCGAGACTAGCCTGGTCAACATGGTGAAACCCTGTCTCTACTAAAAATACAAACATTAGCTGGGTGTGGTGGCGCGCACCTGTAATCCCAGCTACTCCGAGGCTGAGGCAGAAGAATCACTTAAACCCAGGAGGCAGAGGTTGCAGTGCATTCCACCCTGGGTGACAGAGCAAGACTCCGTCTAGGAAAAAAAAGAAAAAGACATTGGCTCCATTGAGTGAACTGGTATTTGGGCATTCTTAATGCAGTTAGCCTTTAATAATATCATTTAGTTAAAGAAATTAACACCTCATCAAAAAATTAGAGTGGAAATTAGATTACTACAGGACGTATATTGCTCTAAAAGTCAAAGTTTTAAAAGCTGGAGTTAATAGGTTGACACCTTTCATAATTAAATATTCCCTAAAGACAGCCTCTGCCAATGGGAAAAGCACACAATGTGTACAGAGAAATCGCAGGGTTCCCACGTGGTCTCCCAGACAGACAGCCATACTCATTTGGTCATTAATCAAATAAACATTCAGGAGGACATTCTGGCATGTACCCATTTGACAAAGTAAATATTATCCCCTCAGAATGAATGTAGTGTTTGCCAAATCTCAAAGTCTTGAGTTTTTGTTTGTGCTGGCTTTGGTTTAACCTCTAGAGAATGTGGATTTTTTGTAATTAATTCCTTCATATTATATTTATTGAACTCAATACATGCCAAACACCACGTGAGGCCCTGCATGGAGGATGATGAATGAGGCATCTCTGACCCTGCCTGCAGGGGACTCAGATTGTAATAAGAAATTCTGGTATAAGTAAAATCACCTGCTCTCATGGAACTGAGCCAAAGGACCTTGGAGTTACCTTAGAATTTATTCCAAAATCGATTTATCGTTAAAGTCTGATGCTGGAATACACAAGGACCTAACATCCTCACCTAATGTTCCTCTCCGATTATTTTTTAAGCTGTATCTGTATCATAACCAGTGTTCTAATTTTCAACTTCCAGTAGTAAGGGAATTAATCACCACTTATGATACACCCTTTCAATGATTGTTCTCTGATTGAGTAATTCTGAAGCCATTAAGCGATGCCTATGAAGATATCTGTGTGATACAACAAAAATGTAATAAAGCACAGCAACATTACGTGGATGCCACCATTAAATCTGTTTTTAAAAAATAGAGAAACAGCAGAAAGTAAATGCACTGAGTTTTTGTTGGTGCTGGCATTAACAAAAGTGGTAAGTGCTAATTAGGACAGTGAGAAAGACATGATTAGAGGGGTTCCAAGTTAGGCTTGGGCTGGAGCACAGTGTATTCCGGTGTTGTCATAAAGTAACATCCCCAGACCCTGGGCAGGGTGGGTAAGAACTCATCAACACATGAAACTGCTTTACTAAGAGAATGTATCCTTGGTCTCTAAATGGCAAGGTGTGTTTTCAACAGTCAGTTGGGTAAAGTTTGAAAATCTATTACCAACCTTTCGTACTTCAGTTGAGAAACACAACTAATGGAGATCAGAAAGAAAAAGTTTCCTTCTTGGCCAGGTGCAGTGGCTTACGCCTGTAATCCCAGCACTTTGGGAGGCCGAGGAGGGTGGATTGCTTGAGGTCAAGAATTCAAGACTAGCCTGGTCAACATTTGTGAAACCTAGCCTCTGTTAAAAATACACACACAAAAAAACAAAAACAAATTAGCTGGGTGTGGTGGCAGGCTCCTGTAATCCCAGCTACTCGGGAGGCTGAGGCAGGGGAATTGCTTGAACCAGGGAGGTGGAGGTTGCAGTGAGCCGAGATCACACCACTACCCTCCAGCCTGGGCGACAGAGTGAGACTCCATCTAAAAAAAAAAAAAAAAAAAAAAATCTTCTTTAATATCTACTCCACAGGCCTCCTGCTTTTGAGCTCTCAAATTTAAAGTTATGTAAAAATTACATGGGAAAGCTTGAGCTGCCCGCATTTCTTGGCTGCAGACCCCTGCACCTCAGTTATCCTAAATAGGAGCATCTGGGCTTCTCTTAAGATTTTTTATTTGCTGCATAGTCCAGTGAATTCTTAAGGAAATAACTGCTCTCATATGTTTGTAAAACAGCCTGCCTATGGAAAGAGCACGAGCTTTGCGTTCAGGTGGTTCTGGACGGGGCTTTTGTGTGGTGTGTGACCATAAGCCAGTTACTCAACTTCTTCGTATCTCATTTCTCAGCCCTGTTTCCATAGGAGTGTGTTATTGGAGATAAAGAGAGAGAGGCTATGTTAGGGGTCTGGTACATAATAAGAATTCAACACAAGATAGTTCGTTTCCTGTTTTAATATTATACTCAGTTCATGCAGGTCCTTCTGAGCCGGCGTTGCCTGTGAGTGGTCTTTTACACTTTCTGCACACTATGTTGAAGGCTGGGCTTCAAATCTCCCTTTGTTCTAGATGTAAGTCAAAATAAAAAGTGAATGAACAAACAAGAAAGAAAAGGAAAGTAAACAGGACAGACTGCTCTTGTATGTGTGGTTTACCTTCTTTGCCCACATATATTTCACATGGTCTCCGGATTAAACTGAAGGCAAACTGACCAGCCAATCATTTGCTGCTCTGCCTTCAAATAACTTCACATTGTCTGAGAGGTGCTGGACCCATCAGGCCAGATTCTGCTCCTTGCATTCAATTGTTACTTGCCTCTGTCAGGGCAAATCAACAGTTCATGAGACTCTAGCATGACCACATTATGTGCTTGGGTGAGTAATGTCAGCATGGCCTCATCCAAGCAGTGGGAGCATCTGTCAGTAGATTTGCAATAATTCCCTGTCTCGAATGAACATGTCTCTATCCACACAAGAGCAACTGGGATTCGGCACTGATGAAAGCTACACAGGGCCTAGTGTGAAGAGAGCCAGGTGCTTGCCTTCACCACTGTCACCAGCTGTCCAGCAGTCGTGAGGGCACCAGAGAATCCAAATTCAAGGCAGACCCACACTTGCTGTAACTACCTGCTGAGAGGGACAAATGTTCTTTCCGAGGGGCGGGCTGTACTACACAGAAGGGTTCCTTGGCATTGAACCTCATCCACTCAATTGAGGTCAAACTGTTAAGTTAGGTGAATTATAAGAAAACAGAATAATACATTTTTCCCCCTCTGGATGTACTCCCCTTTAAGGTTTTGAGTAAATATTAAAATGTATTACTTGACACCTTCTGCATTCTTCAGGCATAATTGTTGACCCTTAAACATTGTTTCACAGAAGTGTTTCTCTTGAAAAAGAAAAACATGTTATATAGCAAATAAGTAATTGTGTCTTCATTTTAAATTGGAATTAGCCAAGAGGAGAGGACACTGGGGAAGGGTGAACTTTGGAGGTACCTATAATTATGCCTACTTATAGAATAGAGGATGTGGAATACCAATGATGTGGGCTTCTCCCTGAATGAAGTGACCAGTAATTATTTTCTTTTCTTCTTGAGCACATCGACACAGCTTTTTCCTGGTGAGTTACTTCCACATCGTGGAACCATGGAAGGTTGACGTTGGGCCATTGTAACACCCTATGCCCCCTTTGTCCTGGTCTGGTGTCCTGGTACAATCCTAGCCATGGAAAATCTGCTTTTCTTAGCTTTGTCCTGGAGACAGTCTTGGCCTTTCTAGAAAGATTTTATATTTGTTCTCAAGAAAAGTTCACAGTGATTGAAGCCCACAAAGAGGTCAAGATAAACAGCTCACGATTCAGTGCTTAAAGAGGGAGTGGAACGGGGTCTCTGCATCAGGTCAGAAACCAAAGCTGGCAACCCAAGTTAATCACAAGTCCTAGATCCAGAAAGAACTTTTGGCTTGCTTATTTCAAATATGCTCTATCTAATTCCATCACTATTTTTCAAATTATCAATTTTCCTGAAATGCTTCACTGTAAAATATGTATCAATCTTGTTCAATTTTAAAACAGATCTTTCAGGAAAATTGAAATGTTATATTTGCCTATTAAGGTTTTAACTAAAAGAACATTTGTCAAGTATGATTAGTATTAGTGCCAGTGTAAGTCAATTATTTAAATTTAATATTAAGTGCAAAATAAAATGTAAAAAATAGCCATTGTATTTGATCAATGTCATTTAATGTTAAGCCAAGTAGTTTTTAATACATTAAAAGTATTAAAAGTTAGTCACTAACTGAAATCGAGTACATTAGCTTCACCTACAAATCATACCATGTAGCATGAATTATTATTGGACTTCGTATTCAATATAGAATGTTTTCAACTACCTCAGAAGTCCATAGTGTATAATAACTTGAAATTGTGCTTAGGGACTAATTATAGCAACTGGTATGCATCTCCATCTCAAAAAACTTTTTAATATACTATCTAGCATGATATAACTCTCAAAACAGCCCTGTGAATAGGTATTTTTATTTCAGTTTTGCAGAAGAGGAAAACAAAGAAAATGTACGTTCTAGTTGGATTTACCAATTGAAGGATCTGTGGATGTCTCAGGAAGGTTATTGTCTACTTGGAATTTTCTTCAGTCTTATTTTTAGTAAGATTGTTTGTTTGTTTGTTTGCTTGAGATAGAGTCTCACTCTGTCACCCAGGCTGGAGTACAGTGGCGCGATCTCGGCTCACTGCAGCCTCTGCCTCTCAGGTTCAAGTGATTCCTGCCTCAGCCTCCCAACATGGCATGTGCCACCACGCCCGGCTAATTTTTGTATTTTTGGTAGAGATAGAGTCTCACGATGTTGACCAAGCTTGTCTTGAACTTCTGACCTCAAATGATCTACCCACCTTTAGCTCCCAAAGTGTTGGGATTACAGGCATGAGCCACCGTGCCTAGCCAGTAATGTTTTTAATTAAAAGAATAGCTTATGAAGTATATGGTGACATGGTGCTTAGGAATGAGACAGATTTTCTTAGAAATTGGGGAAGGGATAATTCATAGACAGGTTGATCACTACCACAATCATTGTAATGATAAAAGAAATCAATATTGATGTTTGAAGTATGACTCTTGCATAGTATTTGGGAAGCACTTTAAAGTATGCAACACTTGCAAGGAAACCCTCAATCTTTAATCGGGCCCAAGGACTCTGCCCATTTCACTCCTCAAGCTTCAGCCCAAGTCCAGCCTCCATTTTACCAGTTCTTCAAACTTGCCAAGTTCTCTCCCGGCTGAGTGCTTTTCCCAAGCTGATCTCTCTGCAAAAAGGTTCTGCTCTTGCTGGCTCCTATCAAATGGGTCACTTCTGTTCATCCCATTTGTTCCGGTACCTACATATCCTCTTATTCCAGACTCAACCAGCCATTGTAGTGGGGATTCACCAGTCTCTTATGCCCTTTGAATTCTTCCTTTGCAACTCGTTGTTGATATTTATCATGTAACTGTTTTAATATTTACTTTCTTAACCAAATGGTAAGTTCTTGGAACTCAGTGACAGTGTCTGTTTGCCATGGTACACCCAGCACTTTCAAAGTCAACTTCATAGCCAAGTGCTCATAAGTATGTGCTGAATCAATACATGATTGAAACACTTTTAAAATCCCATGTTTACGAATACATTGTGTATTAACAAAATGGCAAAAATTCTTAATATAAAAAATAAACTGACCTCATGATAATTAGTGTGACAGTGACAAGCCGGATAAAGTCATCACTGATACTTAGGTAATCTAATATGCACGAGGAATTGTACTCAGCAATACCTCTCAACTTTTCAGAAATACAGTGAAAATATTTTAGTGAATAAACTTATTTTCTGTTACTCAAACTAACAAAAAACATAATTGCGAATTTTTAAAATGTAAAGAAATAATTTAGATATATGTTGATGTTATTGTCATGTGAAAAGGAAAGGAGACATTTATCCTGCTTTTTAGAATTAAGGCCTGCCTCCAAATACACGTTTAGCTCTAAAAAGTACCCTCAATAAGTGTGTTTTCGAAAAAAACTAAACCTTCAGATTCTGACTAATATTTTTATCTAAATTCAAGTACTTTCGAATACCAGGGTAATATGTACAATGAGAGTAGTGTAAGGTCATTAACACGTTATGGAAATTTTAAAATTGAATCTTGACAATTATATTTGAACAGAATATATTTATGGGGTGCAAAATGATGCTATGACATATGTTGACAATTTGGAATAATTAAATCACGCTAAAACTCATATTAAAAATATTTATCACACAAGGAAAAGCATTTTCAAAGCGGAATACAGAAAAGCCACTTTCACGGTGGCTGCGTTAATTGGAAACACACAATTTTCCACAGTTTCTTAGAGACCCAGCTTCCAGAAATAAAATTGTGTGATAGATTTTCTTAAGACATAATTTAGAATAAAGGTAGATCTCATCAGAATTTTGCCCATGGTGTAAGATATTTTGCATGAGGGAATTATATTGGAATATACATGGTATTTTATTGAATGGGCATTTGTGTTTGTAAAGACATGTTAACATTTTAAAGGATAAGTGTAATGTTAAGAACATGCAGAACCATTGGCATCATCAGAAGAAAAAGATGTTATTACATGCAGCTTTCCATTTAAAACAGCTTGAAATACTTCCCTCTAACACTGTGGCATTGTTTTAAGTCTCCAAGCAGCTTTGCACGGGAAGTCTGGGGTAAACGTAGGGAGTCCGTGGAATTTTTCCCTTTTTGGAGGTTTAATTTTACCTACTCGTCATGTTGCTTTAATAAGAAACATGAAAAGGAATGCAGACCTTTTGAATGATCTCTTTGAAGTATAGCAAAAGTAGCCTCGCTATACTTTTGCTCTGTGTAAAGAATCATGCACATAGAGTTCCCGTATGTGATATACACTATGTGATTTTGTCAGTAAAAGAATTACTCTCAGGTTTCGCCATAGGAGCCGCAAATATAAATATGTCACTTTTGGCTACTTTAGTAAGATGAGGACACTCCCAGATCTGATCTCATTGGCGCAGCCGGGTGAGGTCACAGCAGGGAGCAGGACTCTTAGTGCTCACCACACCCAGGTCTGTCTCATGGGCTGTACTTGAAGGGTCTTCAGATTTCCAGCAACTTCCTCTGGGTATTTTTCTACAGAACAACACTGCACATGCAAAGTTACTCAGGAAGAAATTGCTGACACCTGGATAATAAAGGCACACGTTTCATGGTCTTAGTCATTGGTTGTAATAGTTTATTCTCACCATCTCTATTCCCTGCACACAAAAAAAAGTGTTATTAAGTCAATTGTGTGTCTTGAGAATTGAGAAAATTTTTATATGTGTTTTACAATAAAAATACAGGTTCAAGTTTTATTCAATGAAACTGATCATTGAAATTTTTTTTAATTTAACATAGTACCTTATTGGGAGTCATATTCCCAAAGCTAGAGATTTTAAAGTGCTTATGCTCACACTCTCTGTTATAAACTTGTAGTATTTGAAAATGATGTCATTTGAATAACAGGAAAAGAAAGCATACTCACATCTATTATTTTTCCTCTAAGACCTGAATCTGTTTGTTTTGTGTGGGATTTGAGATGTTTAGATTTTTAAATATGTATATGTGATTTTTGATTTTGTTTGTTCATTTATGAGGAGGAGAAAAATACATTTCAAATGGTAAAAGGATGGGGAGCCAAAGAAATGATACCTTAGAAGAATCAGAAGGAATTGGGAGAGTGATGTTTCTATACTCTTTAATGTTTCTGTAATGTTCAATGCTTAATCTTTAAGTTGGGAAGATTTAAGTGAGAAAAATCTTAATTTGGAACACACGTTAGATGCTATAAAGGAAAACGTTCATAAGTTTTACTGCGTAAAATTTTATAACATGTATCTCAATAAAAAAATGTCAAACAGGGAAAATATTACTCAGAGAGGGCTGCATTTTAATGCAAAAATCACCCCTTCTGATGACCATGTAATAAAATGAACGACTCATGAAAGAGATCAAATCTTAGATATGGATAGGAAGTTTCCTTGGAATTGGATATGGATAGGAAGTTTACACATGGCAAATGCAAATGTTTAAAAAGTATATGCATGTATGCTAAGCCTTAACCTAAGACACAACTGAAAGAAATGAAAACAGACAATTGAGAAATTCTACTTTTTTTTTTCATATACAAACTTTCTGAAAGAGTTACCCCTTGGATGAGTTAAAAAAAATAAGGTAACATCCAGTATGTAACAGGATGAGGCAGCAGAGGCACTCCCATATTGTTGGTTAGTCCAAATTTAATAATGCTCATAACTTTTGACTCAACAGTTACACGAATAAAATTTTATCCGATAGAAAATCTGTACAAAAATGAGTACTGCAGCCTTGCTTTAAAAGGGGAAATTTAATAATTTTAAAGGGGAAATTTACACTGCTGGTGGGAATGTAAACTAGGACAACTACTATGGAAAACAGTGTGGAGATTCCTTAAATAACTTAAAGTAGAACTACCATTTAATCCAGCAATCCCACTACTGGGTATCTACCCAGAGGAAAAGAAGTTATTATATGAAAAAGATACTTGCACATGCATGTTTATAGCAGCACAATTCACAACTGCAAAAATGTGGAACCAACCCAAATGCCCATCCATCAAGGAGTGGTTGAAGAAGCTGTGATACACATATATGATGGAATACTACTCACCCATAAAAAGGAATAAATTAACAGCAACCTGGATGAGATTGGAGACTTATTCTAAGTGAAGTAACTCAAGAACAGAAAAGCAAACATCGCATGTTCTCACTCCTAAGTGGGAGCTAAGCTATGAGGATGCAAAGGCATAAGAATGACACAATGGACTTTGGGGTCTCGAGGGAAAGAGTAGGAAGGGAATGAGGGATAAAAAAACCACAAATTGGATGCAGTGGATATTGTATACTGCTTATGTGATGGGTGCACCAAAATCTCACAGATCTCCACAAAAGTACTCATGTAACCAAACACCACCTGTTCCCCAAGAACCTATGGAAATAAAAAATTGAAAATAAAATAAATAAAATGAAGGGGAAATTTAAATAAATGTTGGTTCATAAAAGAAATGGAGCACTGGCCAGGCACGGTGGCTCACGCCTGTAATCCTCAGCACTTTGGGATGCCAAGGCGGGCAGATCACAAGGTCAGGAGATCAAGACTATCCTGGCTAATACGGTGAAACCCCATCTCTACTAAAAATACAAACAATTAGCTGGGTGTGGTGGTGGGTGCCTGTAGTCCCAGCTACTCGGGAGGCTAAGGCAGGAGAATAGCGTGAACCTGGGAGGTGGAGCTTGCTGTGAGCCGAGATCGAGCCACTGCACTCCAGCCTGGGCGGCAAAGCCAGACTCCGTCTCAAAAAAAAAAAAAAAAAAAAAAAAAGAAAAAGAAAATGAAGCACTATACAGCTGTTAAGGGGAATAAGGTAGAGCTATATTTATTGACAGGAATAGTGCAATAATATATTATTGGTTGTAGAAAGCAAAATGTGAAACTGTGTACAATCACATTCGTGTGTATTACATATAATTATATAAAACATATATTTGCCTATAAACAACAATAACAAAATACATATGTGTATAAATAGATATGTGCACACAAGCATGCTCATATGTGTGGATAAAATATCTGCAGAATATTTGAATTAGTATAAACAGTACCTACTACTGGGGAAATAGGCTTTCACCTTGTCCTTTATAACTGCCTTGTTTGTATTTTTTAATAGAAGTCATGTCTGCATGTGGTCGCATATCAAGGAGTTTTAATGAGGTTATAGGAACAGGTAATTGTTTCATACCTTTTTGTACCCCAACCTAGCCCTACTTCTGAGAAACAGCTTTTTAAATCATTTGCACTTCTTTAGGTAATTAATAAATGATAGCCCTATAATAACTTACTACATATCAGTCGATTTATCAACTGCAAACATATCTTCCCTAGGTGTACAGCCTTCAAATCAATCTTTCCCTCCTTCAGTTTCTTCATTTCAAAGCGAGAATCAATGTAGTGCCTAATAGAGGTACTGTATCTATAAGGTTGTCATAGGGTTTAAATGACCAAATATAAGTCACATTCTTAGAACAGAGCTTTATATATAATTAGTACCTTTTCTCTTAACAATTATTATTTTATATTATGAATATGAACAACTCATCACTGCTTACTTATGCTACCTTCCTGCCGACAGGGTCAATGGTTAAGCCATGATTTCTGGTCCTATCAGATTTCTGGTCCTTGGTTAATTTGTAACAGGTCCTCCTCCCTCACTGTAATTACTATCCTACCTCCAGGAGGGGTCATTAGCACCTCCATGCTGGCATTGCCTTTCTTTCCTCACATCTGCTTCCTGCCCGTCCGACTTCTCCGTCCACTCACAGAATTCCCAGGTTCAATGTCCTGTGTGCCCATGACATTATCTTCTGTATATTTCTGGCTCCATCACTATCGTCTCTGTCTTCTTCCTCCCTCATTTACCTTTGCTTGTATTTACAATGTAAAGGCCACAGCCCACATCTAATAATGCCCGTGTAGTGTATGAACTCTTTCATTTAGACAAAGTTAAAAAGAAAATATCCGCCATCTACAATACTTCTGATATCATATGTAGGATATTATAGACACAGCTATATGAAATTACTATGAAATTGAAAGTTTTAATACATTTAAGCTACAGTAAACAAATGAAAGATGTTCCTATTTTTTTGAACGATTCATGTTGAAGAGTTTTGGATGTATCTGCATGTCGTTGGGCTAATTTCTCAAATTTTCTGTGCCTCGGTTTTCTCATCAATAAAGTGGGTGGTAATAACGATGATGATGATGATGATGGTAATGGTAAATAAAGTGAAAATAACACCTGCCTATCAAATCGTTTAAGCATCTGCAACAAATAATACCTGTTGTAAAGAGGAGGAGGATGATAATGGTGATGGTAGTGGTGGTAACAGCTATATTGTTTTTGAACATTGTAGAATCTTGACTTTAGCACTATTTGTGACAGCAAAATACTCGTGTTGGCTCATCTTTAGTCATCTGTCATGTATGTTAGATTAAAACATAGATTTTTCAAAATGTCTGTATAAATGGTTTAATATTAGGTACTTACTGGAGTGTGCAGATAGCTATGTTCTCCATTGTACAGCCTAAATAAATACCCACTGGGCTTCATATCTAAGAAATCCCATAACTCTCTACTAAGGGACAGGTTCGCCTTGTCTTGTGTATCTTATCTTTGGAAAAGCGACCTTTCTGTTGACCATCTGGTGTGTGTCTTTACAGCACCTGCATTGGGGCCCAGGACCCTTACTGTGGCTGGGACGTGGTGATGAAGAAATGCACAAGCCTGGAGGAGAGCCTGAGCATGACGCAGTGGGAACAGAGCATCTCTGCATGTCCGGTGAGTGCTCGCCTTCTCCATCCTCTGAAAATGCTGCCCACGGGAGTCATGCTCCCGTGGCGATCCTCAGCCACACTGTCTGCACCTTTTTCATATGAGAACCTTTTTTGCAAACCCAGTCTGTGCTCTCTCAGATCACTTGACTCTTGGCTTGCACGGGGCCACATGGAATGCTATTATAGGCTTTTTGTCTGTTTGAAGAGAAACGTCTTCAGAGAAAACTGTGTTGATTTGATAATGGAGTTTATGGTTTCTGTTTTATTCTTGGATTTTTTTCCCCTCCAGAGTTTGGTGTGGACTATTTTGCCCCTTAGAGCACTAATAAAACAGGAACTTCCACACCCATAAATTTCTTTTGGGAGATATAATTCCAGAGGCTGACATAAGGAAAGACGGGAAAAGAATAACTAAAGGATATTATTTTCACCTTCATGTGGGGCCAACCCGTAGATCCTGTTCAAGGTCACAGGAAGGTCTGGAAGAGACAGCCTACTGTGCGTTCCCATATAAGACTCTGTGGAGTGAGGAGAAACTCACCTGTATTGAGAGCCAGACTGAATCCAAGAAAAGCACATTGCATGGTTTCCTTTGCTAATACGTTTGTTTGGGTCCACATTTATAGGAACTAGTATTTGGAATATTTTTTGCTTTTTTTTGTTTGTTTTTGGAGGATTTTTGGTCTTGAGAACATTTTGTCCAGTGATCTCAAATTCTCTTATGTTTTCTCATAGAATATGAACAACAACTATTAACTTCCACAAAATGGAAAAGTCATAAGTCATGTTGCCTTCACAAAACTGCTAATCTCTGCCCACCAGTTCTGTGGTATCTCTGCAAGACAGAGGTGTGGCACATTCAGTGTGTGAACTCCTTGCTGTTTCTTCCATGCTTTAGCACTTCTAAGACATCACAACCATCAGCCTGTTTCCCACCAAAGAACCTACCCTTTCTGTTATCTCAGCCACATATTCATGAAGCCAGTTATTCAGCTTGAAATTCGGAAAACCAGACGGGACGAAGCAAGGAAGTCTGGGGCTATTCAAACCATTGTTACTTCCCAAATGTTGGCACTGAATCAAGGGGCCTTCGCTGTAACAGTGTGTGCATCACCACATCTAGGCTCTGGAGAGCTTCCTAGTAGGATTAGTTGTGAGTCCTTGTGATTATTTAACTTCAGATCTATTATTTTAGAATCCAATTTTTCTGCAAAGTCCCTTTAAAATGGTTAGAAAAATGCCATTGTTTGTTCTTAATCCCTTCCTATTTCTGAAAAATACTAAGAGCATAAGGGTGCTCACCTTTCATTCTTTGCGGCTTGATAAAACATAATGTTTAATACCTGAAATGTGGTTCCAAAGTACAGACATACACTTTAGAAGGTCAGCAAATCTTCTTGTAGATCTTTGATCTTGCATTTTTTATTGTAAAAAAGGCTTAAGATAATAGCTTTGTTTCTTAAGTAATAAGGCCATTGTCTAGGACCCAGAGTTGTTTTAGCATATATCTGAGAAATACTAATTATATAATTATTAGTATCTGTAATGAGAGCTTCCCAACAGGCAGCATGTCCCCATAGGACCCTCAGACTAAAGAGGCCTTTCCCTCCAAGCTCTAGTGTTTGTGGGGTGGAGTTCGTGGACTAGAAATACACACCCACACGCTTGCTTTATAATGAATATATGTTTTGTATATGTCTTTAGTCATTAAATGGAGAGTTGGCTGGGCACAGTGGCTCGTGCCTGTAAACCCAGCACTTTAGGAGGCTGAGACAGGAGGACTGCTTGAAGCCAAGAGTTTGAGACCAGCCTGGGCAACATAGTGAGGCCCTAACTCTACAGAAGAGTAAAATAATTTAATTAGGAATGATGGTGCATACATGTAGTTCCAGCTACTCGATGGCTGATGTGGGAGGATTGCTTGAGCCTGGGAGTTTGAGGCTGTAGTGAACCAAGATCATGCCACTTGTATTAGTCTGCTTTCACACTTCTATAAAGAAATACCGAGGCCGGGTCATTTATAAGGGATAGAGATTTAATTGACTTTCAGTTCTGCATGGCTGGGGAGGCCTCAGGAAACTTACAATCATGGCAGAAAGTGAAGAAGAAGCAAGCACGCACCTTCTTCACAAGTCAGCAGGAGAGAGAGGTCAGGAGAAACTCACTTTTAAACAATCAGATCTCGTGAGAACTCCCTTACTATCAGGAAAATGGAATGGGGGGAACCACCCCCATGATTCAAACTAGGTTCTTCCCTTGACATATGGGGATTACAGTTTGAGATGAGATTTAGGTGGGCACATAGCGTCAAAGCATATCACCACTGCACTCCAGCCTGGACAACAGAACAAGACTTGTCTAAAAAAAAAAAAAAAAAAAAAGAAAAGGAAGGATTTAATATTTAAGACTTGAAGAGAGGGTGGTCACTAAAGTTGTTTCCTGCTACTGAGAGGACCTGAGGTCTTTGTTGCCGTCTGACCTTACTTGAGTTTTTAACATGTAAGGTCAGAAGGTAACAAGGATCTGCCATGGCATCAAGGCTGCCTCCTCTACCATCTCTGCTTTCAAAAATAAAGCTTAGATGTGATATCTAGCTCTCAGTCAGCAAAACACTCATTACAAGGTCTGTTTCTTCTGATGACAGAGTATTTAATTACACAAAACTATCCCTGTCATCCCACACAATGTATTGTATCACATATCAAGATACACTTCAGATAAGCATATACAAAGAAGGCAACAAAAGACAATACATTATGTCATTTTGAGCAAAACACAGGAAAGGAAACCATATATATTTCTGAGTTATATAGGCTACCATTTTGAAAATGAGAAATTCATATTATCTAACAATACATCTTTTTCGAAAAATCTGTCTCTTAGAAGGAGATGACCTAGATGTAAATGATTTGCATTAATATAGAGCAGTATTAACTTAGAGAGGTATTAAAAAAAGATTGAAATGTAATTTTCTTCCATGTTATTTTTTAACTGAAATGGAACAAGGGCTTAATTTTATTGGGCAAATCTATCATATATAATCATTTCTGATATGCCACTGGTTGTGATGTGTACCACTGCTTTATATGTTGCTAAGAAACAACAACGAAAAACTCTCTCATGGATTGTAAGATGCCATTTATTTTAGAGATGGTAAAATACAAAAAAAGCAGAGGGAAGTTTGCAATCAGTAAACACTTTTACCTACCTCTACATATATAGATTATAGAGGTATGTATCTCTATCCAAAGGAAATTAAGCTTTATAAGCTGAGGGGTTTTTGGATGAGACCAAATATCTTATACCTCATGTAAAAGTGCAAGCTGCATAATGAAAGACAGGAGATCCTGTTACATTGAGTGCAGTAAGAGTTATAGAAATGTTGTTGATGGTGAGTCACCCTCAGACCCTCTTGTGTGTGACTCTCCCAAGTAAACCTTCACAAACCTTGGATCAATGACATAGCACAACTGAGTTTCCCGAAGTTAGTGTTCTAGTCAAACCTCATGCAGTGGCTGTGACTTATGACTGTCTTAGACCATTTATGTTGCTACAACAGAATACCTAAGGCTGAATGATTTAAATTGGACAGAAATTTATTTCACACCTTCTTGAAAGCTGGTAAGTCTAAGATCAAGGTACCACTACTTAGTCTGGTGAGGGGCTTCTTGCTGTGTCCCACCTGGAAGAAGGTAGGAGGGCAAGAGAGAGCCACCTTTCTTTGTCACAACTATTTATAAGGGTACCCAATCCATTCCTGAGGTAGGAACCCTCCTGGCCTAATCACCTCTTCAAGATTCCACTTCTTAATAGTATCACACTGGCAACACCTGAATTTGGAAGGAGTACATTCAGGCCATGGCAGTGGCTTAGATCCTCTGCTACTCAGAGAGTTTGAATTGGATAAGGGACCCACAAGAAACCTTTCTAGGGAATTAGGGACTGAAAGAAGACTTATTTTCTACAGAGAGATACCTATTTAAAAATGTTTATGGGTTTTTGTAGTCCAGATGACAGGGCAATAGTTTACTGACATATTGATTAATGTTCTGTTTGCTTATAATATTGTAATTGAAAACATTACTCTCAGTTTAAGAGATTTGAAGTGCATCAGTAAAATCTAAATTGGCATATCTAGACTGATTAGAATAATATATATGTCCTGCATAAATCATAATGTTGTTTAACAAGGATAGCATAGTCTTAGGAATCTACTTGAACTTTATTTATTCATGAATACCATCCACATCCTTTGTGGATACATGATGACCAGGGTACCATATGATGTAATGAGTCCTTATTCCAAAATGCATCATGCATTATAGTTTGCATGTTCACTCCCCAGAAACTTCATGTTGAAATGTGATCCCCAGTGTTGGAGTCGGGACCTGGTGGGAGGTGTTTGGGTCATGGGGGCGAATCGCTCATGAATGGCTGGATTCCCTCTCTGCAGTAATGAGTGCATTCTTCTCTATTGTTCACACGAGAGTTGGTTGTTTTAAAGACCCTAGCATCTCTCACTGTCTCTCACTATGTGATACATCTTCTTCCGTTTCACCTTCTGCCCTCATTGTAAGCTTTGTGGGACCCTCACCAGAGGCAGATGCCAACACTGTGCTTCTTGGTCAGTCTGCAAAACTGTGACTAAAATAAACCTCTTTTCTTTATAAATTACCCAGCCTCAGGTATTCCTTTACAGCAAAGCAAAATGGACTATACATAATGTAATAACTAACAAATACAAAGACCAAATAAATACCTAGGGGTCTCCTAATAACAGGATTCTTCTCAATGCCATTATGTAGTTAGTGTCTTTAGAATAAAAGGGGATTTTAGCAATGATCAAGCCCAGAGCCCTCTTTTACTTGGCAGTACCATAGACTATAGTCTAAAGGATTTATCAAATGTACCAAAACTGCACTGGGAAAGAAACCAGGATTTAAATTGAATATTTTTGACATTATCCCTAATCTTCAGGATAATGCCCTTCTAAGCTCTCAACATCTTCCTAAAGCAGAGGCAACCATCAGCTGATGCTTAGAAAGCAGGTGAGAGATTATTTCTGAATTTGTGATAGAATCTTGATATAAGAGAAAGAAATAAGTCCTAAGGTTTACTTGTGTGTCTAGAACATGTGCTCAGTGCCATGTGAGGCAACTTTCAATGGATTGTCTCATTTAATGTTCACTGTGATCCCCAGGGATGGACATTTTTGCTTCCATTTTATAAATGGAAGAGGTGGGGCTCAGAGGTATTAGATAACTATTTCCCTAGTTCACCCATCCTATCAGAGGCTGCGCATCGCTTCAGGTTAGTTCTTTTTAGAGGCACTGTGTTTCCTGTGTAACTCGTTTGCAGAGATAGGCTTAGGGATGATGCTTAGTTGATATCCTAGCATGAGACAAGCTTTCCCAAGGAGCATATCTAACATTCTGTTTTGTTATATTCTGTTGCAAAATTTACCTGAAAATTTTAAAAAGGAATTTTTTTTTAACTTTTGAAAAAATATCAGAATAGAAAAATAAGACTTCAATTAGGTCATGAAACAATAGTGGTTGGAATACCGTAAGAGTCTAAAGATATGCTCCAGGGACCTCTGCACTCACCAAATGCATCTACATCCTTGGTCAGTTGAAATTAATGAAATGGACATGAACAAATGAAATATAGGATTGTGGATGGTGCTTAGTAACAAAAATTGCATCTTCCTTAGCTAGCACTTGGAAACCTGCTATTTCCTAGTTGAAGGGAGGTTTGCTATTACAGAGTTGGGGGTAAAATTACTTGAAGCTCGTTTCTTTGAGACTCTCACCAAAGAAGGATCTACAAATCACTTCACAGAATGAAGTGGTTGAGATCATAGGCTCTGGACCAGCTTGTTTGATTCCTGGGTCTTTTACAACCAGAGTGACCTTTTTTTTTTTTTTTTTTTTTTTTTTTTTGCGACAGAGTCTTGCTCTGTCGCCCAGGCTGGAGTGCAGTGGCGCGATCTCTGGTCACTGCAAGCTCCGCCACCTCCCGGGTTCACGCCATTCTCCTGCCTCAGCCTCCCTAGAAGCTGGGACTACAGGTGCCCGCCACCACGCCCGGCTAATTTTTTTTGTATTTTTAGTAGAGACGGGGTTTCACCGTGTTCGCCAGGATGGTCTCGACAACCAGAGTGACTTTGAGCAACTTACTTATCCTATCTCAGCCCATTTCAAATCTGTAAAATGGGCTGTAGTTGCTAGCGATGTGTTAAAGATTCAAGGAGTTAATACCTGTAAAGCACAGTGCCTGGCATACACGAAACTACCACTACATGGTGTATGTCTTACTAAGGTCTAATGTTTAATATTAAATAGTATAATACACATACCCCTAACAGAAAGTTGCATTACAGAAATCTAGAAGATAGCACAACTACAGATAATTTATTCTTGATATATGTCTGATGTCTGTTTAAGGAAGCCTAAGAAAATATAAAAATACCTATTCATATGAAAAAGTAAAGCCACAGCACTTACATTGTTATTCATGGATCTGCTTTCTAGGCAGATTCTTAAACGAATATACTCAAGGTCAAAATGAGCAAGTGCTTAAATGCAACACAGAGAACCTGTACCCAAAGACCCATGTACTTATCTGAGGATTGCAAGTTCTCGTTCTGAAATGCGGTAGAACTGACTACAGTGATCTTGGATTGAAAACGCTACACTTAAAGTCTTCAACTACTCCAGCCATGGCCAGAAACTGAATCTCACATTTTCATCCTGTTGAAGTGCAATTGCTGTTGCTGTCACTTTGATTTGCCCAATGCAGTTCCTTTTCTTTCCAGGGTTTGGTAACTGTTTCTGCTCTATTTTATTTGCCTCTTCCTCTTCATTCTTTCATTAGCCATCACTTATTTCAAGTTCTTCCTCTCTTTTCCTGTGCCTTTCTTATAAGCTCCTCTTTTGCTGATTCATATATTTGGAAAAAGAACTTTTATAGCATCTCTTTGCTTAAGACCCTACTAACTCATGCTAGACCAAAAGAAAATGAGCAAAGAATGTCTGGTGCAGTGGTTCTCAGTCAAGAAAAAAGTTGCCCCGAGGGACATTTAGCAATGTCTGGAGACATTTTGGGTTGTCACATCTTGGGGTGGTAGGGCACTGGCATCCAGTGGGTGGAGGCCAGGGGTGTCACTAAACATCCTGTTATGCACAGGGCAGCCCCTACAACAAATTATCCAGTCCAAATGTCAATAATCCCGATGTGGAGAAACTCTGGAAACTCTGGGGCGTGGGAAAAAGGAAGACTAGTGCTTCAAATTACATCTTCCAAATAACTAGCTAGGGAATCTTTGGGGTGTTACCAAATTCATTTGAATCTTAGTTTAATTTTCCTATAAAAATAGCATAAATAGATTAAATCAGATAGATTGCATGTGCCTAATGGTAATTAAATTTCCTGTGAATAGGGTGTAATAAAGGACTATTTTCACCCTGTGGTGCATCATGAGGGGCTGATTCTGCTGCCCAGCTCAGGGAGGACAGCAGATGATCAAGTCTTTGATTCCCTAGCCTTTCTCCTTTTGCTCACAAGATGGCAGCAGGATTGCCAAGTTTCATATTCACACATAACCATGTCCAAAGCAGGAAGGAAGAGAAGGAGCAGAGAAAGCTTCCTCCTCTTCATTTGAAAGAAAATAGTTTCTAGAAACCTCTTGCAGTGTCCTCTTGAGTCTCATTGGCCAGAACTGGGTCACATGCCAGTTTCTAGACCCAGCACTGGCCCAACTGAGGGGGTTGCCATGATTGGCTTATAGCCTAGTCAGGATTCAACCCTGACCTCAGATATGTCCTGTTTGAGGTTCAGAAGTGTGGCTGGTGGTACCAGCCCAACTCACTATAGATTCCTACTCCCTCTGCTTCACCTCACAACGGTGAGGAATAATTCCCATAATGAATGCAAATCCCCTTTGTTCCAAAGTACTTTCTTCATAAAAATCCATTACCTTGGCTGGTGTCCCTACCTTAGCCTCTTTGGAAAAATGGAAATTCTCAGGTTCCTTCCAGGACAGGAGATTATTTTAAAGAAACACGTGGACTGGAACTAGGAGTGATTTCTGTTTCCATCTTCATTCTATTGTCACCAGCATATTGTATTTCCTTCTGGCCTCACAGTCTTAGATATTTCTATTGTCTATATCATCCTGAGTTTAGGATTTCCTCATGACCTCTTAGAGCTAAGGAGATCCTAGGAACTTCCCTGCTCATTCCACTTGTATTTTAGATGAGAAAATGGAGACTAAAGGGGCTTAGAAAGACTCTTCTTTGCCTCAGATTCTCTAATCTGTCCCAATTCTGCCATCTCAAATGTTTCCGATTAATACTAGGGGGATTTATAAACATTCAAAAAAAAAATCACAAATGCATCTGCTTCATGAAAGGGACGTATGTGCAAATAAACCCCCAAACACAGAAGGACTCAAGAAACCCAAGAGTGAGGCAGACAAATTCAGTTTGTTGGTATAGGGTGAGTTTATTGGGAACTTACAGAGAGAAATATGCTCTTGGGCAGCTGCAGGACCGGTAGAGCTCCATGGATTATTCCAAGGGCTTATGTGCCATAGGGAAAGGGTATACGTGCTTCAGAGGGAATGCCTAGGAATTTGCTGAAGGGCAGGGTTTGCATTAAGTACATGCTCTTACACAAGGAATGACAGGTAAACTGGAAATCTTAGAGGCATTCCCAGAACTGGGGTTAATCAGAAGTCAACATGGGGGATTAGCATCCAAGATAGAACTACTCTGACCTCCACAGCATCCCATCCTGCATGACCCCTCACGCCTTTGAAACAGCCTTTGCAGAATTAGAAGTGATGAGCGAATTCTAGTGTGACTGATTCCATCTTGCTTCTAACGTCGCAGGCTAAATTGTTTTATGTATTCTTGTTTTGCATATAATAACAGAGGCCAGTGCCAAGATAACTATGAGAGGAATGTAGTTTATGGTTAAATTTTGAGGCAAGGAAAACTTACCTCCCTGTCCTCTTATTTAGAGATTGAATCTGTATTCACAATGATAAGGGCTTGAACTTTGCTGAAGACTAGGTATAAACCATGATCTGCTGACACTTAGCCTGCTTTTCTTTAAGCTGTTTACTGCAGATTCAGGTAACCAGGGGTCACAAGATTCATAACTTCTCTAACTACCCTTATAGATAACATTGCAATTGTGAAACCTAAAGAAGTGGTCTTTGAGATATTGTTCAGATTTAGCACTTCAGCTGACCAAAGCCGCCGGGTAGTCCTGAGACCCCTCTCAGGAATGGACTCAGCTGCCTGGAGGCAGTTTTCACACCCCTGTGATTTAGTTAACTGTTTTGGTTCGCTAGCCCTGGCCTGCCAAAGTACTGTCACAAACCCCTAGTCCCTCAATTCTCAGGGAGCCAGGCTTGAGGAGTTCCTTCCTGTTCTCCTCACTTGCCTGGTCCTGTAATAATTCAGCTCTTTCTTTCCTGTCATTCCTGTTGTTCCCAGTGCATTTGGCTTTCTGAGCGGAGGCAAGATGAACTATTGGAGTTGTTACAGCTTCATAGAGAAGTGAGGCAAAGGATGACCAATTGTCCCAGAGAACCTCTCAGAGAGTCTCCCTCCCCACTCACTCTCTGCCCCAAGGGTCTGATCTTCCTCACATCCAATGTCCAGTCCTCTCTCCCTTGTTGTCTTGTGGCCTTGGGCTCATGTAATGAGAGGCATGGGCAAGAGGAATGAGACTGGAGTATCGTTCCCCTACCCCCTTCAACCAAGGATGGCTCCAGCTACCCTGTCCTCCCTCCCACCTGCAGGCTTAGGATGGTCACAGATCCCGTGGTGGTGTTCCCTGGGGCCTTCAGCAGCCCTGGAAGGTTTCTTAACTGAGCCCACACTGTGAAGAGTCAAAATAGTACAGACCTATATATTGTGTAACTATGATGCAAATATTCTGTCTGTCTGACCACCATTATTGCTTGAGGCTGGCTCTGTGAACAAGAGACTTGTGCTTTTTACAGTCAAAACAATACCAGCAATGTTTGCACAGCAAGCAGGAGTCTGGATGTTAAAGCAGGCGCGGATGTGCTAGCATAGGAACTGTGTTTGCTCATAGGTACTGCGTTTGAAACTGACTGTCCACCTCTTATCCACCGACACAGGAGTCCTTTGGCTGGAGACAAGAGGGAGGGCTGATAAAGAGGTGAAAGGAGAATGTTGAAACTCCCAAATGGTAGGGTCTTTGCCTCTTTAACAACCGTATCTGCTATGTTAGTGGCTTGAGTCACATTGTCATGCAAGGCTTGGTTTCTCCAAGAAAACACTATGGTCTTCAGGGAACCTGATGATCAGAGTAGGTGCTGTCTTTTCATCTAAGCCAACAGGGAGGCCACTGGGATCTTGGAAATGGGGATATTTTCCTCTTGAGTAGGATCCAGCGTAGCACTTAGAATTGCTCTAACAGAAAACCAAATACTGCATGTTCTTACTCATAAATGGGAGTTGAACAATGAGAACACATGGGCACAGGGAGGTGAACATCACACATCGGGACCTGTCGGAGGGTGAGGGAAAGGGGAGGGAGAACATTAGGACAAATACCTAATGCATGTGGAGTTTAAAACCTAGATGATGGGATGATAGGTGCAGCAAACCACCATGGCACATATATACCTATGTAACAAACCTGCACGTTTTACACATGTATCCCAGAACTTAAAGTAAAATTTAAAAAAAGAAAAGAAAAGAATTGCTCTAACAGATGGTGCAGCTCCGTTCCATCCCTTTTGTCACAGTTTCTTACATAAATAGCCAGGTATGGGGGGAAATTTCCAATCCCATCCGCCTTACTGGATAGAAAATGTTAGAGGGTTGGTTAGAAAGGAGGGATAGTCATAAGTATAGCAACTGGATTTGGCCAACCAGTTATGTCAAAGACAACGAACACTTTTCATGTTTAGATCCTATTGTATTTGGGGCAATGATGAATCAAAAGTAAAGTTTACCTATATTTTTACCCACAAAATATGGTGTCGGCATTATTTGGAAATGGCAAAGTATGGGTATAGTGTGTAATCCAAAGAGAATGAACTGTATGGTACATAGAGTTGTTTCCTGTGACTTGTTTCTTGTGAGGACGATGAGTCTTTCTGAAGGTAATAGATGGTTCGAGAAGAGAACTCTGGCAGAGGAGGAGGGGTGCAGCCGGCCACAGAGGGCCAGGTGAAAGCATGCGGTTCACTCATCACCAAAGCTCTTCCTTGGTCAGATTTTCTCAGGGATGCTTAAGTTTCCATATTAATATTAGGAGGTTTGGAGGCCGTGCACGGTGGCTCATGCCTGTAATCCCAGCACTTTGAGAGGCCAAGGAGAGCTGATCATTTGAGGTCAGGAGTTCGAGACCAGCCTGGCCAACATGGTGAAACCCTGTCTCTACTAAAAATATAAAAATTAGCTGGTGTGGTGGCAGGTGCCTGTAGTCCTAGCTACTCGGGAGGCTGAGACACGAGAATCATTTGAACCTGGGAGGTGGAGGTTGCAGTGAGCCAAGATCACACCACTGCACTCCAGCCTGGGTAACAGAGCAAGACTCCATCTCAAAAACAACAACCAAAACAGGAGTCTTAGACCGTCTTCCCATTGCCTTTCTGAGGAGAGATCCATTAGCTGGTTTCTGGACATGTGATGTGAGGCTGTGCCACATGAGTCTCTCCTCCCAGCAGCACTGCCACCTCCTGAGCAGATTTGCTTATCGGATTTGGCAGGAAGCTGTCCCTTACTTCAATGAGCCAGGTACGCGCTGGTGCCTCTGCCGCACCAGAGCTGGTCATGCATGTCCCAGCGATGCTATGCCCTCCCCTTGGGTGCCTTCAGAGGTGCCACACCAGCAAGCTCAGGGGGCTCCCTGACCCCTCCCCATGAGGTCCCTGCCCTGGGCTCCTCCTCAGTCCTTGGTGTTGCTCCCCTTGAACACCAGCTCACCCCACACTGACGGGGAATGCCCATGTACGCTTCCCATTTGGCAGCCTCATTCCTCTGCCCTCACCCTTGCCAGCCCTTGCCAGCCCCTCTACTTGGCTCTTTCTTCACTCTTTAAGACTCAACACAGGCCCCTCGTTGCTCTTCCCAGACCCCATGAGCCTGTTGGGTGTTCTCTCCTCTGCTCCCATAGCCCCCATTTGTGAATCCATCATCGGATTCTACATGGGGTAATAATTACTTGTCTAGATCTTTCTCACTGGCCCATAAGCTCTTAGAAGTTGATCAGAAAACAGGTTTGACTGGGATACACTTAACAAAGAGAAGCGCTGCCGCTGCTTAGTAGATGCTCTTTAAATATGTCCTGAATTGAATGCTTTCAGTTTGAGAGCCAAACCAAGTCTTTAATGATAAATGTTACTAAGCTTTCATTTTTTAAAGGCACATAAACATGAAATGGGGTTGTGCAGCTGTGATTTTTCACTCTAGTTCCTCTTCGTTTTGAATTTTCCAAATTAGTGGACAATTTGGCCATAACTTGATTGCCAAGTTACTAGTATCCTTCACTCCTCCTCCTCTCTTCTCAGCCCTCTTTCCCCCATCATTCTTCTCCTTCTCCTTTTTCTTTTCCTTCCTTTCCTTGTCCTCCCCCTCCTTCTTTTCCTTCTTCTTCTTCATCTTTCTCTTCTTTTTCTTCTTCTCCTTTTCTGCCTCCCCTTTCCCTCTGCCTCCCTCCCTGCTTCTTCCTCACCATCTCCAGCAATGACCTCTGCGGCTTTACATTGAAATACTCCCTTGTGCAATCTTTTTCTAATTGCAACAACAACAACAAAAAATAACTAAAGGAGTTTTGATTGTCTTATGAGGAAATTTTTATTTTTACTGTAGTATGTGTTCAGCTTGAACCTGTACTTGGTTTTGCTTCCTAGACCAGGAATCTCACCGTGGATGGACACTTTGGCATGTGGTCTCCGTGGACGCCTTGCACGCACACGGATGGCAGCGCTGTGGGATCCTGCCTCTGTCGAACCCGCTCCTGTGACAGCCCGGCCCCGCAGTGTGGTGGCTGGCAATGTGAAGGCCCTAGCATGGAGATCGCCAACTGTTCCAGGTGTGCCCCTCAGAACATGCCAGTTGTGCTGCTGTGTATTAAACTCAGACTCTCGAGGAATTTGGGACATCATAACATTAACTCCCTTTTGGAGACAACTGTGGTGAAACACCATGGAAATTCACCATTTAAAAATTACATGATTTTTGGAAGGAGATTTTGAACTACAAACTAGATTACAGATCTACACTTATTCACATACTCTTCATTAGATTAGGAAAAGTATTTATAATTTGAACAATATGATTGACTTTGTTTAAGGAAAACATCCATGTTATCTACTCTGTAGTATATCGGCGCTCAGAGCACCTCACCTCTCACCTCAGCTAACATTAGGCACTGGGTAATCAAGAGAGCAGTTTAAATAACATAACCTACTGAATGGCTTTCCTGTTGCTTCCGCTTATTGTGGTGTTGTTTGTTTTATTTATTTTTTTTACAACTATATTCTATTTGCTCTCCATCCCTTGCACTTATAACACCATGATCACAGAGAAATTTTAAAGCAAGTATCAGGAACGCTTCTGAGATCGGTCTTTATGCTTCTTTGTCACTTGTTCATTAATTGGCGGTATTTTTTAAACATATTATCTGCTTTCCATGAGCCTACTTAGAATGAAAAAAAAGAAAAAAGTCTCTGGGACAATTGTTTATGAAGTCACTAACAGTGGACATCAGATTGGGTGATCAAATTATAGGACAGCCCAGGTCATGCAGGCACGCATGCCTAAGAGGAAGCGGGCCAGGAAAGTAAAGTGCGGGAGCAAAAGGCAGACTTTGCCCTCTGCTCACATTTTTCTCACCACCAAGGTGAAAGGAATAAATCAGGGCCACAGAGATTAGGGTTTTTTGTTTTTGTTTTTTGTATTACAGAGGACACAGCCGTATCAACATTGTATTATGTACTGTATGCTCTGTATTAAATGAAATGATTTCCACAGATGCCTGGCTGAAACTTACAAAAGCTATCAAAGTGCTGTTGTTTGAAGATGACAACAAGTAGCTAATACTCTTTGCTCATATTGTTTAATGGAAAAATAAGACTATCAAATGAATTGCTATAACTTATTTATTGGTATGTCTTCAGATCTTGCTCTAGTTGGAAAGTCATTTTCTAAGCAGAGCTGCAGTGCAACTAGTAGTTATTTAAAGATTAAAAATTTAGTAAGCGAACTAGTTTGAATGAGGCTTTAAAAGCATGAGTGGATAGCTTTGTACTAATAATCATGAAAGTGACCCCCCTCCTGATGTCTGTTTACTTTATGTGACTTGTTTGGTAACTATGTCTGCCTCTAAGCAGCATTTAGAAGTATGGAACTCAGGTCTGGGTAATAGACATATACATGTAAAGCTGCATTCACTTCTTTCCTCAGATATTCTTTTCCTATTACTTGTATACACGTTTATTTACTTACTACCCTATATACAAACATGTTCCATATATTGTAAATGGAATATGTCATAAAATTCCACATTTGTGTCCTGGCCCGGTGGCTCATGCCTGTAATCCCAACACTTTGGGAGGCTGAGGTGGGCAGATTACTCAGGGTCAGGAGTTCAAAACCAGCCTGACCAACATGAAGAAAACGAATCTATTAAAAATACAAAATTAGCTGGGCATGGTGGTGCATGCCTGTATTACTAGCTACTTGGGAGGCTGAGGCAGAAGAATCGCTTGAACCCGGGAGGCGGAGGTTGCAGGGAGCTGAGTTAGTGCCACTGCACTCCAGCCTGGTGACAGAGCAAGACTGTCTCAAAAAAAAAAAAAAAAAAAAAAAAAAAAAAAGTCAATCCACATTTGCTAAAAGATTAAGAAAATGTGGCACATATACACCATGGAATACTATGCAGCCATAAAAAAGGATGAGTTTGTGTCCTTTGTAGGGACATGGATGCAGCTGGAAACCATCATTCTTAGCAAACTATCACAAGAACAGAAAACCAAACACCGCATGTTCTCACTCATAGGTGGGATCTGAACAATGAGATCACTTGGACTCGGGAAGGGGAACATCACACACCGGGGCCTATCATGGGGAGGGGGGAGGGGGGAGGGATTGCATTGGGAGTTATACCTGATGTAAACGACGAGTTGAAGGGTGCTGACGAGTTGATGGGTGCAGCACACCAACATGGCACAATATACATATGTAACAAACCTGCACCTTATGCACATGTACCCTAGAACTTAAAGTATAATAATAAAAAATAAAAAAAACAAAAAAAAAAGAAATGAAGAGTTTCCAAATAAATTTGAAAGCACCATTTTCTGCATGATCTAACAATTTTTTTCATATATAATGAAACTCTGCAAGTTAAATGTAATTTATTTATACTAAAATTGCTATTTAAATTTTTAAATATAATTCAGTGAATAACATGGATAATTTTTAAGATTGTAGGTAGCAGGGTGTAAGATACTAGCTGATTACCTTTATAAGAAATGTGGGAAGATTTGTCTTATTGTGTGATAATTTTGGTTAAATTATTATAGAGCAATTTTATTATAATATCACACATAAAGCTATGACTACATATTTTATTAAATCATTAGGTTTCAATAAAGTAGGAAAACATGAAATATTCTAAGAATTTTCTCAGAATAATTTTTGTTTGAAATTATTTTTAATATATTATTCAACATATTATTTATACCAGGAACTTCAGTGGCATAGTTGTTGACCTCCATGTTTTAAAAGGAAATGTATAAAGTAAGAATGAGAATTAATATGAGCTAATATTTTTTCACAGGAAATGTAAATCTTATGGATGAAGGTGACAAATATCCAAAGAAATGCATATGTGATTGCAGAAGTGAAAAAAATTCTGCACGAAGTAGACCATCTATTTGGAAGTTTGGAATGTGGATTTAATATACATTTTAACACATAAAGTTAAAAAAACCTATACATTTTTTAATAGCAGGAACGAAGTGTTAAGGGGGACACTTAAATTATAACCAGTCTGAATACAGGCATTTTGAGGAAAAAATACAATACTAACACATTTCTAGAGCTGTCAATATAATGTAAAATTTTAAAAAAATTAGTTCATCCTATTATTTCATATTTTTATATATCTACATTACTTTATATGTGTAATAGCATAAATACACAGTTAGTTATATGCAATTTGCACTTTGCGCTCTTTATGTCTCTGTCAGTTTGTTAAAAGATAGCCAAGAATCTGAATTTAGATGTCCTTTTTAAATTTTTAATAAAGTTCCTTTTAAAGCTTTGAATATTATTCTAACAATACAACACTCTTTCGTTTGAAAGCTTTGAACATTATTCTAACAATACAACACTCTTTATCAGTTTGAATGCTATCAGGAGAGTTACTGATTGTCACTGATATTAATAGATTTTAAAAGAAATCATTTTAGGCAGTTTTAGATGAGCATTTTGTCCAGAGGTGCACTTTTCATAGATTATAAATGATATAATACAAGTCCAAAAAACTCATAAACTCTAGAGGTGTAGGGATTCATTTCTAAATGCTTGTCAGTGAAATAACCTTATTCTTTATTAGTTTAATATTTTCATAACTCAAGTTTTTTGATAGGTTCTAATATAGTCCATTATTTATAGTGCACTTAAAAGTTTATTCTCAAATTTCCTATCTTGACTAGAAACCAGATGCCTGGGGGCTGCCGACGCAGGAATTGAGATTCACAGGGTGCAGTCCATTCAGTTCCGTGGCTGGTGTGCCCTCTCCCCAGCAGCCCCGAGCGTGATCCTCCTGGGGAACACAGGCTGTGGGTGCAGACAGGGCTTGGACTCTGAGCCTGCCTGACCTAATGATTGCATTGCTTCCCTTCCCTCAGGAACGGAGGCTGGACTCCCTGGACGTCGTGGTCTCCCTGCAGCACTACCTGTGGGATCGGCTTCCAGGTGCGGCAGCGCTCCTGCAGCAACCCCACTCCCAGGCACGGGGGCCGGGTGTGCGTGGGACAGAACCGCGAGGAAAGGTACGTGACTACCTGGCTGCCAGCACCGCCACCCTCACGCTTACTCTCATTCCGGCCAGGTCGGGTTCCCCGCGGTTTTAGTGTTGGATTTACGGTAGCTTATGTGTGGCATCCCTTTCCGCTGAGCCAGTCGTCCTCTTCTTTTCCTGGCAACCTTTAATTTTGATCAAAGCCTCGTTGACAGCATCACTGGGCTGCTCCGGTGCCTACACAGCTGGGTTGGCTCTGGTGAGCAATTGCTAAGGCATTAGAGTCCCCAGGGACCTCTGTGCTGTGTTAGGCTCCTGGAGACTCTGGAAGTACGTCTGCAGGAGACTTATTCTGGTGAGAATTTAACCAGACCGGTCTCAAAGCTTCAGTTCCAAGGAGGACCTAAGAAGGTCCCGGATGCAGACACTATGGGCGGGTGCGGTAAGGTTTTCATCGTACTCAGTTAATCCTCTGGAAGGCATGGAAGGGCATATTCAGAAATACCCTCAATGAAGCTGCAGCACAACCCAAATTCGGGATTCTTTTCCACGTGCATTTTGAGCTTTCAGCACATCATGGCGACATTTTGATTTCGTCTTGGATTTAACAATTTGTTTCTTGGTGTAGAATTAGACGTTTGGTTTCAGGCTCAACCTCTGCAATCGTAATCATTGAATCTGTTTTGCAAGATCAATGAATCTGTCTTAATATGCATTAAATATACTATTTATGTTTATTCTAATTTGTCATTATTGGGAAAGAATTCAAGTAGGTAAATTTCATAGTGCTTTCAGAATTCTTATTCAGCTATACTAATATAAATTTGTTGAATGACTTTCAATGCATTTTAATTAAAATGTAGTAGGTTTATATTTGATGACATGAGCTCAGTGGAGCTTCGAATAAAAATATTATATATAGTTATTTGCTATGCATTTAGTATTTATATGAACAGAACCAACAGACTTACTGTTTATATAGCTCTCCAGTAGGTGTTTATTACAACTTAAAATCAACTAGGAAGAATCATTCCTTTCTTTCTTCCAGTGAGTTCCTCACTTGCCAATTAAGATTTCATTCCTTTTGACTAATAGGAAATGAAGATGATTTTTACCAAGCAGGATTTGTCATTTTTGAAGCAGTCCCTGAGACAGTCTTGTGCAAGCCTGTCATTTTCTAACACCAGTTGATAAGTGAGAAAGCCTATTATGGAAGAATTGTCTCCCTATTATTTCCAAGCCTTTTACAATTTTAAATTGGTTGGAAGTTTCTAAATGCTATACATTGTCATCTAGGACAGGCTGAACATCCCTAATCTGAAAATCTGAAACCCAATATGCTTCAAAATCCACAACTTTTCCAGTACTAACATGATGTCACAAGTGGCAATTTCCACACTGGTTTTTTGACTTTTGCGGTCAAAATCTTTTGACTGGTGGCAGTCAAAATGCTGTCAAAACTTTGTTTTATGCAAGAAATTATTTAAAATATATAAAACTACATCCAGCCTTTGTGTATATGGTATATTTGATGCACGAATGAATTTTGTATTTAGACTTGGGTCCTATCCCCAAGATATCTCATTATATAGACACCAATATTCCAAAATCTGAAACAATGTGAAATCCAAAACACTAATGGTCCTGAACATTTCAGCTGAGGGATGCTCAACCTGTACAGCCCATCGAGGCAAAGTCACTTCCATCTGTGCAAAGTCTTCCCTAGAGTCAAGGCACCACCACAAATTTAGCATGTGTTATCACCATTCCCAGGCTGATCACTCAGGAAAGAAGAGGCTGATTCACAATGTGGCTGACAGATGTGTATGTTTGCATCCACATAGGATTTTTCATACAGCAGTGTCTTCAGGAAAAGATGAGGAATGAAGACGGCAAGTGTGTTTGAGGGACTTACATGTAAAATATTCCTTTTGTACAGAAGAAATGTTCACTTGTAGATTAGCATTTGCTCAATGGGGGAAAACGTGAATTTAAATAAGAGATGGATACTAAGAACAGGGACTATGTAAAATTTTTATAAAATTTAAGCTTTTCTATTGAATAGTCTTTCTAGGGGGCTACTAGGAGCTTAATGAAAACCAGAAAAACCAAGTACCTAAAGTTTCTTCCGTGGTCTTCATAAGCAATAGGTTCTTAGGTGTCTCTGCCATGTTATACGAAAGGTCTCTTCACCTAAGAAATATAAAAGCATTCAGATCCAACAATAGGGATATTTGAGGACTAAACTCAAGATTGAAAGAGACTATGATCTCCATGGGAGCATACAAAAGACTAAGAACTAGGCATAAGAAATAATAAATTTATATCATATTTATCTGAACACCATCAACCCTCAAGAAATCCTGGGTAGCCACAAGATAATGAATTGATCTTCTCAAAAGATTCCCTAAGTTAATGGTAGGTTTATAGTTAGTGATTTTTCATCTGGGACATCTCCAATATGTAGAATTATTCAATGGGAGCTTTGTTGCAACAAAAATATCAGAAATATTTACATTATTTTTTTTCTGAAAAATAATGCTAGCTTAATTTTACATGTACTTTAGAACGTACAGACACTTTGTTTTTCTCTTCTGACATTTTCTTGAAAAGATTTTCTGGAGTATCAAGAGCTGAGTAGAAGCACCAACTCCCAGAGAGGCTACTAACAAAAGGAAAAAATGGACCTCTATAAATATTATCAAGATGCAAATGGTGTTATCTGTGCTAGTTTCCTCCTGCTGTGTAATAGTAGTTCCATAAACTTTATGGCTCAAAACAACACACATTTCTTTTTGAAATCCCATAGTCCCAATGGGTCAGGAATTCCTATATGGCTAGCTAGATCCTATGCTTGGGGCCTCAGCAGGCTTCAATCAAAACATGGGCTAGAGCTGTGGTCTCATCTGAGGCTCCACTGGGGAAAGATTCACTTCCAATATCATGTGGTTGTTGTTTGTATTCAGTTCTTTGTGGGCTGTCAAACTGCAGACCTCAATTCCTTACACAGTCGTTATCCAGAGATCACTCTCGGTTTCTTGCCAAGTGATCCCTCCTGGTGTTGTCACTTGCCTTTTAAAATCCAGCAAGAAAGACAGTCTCCTTGCAAGACGGGCATTACAAACTTATGTAACATAATCACAAAAGTGACATCTCACCCCTTTGCCATATTCTGTTGGTCGGAAATAAGACACAGGCCTCCACAACCTAGAGGAGGTGATGACACAGGGTATGAATATCAGGAGGTAGAGCTCACTAGGGTCACTGTAAAGTCTATCTTCCAGAGTTGATTCATTCCTGTTAAAAAAGGCAGTAGGTGGTATGGGGTGATGGAAATTATAAAGGAATCACTGTTCCATATAAATTATGAAATCTAGCTGAGCAAGTGTTGAGAGTTGCTTAATTAAGTTCAAGGAATGGGCATAATGTTTTATGGTTCTTGGCTCTGCCTTCTGGGCTGTTAGTTATACTTCATGAATCAGGCTTTCTTTTTCATGAAGAGAGCATGTGCTTGTAGCTAGGTAGTTTTGTCAGCTTCCTTCCTGTCAGTAGAATGTGTAGGGTTTCAGCAGCCTTTCATGGGTATTTTCTCTGTCCCTTTCCATCCAAGCTGCTGGTATCTTTGTGGAAGTAAGTTTCTGAAAAACATTATGAGTCTTCAATGGATTTCCACAAGGTTTACTCCACTACACAAAAGCTACATTCACAGACATTTTTGAGTTAGCCTTTCTCTACCTTGGGGTGCTGCTGAGATGGCTGAGAGACAGCACCCTCCAGCTTACTAGAGGTGATCTGATGCAGTTGAGAGGATCTGTGAGGCACACAGTTGCTCTAGAAAGGACTCTGTGTAACTAAATACTACTCCAATTCTTTCATCTTTCTGAGGTTGCAATAAAAGGTTTTATAGTCACTACCTCAGCTTTTACTATTCCAACCTTCCCTAACAGTACTTGAAAGGACTGTGAAAGTTATTTTATATTTTTTGCATCATTTTTCATTAAAAGTGAATGATTTCCAAAATCATCCAGTCCCTATTCTTTTAGTTTAATAATCCATTCCTCAGTCTTTCTTTCTTCACCTACATTTTACTGTAAGCAGCATGAAGAGACCAAGCAGTACCTTCAACACTTTGCTTGGAAATTTCCTTAGTTATGTAATTCAACTTAGGTGTTTTGCCTTTCATACTACCATAGGTAACAATTTTGGCAGCTTTTACCCATTGTGTAATGCGATTCTCCCTTTTTCCAGTTCCTGATAATACATTCCTGTTTACTTTTTAAGTTTTTATTGTGGTTTTACACACACACACACACACACACACGAAAAACATAAATTTGCCACTTAATCATTTATAAGTGTGTAATTCAGTGACATTATTTACATTCACATTATTGTATAACCATAACTACTATTTCCAAAACTTTTTATCACCCGAAACATAAACTCTGTAATTGTTAAGCAATAATAACAATTCCTTATTCCACCCTCCTGCCAATGCCTGGTAACCTCTAATTTATATTCTGTCTCTACTAATTTGCCTCTTATAGATATGTCACATAAGTGGAATCCTATAGTATTTGCCATTTTGTGTCTGGCTTGTTTCACTTAGCATAATGTTCAAGGTTCCTTCATGTTGTAGCATGTGTCAGAACTTTATTCCTTTTGTAAAGTTAAATAAGATTCAGTTGTATGGCTATCCCGCATTTTGTTTATCCATTTTTTTTTCATCAGTGGACACTTGGTTTACTTTCATCTTTTGACTATTGTCAATGCTGTACTGAATATTGGCATATGAGTATCTTTTTAAGTCCCTGTTTTAATTCTTTTGTGAATACTGTATATCTAGGAGTGAAATTGCTGCAGTGTATGTTAATTCTATGTTTATCTTTTTGAAGAAACACCACACTGCTTTCTAAGGGGACTTCACCAATGTTCATTCCCACCAGCAATGTATGAGAGTTCCAATTTCTTCGCATTCTTGTTACTTTTTTTTCTTTAATTTTAGCCATCCTAGTAGGTATGAACTGGTATCTCATTGTGGTTTTGATTTGAATTTCCTTAGTGACTAATAATGTTGAGCTTCTTCTCATATGCTTAGTGGACATTAGTGTATCTTATTTATAGAAATGTCTATTCAAATATTTTGTCTGTTTTTCTAATTGTGTTTTTGTCTTTTTCAATAACTAATTTATTTTTGACAAAATTTGTAAATATTTATCATGTTCAAAATGTTGTTTAAAATATGAATACATTATGGATGGCTAAATTGAACCAATTGGCACATGCATCATGTCACATATTTTTCTTTGTTGTGTGTGTGGTGGAAAGGTTGTCTTTTTTGATGTTCAGTTTTAGTTCTTTATCCCATTTTCCTCTAAACCCTTACTGGCCATGTCTTTTAACTCCAGATTTCTACTAATGGATGATTCAAGGTGATTTAGATTTTCTTTAATGTTCTCCTCAAAATTATTCTGCTTCCTGCCATTCCCTGGTCTCAAAGCCAGTTTCACATTTTAACCTCTTACAGTAGCACCACACTCCGACGTACCACAGTCTGTTTTAATAGTTGTATAATAACATTACCACAGACTTAGGCATTTGAAGCACCAGGTGTTTATTTGCTCATGGTGTCTGTGAGTTTCGTAGACTGGGCACAACTTCAGGTTCTCACAAGGCTGTGATCAACATAGAGGCCCTGACTGTGATGTCATCAGGGCTCAGCTAGAGAAAGACCTGCCCCCAAGATCATGTTGTTGTTGGCAGCCTTCAGTTCCTTGTGGGATGTCAGACTGAGGGCCTCAGTTTCTTGATGGCTGTTAGCTGGAGGCTGCCCTCAAATCCTTGACAACTGGGTCCTTCTCACCTTTTTGCTTGCTTCCTCAAAGCCAATAAGGGAGAAAGTTTTCTTGCAATAAGGGCATTACAATCTATGCAACATAATGACAGAAGTGACATTGCAAAATCTTTCACATATTCTGTTGGTTAGAAGCCAGTGACAGGTCCCACTCACAGTCAATACGAGGAGATTACACAAGGTGTGAATTCTAGGAGCTGGGGATCACGGGGACCATGATAGAGCCTGTCCAATGCGTTCTCAAAGTTAAGAGTCCCAGGGCTCAGTGGTTTTTATTATGTGATTATTTGTCTTCATCGGTATGTTTGCTGAATCCTGTGGTGAGGCAAACTGATGTTCTTCACAAGTTATTTTTCTTCCTAAATGGCTTGAATTAAATATTATGGTAGATTTAATGTACATGCAGTTTCTCTGTTGACATAAAAATTTAATTATAGCAGTATGGCCCAGTAGAGGGCTCATCATTTAGAGTGAAGCAAGGAGAACATAGTTCAGAAGAGGCCCTGATTGGTTCAGGTTAACAAAGATTGCAGTGAGCAACTAGCATGGATCTAACCAGAATGGAACATAATTTATGCAATTTATAATTTGTAACAGAAAGCACAATTTATTGCATGATATAGTGCTGAGAATCTAGTCCATATGGAATTATAAAAGGTCATTATTTTCATAAGAGACTAGATTTGTGATTTTAAAAAGTGGATAATTTATAGAGAAACAGTGCTGGGACATCAATTGACTTTTAAATACAAAATGAGAATAAGCAGTCATGGGCAAAATTAAAATCTTAATTATTAATGCATCATGAGATGCATCTGTGACTTGCAATGCTTTAACATAGTAGAGACACTCAAGAGCCATTTGGAAAACACTGTAGCTCATTATTTGCTAAAAGTCAGCAGCGTGTTGGGGACTAGAGAAAGGACACCAACTGCTGGCCCATTGTGTAGATATTTTATCCACAATTAATTTTAAAAACGCTTAACCAGCAGAGATGCCAAGGTAACTGACTTCCAACCTCGTTGTTTTTTGTATAGCTTCATAAGAGGGGCTTCTCTCAGGAGCGTGAGTAAGTTGGGGTGGGGGCAGGGAGCAGGTCAGAGGACATGCTTTCTCACAATTGTGGAGGATCCATACTTACAGGCTTCCAAGGACTCTGCCTCTGAGCAGTCTCTTCCAGGGTGAATTCCTAAGTGAAAACCCAGACACAAAGAGATAGAGCTAGCCTAACAATTTATATTTCCCTCTGACCTCTCTCACTGGGGAGGCTGCGATTTCAGAGGGTGACGCCCCAGCAGATCCTGGTGTGGCTTGTTTCGTGGACTACTATAGCAGAAAGAGAAAAAAACAAGGCAGGTTATTGACAACCTTAAAATGCAGCTCAGTAGACAATTTATTAACACTGGCTGAAAGTTCCAGGCACAGGTTACCCTGCAGTAGATTTTTACAATAATAACATGCTGAGCATTTTCAGAGGTGGCCTGCTGTCAGCAAATAAGAGAAAGGATTTGTGCACTATGGTTTATTTTGCTTTGGGGAAATGGTAGCTCAGCTGCTGTGCTTTTTATTAAAAGTTAAGGGCCTTATACACATTTTTAGTAAGGTTTCCCTCTGCCTTCCATACCCATTTTTTTGTTGTTGTTTTTTAGGAGGGGGGTTGTTGAAAGCTGAAATTAGGATCAAGTTTTCTAAGAAGTCCATGCCTTTTAAATGCCGGTGAATCAGCTTAGAAATGGAGATGGCCTACTTCTCCTTCTACCCACAGTGATCTACACATAGATATTTTAACTAAATGCTGAGAGTTCTGATATTCTGAGTTTTCTTGACTTCCTCAAAATATGTTCTCTAAACAAATGTCAATTTTCTCCTGGAATACTCCATGAACCAACACACATATTAATATTTACTTATTGGAACTCGACACATTTGCACGTACTGCCTAAGATCAAATGATTTTCATCTGTTGTATTCTCACATTTGTCTTGTCTCTCCTATCTGGAGGCCATGATCTCTTAATTGGAAGGTCCTTTCCCTTCCCCTACTACATGTAGGAATGTCCAGTGGCCCTGAGCTCTGAGAATCGGACCCTGGGAGACTATAGTTACCATCTAAAGAGGAAAACCTTACATTTCTGTGTTATCTTAAATGTGGAAAAGATAAGCAAGAGTGATAACTGTTCAGTTCCATTGGCTATGCTCAAAAATGTAAGTTTAGACAAACTAAACTGCTTGCCCAATTGATTCTTGACTCTCTGGAGGTTCCTTCACCCACTGCATATCACCTCTCTGTCCCTGGAAGTAAGAGTGTCTTCTGCCTTCCACTTTCAGTTACGAGGCTGACTTTGGACTCCCCTGTTTTGTTTTGTTTTCTTTACAGTCACACAGTTGCCATATTGTTCTTTAACTATACCAAGCTCCATCTCCACCACTTCTTCCCCTTCTTTCCAACACCACTGTAGTTTTTTTTCGAGGTTGGAGTATCTCTCATTTGAATTGTTGCAATCCAGTGTCCTCTAGTTGCTGTTTGTTCTATGGGCTCTTCCTGCTGCTAAACTGCCCTGTCTGGGGAGATGCAGACCCCATACTGAAATATGAGGAGCTCCTTGAATCTCAGGGACTCCAGAGCATAGTCAAATGAAACACCACTCCTGGAGATAAGTCTGCCATCTAACTCTCATGGAGTTATTTTGTCTCTGGAGCTCTGTGGAACTTTCCTGATTTCTCATAAAGTTCCAGTTTTCTACTGTATTTGGTAAAGACAGATCATCCCACTCCCTGTTGCCTTTTTCTGTTTTGTTCTTCTCAATGACCTTTCATGTGTAGAATTCCATTTCTACCTTCCATTATTTTTCAAAACGCTGGCAGGGGTTCAGTGTGCCCCATCCTGTTGGCACCCCTCAGCTTGACCTTGCTTTCTGCTTTTCACACTGTCCCTGTTCTGAAGCCCTCACATTCCCCATGAAATTTTTCTGGCTTGACAGGAAAACAGTTCCATCTTACCAGCATTTACTGTCGAGAAACTACACTCTCCAAATTTATTTTCCTGGTGGCTGGCTACCATTTGCCCTTATTTTCAGTTCCGTAAAAGCATTTACTTCTGCATAAATAATTACAGTAATGCCACTGTGTATTAAGATAGTTTTGCACATCCTGAGCTGTGTTCATACCCCTGTGTTTCTCTTCAACTGTGAACACCTGTGATCAGGAAGCCCCCTGCAATTCCTCTTGCATAGGCCCTGCAGGATTAAGTCTTTATTAATATTGATGACAATAAAGGTGTCTGACTTATGCCAGCAGATGGGAACCTTTGCCTCTTGTTTCTTAAGGCAGATGGCCTGGCAAGAGAGGAGGACATGAGAAAAAGTTGTGCATTCTAGTATTCTCTAGAAGGTAAATTTGGGAATTTGGGCTTCGTAGATGGACTATTAATCGGCGAGTATGTCTCGCTGCATTTGCTGCTGTTCAGAGTAACCTCTGCCTTTCTATGATCTGTAATCTGTAGAATGCCAGGCTGTTTCCTTTTCGTTTTTTGTTTGTTTGGTTTCCTCACTTCACTTCATTTCACTTGCAGTGTTAAAAATTGAAGAGAAATATGACTCATGATGAGGATAAAGGAGGCTTTGGATATTTGACTGACATTTGGCAAAATATGTAGAAGTATAGAAGTGTATTCAAACACTGAAAAATTGAACTAATGTTTGTAAAACTGTATAATAATTCAATTCTTTTTGAATAACGAGTGGTCTTTTAAATTGTTTGGCATTATTTTGAGAGCCTACAAATAAATTTACAAGTAGAATAGCCTAAGCAATATATTGCATGGGCCTTCATGCTAATCCCATGCTTTAACTTTTCTTTAGCTTATCCTAATATAACTATGAGCTGATTTGATTCAAGAATGAGAAAGGGATTCCAAGTAAAGCTATGCTGACTTTGTATTTGTAATCTGCCTTATCTTTCAATGTTTATGTTCAGAAGATAAATGCCCTACCTAGATATTTTCTGTATACTCTTATTTTTGGGTGTCTGTTTGAAGGGTTTTGTTTGTTTTTCCTTTAATTGGCTGCACAGGAAGATCCATCCTGCATTGTGAGTTTAGCATTTTCTTCACTGTCTGCCGCGCATCCCATTGTCTGTGCACACACAGCATGGCCAGCACCACATCTGCCTTCTGTATGGTGCAACTGCTTAAAATACAAAAAGCTCCCCCACGCAGAGCATGCCCATGGGTTCAACATCTGCTGCAGGGATGGAGATGGAAACGTCGGTGGTTTCAAGTGGCACTAATTAGTTTCCTTTTCCTTTCGGTTTCCTCATTACAGGTACTGCAATGAACATTTGCTATGTCCCCCACACATGTTCTGGACAGGCTGGGGTCCTTGGGAACGGTGCACAGCCCAGTGCGGGGGTGGCATTCAAGCTCGCCGCAGGACCTGTGAGAACGGGCCTGACTGTGCAGGCTGCAATGTGGTGAGTAGCCTCCTTCTCATACCCAGCTCACCATCCAGAACCAGGAATTCAGACTCAATACACACAAAATGCTCTGCATGCATTAGAGGTTCTGCAGACAATAAATGTTCTGCACACACTAGGGGTTCTGCACATACTTGGTACACTGCGAACACTAAGTGGTCTCACACACCAGGTGCTCTGTACATGCCAGAAGCTCTGCACACACTTTATGCTCTCCAGATACTAAATGCTCTATAAATATGACATGTCCAGACGCTGGATGCTCCCCCTACAATAGATGCTTGGAAGGTATCAGGTCCTCTCACACACTGGATCTTCTGCAAACATTAGATTCTTGGCAGACACTAGATGTTCTGCAAACACTAAGTGCTCTGTAAACACAACATGGTCAAGCACTAGATTGCAAAATCATGCAAGTTTTTCAATTTAATTAGAATATCTGGTGAAAATACTGGAAATTCAGAGTAGCTTGGAGGCTTCATGAATCAAATATTCACACATGGGATCAACTGTCCCAGGAGTTTTTCTGTTCTGATTTCTGAGTGACAAGCCTTCAGCCTGCTTGTATATGGACACTGTATTTGGTTTGGGACATGGAATATTATTCCATGCCAGGCCTACACCAAGGTATAGAACACTGTGGGATGAACCAGATACACCCTGGGGACTGAGAAACTATATGGAGCCATTGTTAGAGCAAGTTGGTGCCAATGCAGAGAGAATTAAAAAACCTGCCTTTACAGTTTATATTTCTTTTAACACTTTAAACTGTCAAATAAAATTCCACTTGGGCAGGCTCTTTTCAAAAGGCTTACTTTTGCTCTTCCTGCTTCTTCTGTAAGAGTAACAGCATTTTCCCTCACTCGCCTGCCCCTGGTGCTGGCTCCAGAGTGGACACAGACAGTAGCAAAAGTTTTGATGGAGAAGCTCAGCACGAGAAGGTCTAGCTGAATTCTTTCCTCACTGATCTTTCCAGTTGGCCTTTGCAGCCTCTTTATCCTTTGGTTCGTGAGGCTGAGCAATGTTTATATGCTGCTGTAAAGCCTGCTTTTGTGACATGCAAAAATCACATAGCCGAGATATCCTTGGGAAATTCAGAGACAGGAAGAGGGTTATGAGGTGCTTTGTCAGATATTACACCAGACCCAAGGAGATTTCTGTTATTGGAAATCACAATTAGATTTCTTCCTCTTCACACTGGAAAAGATATTGTCATAACTCTCATATAATCTAGTACTTATTATAAAGATAGTTCTTTCCAGATCAGCCTGAACTAACTGTAGACCATGAGAAATCTTCATTAAGATATATATTTATTGATATTTCAGATGCTGACATTTAAAACTATTTATTTTAAATAATTTTAAAATGGCAAATTTATGAACACTCACATGTTCTAGGAAAACCATTCAAATGGGGTAACTTTCCGTTGTGCTGAAGAATGTCATGTTTTGTTCCTGGTGGCATGATGTGTGCCCACTGAGGGCTGCATTGCCATGTCGAGGTTTGTCTCATTTGCTGGGAAACCACAGGAATGGATGATCTGGGTTGATCTCACACCTTAGTTTCTAAATATATTGCAGTGTGAAAAATTCAGAAAACAGTCCACATCATTAATTTTCTCATTGTTAATTGACTTTTATAGTTACCTTCAAATATAGCTTAATGAACGAAAAAATTATATTAAGCAAGAATGTAGCATTTTTATGTAGTTACTGTAATATGTGTGTATGTGTGACACACATCTGATTATAAATGTAAACATTGAAGGTCTTTCTAAAATGTCAATGTATTTATTGCTTTATTACAGAATTACAGTTTATGAAACAAATGTAACCGCTGCTTTCAAATCCAGAAAAATACATGTGTCTCCAAAGAGACTATTGTCACTTTTTAGCAAATTTAAGAGTTTGTTTTTCTTTTTGTTTTTACCACCAAACTTAGCCTTTGGGTAGTCTACTTCTAGGAAGGTGTTATTGTGGCAATGAGGAGCAATCTACTTGTCAGTGGTGGGAGTCTATTTATATTTCTTCTGACATGGCTTCTCCCATGCTTTTCGGTTTCTGTCTGTCCTAAGGCAGGAATGCCAGCTCACACCAATTGAGGAATACAAGCAGTAGAGAGGAAGGGCTCGGTTTCTTTGGATTGTTTGCAAGATCTATACTATCAGTTGAATTCCTAAGACGTTGACTTAAAAATGATAGTTACCTAGCTAAAGCAACATTTTTGGTCTTCATATTCTAGCTGCAGTTCATAAATCTTTGGCCACAAAGGGTTTGGTTTTTATTGAGTTCTAATATCAAGATAGTAGCGCTAAGTATAAAAAAAGTATTGATTTTTGAGTCATGAAGTGACCATCTCCTTGCCAGTGTGTGACTGGATAAGAAGAGGTGACATTTCTGAGTCTCAGCGTCATCCTTGGAGAAGGCGGTGTTGGTTTTTCCTACCCAGAGCTCCTGTATCAAGGAGGGCGCCATCTGTAAGGTCTGGCAGGTCTCACGTTTGAGTGCTCCTTCCTAGTCTCATTTCTTTCATTGTTTTCCATGGGCTTCAGCTGCTTCTCTGAACTCCATCTTATTAAAAATGGGAGTCAGCTAGTGAAATGTCATTTACACAATACAGAACATGTTTGTGGAAAGTATAACAACCTGAATTTCCTGATTATTATAACAGCTTATAGAAAAAGAAAGAATTGATTATTTCAAGTTCAAGTATGCATCGGTTAGAAAAGACTCAAGAATCTTTGCTTCTGCCAACACTTTAAAGCTGAAATTTCATGAAAGGATTTTCCCAGCTTCACTTGTGAAATTTCTATGTCCTTGTCTTAGACTAAGTCACCAAGCCTTTATCTGAATCTCAATAAAGAGGCAGTGAAGGACCCTTGCCAAGAGCTATTAGTTCTCTCCACGAATCCCTACTTGTAAATTGCTCAATGTCGAAAGCTTGGGTAACTCCAGAGCCTTGGTTTAGTTTGGGGAGCTGATTGACAGACACAGAGGGAGGACCTGGATCTTGTGTTGTCACTTTGTGAACTTGAGATACACTCACTGCCCTCTGGGCTTCTGTCTTGCTCTGCAAAATGCAGGGCCAGACCCTGAAATTGATGATTCTGTGACCCTGGCCTTCCTTCTCTGGACCCTGACCCTGGCATTCCTTCTTTAGACCCTGGGGCACATGTGTCCAGCTGATTGAGGGACCACTTCTAGCAAATGTCCCTCCCTGGTGGCTGATAGCTCCAATGAGCTCAGAATGAGACACTTAAAAAACAGATGCTTACTCCCCACTTCCAAGTAGGCTAAACCCATAGCAGCATCTGGGCTCCTCTGGTCCTTGCTGCTGCTCCCCAGGTCTGTGTCTCAGCCCCTCATGCCTGTGACTTCACCGAGTGGGTGGGAGGAGCAGGATGGTGGGTCAGAGGGGCTCTGCCTCTGAGTCACTGTGAGATTTTACCTGCTGTTCTACTTCTCCACACGGTTGTTTTCAAATGAAATATGAAGCATGAACACTTGAATGACAAAGCTGTTTAGAAGATTACATATAGTACCTAATATTTCTATATATCCTAGCCCAGTGCCAAGTCTAACATAGACATTTATAAAATAGAAATGATTATGACTCTCATATGTGTGTTTCCTTTTTTCCCTGTTTTGACAATAGTAACTAATAATTCTTGTTGGATGAAGCTTTGCAAATCCCGACTTACTAGGTGATGTCAAATTAAATATTGAAATTAAGTTATAACTACACATACTGGAGTTAATATTTAATGATAGCCCGAAATCCTGTATTACATCATAAAATAACTTTTGTTGAGTGCCTACTACATGCCCTGCACTACACTAAGAGTAATTAAAATTTATTATGTTTATTCTCTCTGTATCCCTGCCAGGCAGTTTTCATTATTACCTCTGCTTGGAGATGGAAAAAATCAGCCTGAGAAAGACTAATGAACTTGCCCAGTAGCAAGTTGCCAGTGGGGGACTGGACCAGCATTTGAGAACTGGTCCTCTGGGCACAAAATAGAATTTAATAGCACAACTCCATTTGCATAATTTATTTGCCCAATGTTAAGTGATAAATGATAAGCCTTACTTTTCTTTACTCCTATTTAGGTTGGAGTGTAGCTTAAAAGAAAGAGGAGCTTTTTGTCTTTCTATAGCTCTTCTCTTGATTTACATTCTTGATTTTTATCATATTGTGATCATTTTAGCCAACCATAAGAATACTATTAGGAGATCATCCTGAGCATAGGAATTAATCGAAGATAAACTCATAACACAAATCTTAACTCTACATTTTGGCTGAAAATTACGACACATGAAAGGAAGAAAGATATAAAATATTATTTTGTATACGTAGAATTAGTTCTTAAATTGATGCAACTCAAAATTTCCTCAAAGGTTTAGCAGATTTAAATTACTTTTTTGCTATGTCAGAGCTAAAGACAGCGTCAGATACAGCAAAAATAATTTACAAAGAACAACAGACTTAGTATTTCTAGCACTATATTTCTTACTGAAATATCATGTAAAGTATGAAACAATTGACCAAAAGCTATGATTTAAGAGAGCAACAGGAAGCATAGGGTAGATATTTATTTCCTAGATACAAAGGAACCAGACCACAGAAAGCCTGGAAAGGTCAAGAAGAAAGACATTATAATCAATACATGCTGTCAAAAGGGATTCTGTGAGGGTCAATCAGAGTTGATATAACACACTAACATTTGTTTGTGTCAAATAATGGCACAAGGGATAATCTTCAGAGCAAATGAAACCTGACCATTGGAAGTTTAAAGAGGTTGTGACATATGAAAATAATGACAGACATTACAAAATACCACATTTTTCTGTAGCACATTAGGGTCTGCAGAATGCTTTGGGGAAGGTCGTCACGTGTTTTCCTGATTTTCCAAATGAGAAAGTCAAGACCTATAGAAAACCGGTTAGGTACCCAAAAACCCTGCAGCTGGAGACAGCAAGACCCCGGATCCAGGTCTTTCCACTCAAAGGTCCTGAGACAATCCAGGATGCTGTATCTCCCTCAGGAAGTACAGGAACAAGAACAGTGAAATTAATGGGAAAGATCTAATATCTCATACCCATGAAACAAGACCATTCAAAAGCCCCAAACAGGCATATTTTGTATTTGTTTTAGCTCCAGTCGTATTTCTCAGCAGTCTCAGCTGTATTTGCCTCTGGCCAGTAATGTGTGTGTAAGCCCAACTTTAAACAGCCTCACTAATACGACAAAAACTATTTGAGTCTCACATGTTACGCACTTTTTAAAAAGTATGAGCTGCATGTAGCCTCATCTGCCTAATATTGCTGCTTTTATTCAGAATTAGGGTTCTGAATCCATGTTCAGGATTTTTCTACAAACCACATGCTTGTTGTAAATATTTTCGTATAAATTTTAATTATTATATTGTTCTTAATTGGGGATATCTAAAGCAAACTGTCAATGATTTTTGTAGTTTCATTTCAAGAAATGTTTTTTAACTTCTGACAATGCTAGTGTTTTCGTAAGTATAAATAATTTAATGGTATAAAAACTATATTTTTAGGATCTATTTTGTAAAACATTTTCTGAGCATCTTTGTCGTGTATCTGACTAGACTCTGATTGAATTTTGATTTCTGGGATAATTTTATCTGTAAGTTTCCTATTTGACTGGTATCAGGTGAGCAGCATCTTAATACTCCACAGACAATGTTTTCCTGTGGGTTTTAGAAATACTCATTTCCTGTCTTCCTAGACTGTAAAAAATTATCTCTCCTTCCCCATTTAATTTTTAGTACTAAAGTATTTTCAAGAGCGTAACAACCTCCGCAGTGGTATGTACTTTTATTCAAGTGAGACAGCTGGCACTTCCTTTTGTCAAAAAATATACAGGAAAGGTAGCCTGAGAGAGATGATTGACATTTGTACAATTGAACAAGCTGTTTTAAAATTGGCTGCTTGTTTGTTTGTAATCGTTAGTTTCCTTTGTATTCATATTTGGTGTGTCCTCATTTTTGAACAGTGGCTTCCTAGAGATTCATAGTCCTGCCTTAGATGGCAGGTGGGTTGTTATGAAGAGATACATGAAAAGTCTTTTCCTTATTCACTTGTTTTTGTTTATTTGGTTATGTTTGGGCAATGTCATCCCACCATATACTAAGCTGTGGATACTTGAACATTACGGCTCACATTAAATTATATGTGTTTGTTAAAGGATTGTTATTTTACTTTGGGCCTGGAACCATTTCCAAAAGTTCATTTGCTGCCCTTAACAATACCCCTGAAACCTCACTGATGCCGACCCTATGTGAATAGTAAGGTATTCATACAGACTACTGTTGAATAGGATACTGGTGCAGACCCTATATAGATAGTTGGCTATTTGTATGGCCTATTTATTGATGTGGCTGGAAGCTGTTCTTACGTTAAAAAGCCAGTGGACCTGGATTAGATACAACTCGGTTTATCCATTGTTCATGAAAATACCATTTTATAATCCTAGAAAGGAAATTTTCTAAAATAAAGTTTAAGAAATACATAAAATAGTTGACTCTAACTCCACTGAAAGCATGCAGAATTTTTATAGATAAAAATAATATTCTTCATCACCGTCATCATCTGTCATTATAATTTTACATGCCAGGTATCATTTAAAGTACTTCTTAGGGAATTGGTGAGGAATTCCTCCCAACAATCCAATGACGTAGTATTGTTATTAGCATAACCGACTTACAGATGTAGAAATTGGAGCAAAGAAGCGAGATGGCCCAGCCTGTAGGAAGTGCTGCCAGCCTCAAAGCCAGGCATTTGTAATGGTGGCCTGCTTGTTTCCCCATTACACTGTGTGGCCTCATCTAATCTTTGATAAGTAATTGAAAAGGTTAAAGACTGTAGTTTTCATAAGATTAACTTGAACACTAATGAGCTGATAGAGGTTTGTTGTATCCAGCTAAATATGACCCATACGAGATTTGATAAAGTGAATGGTTCTAACTATTAACAGTTAGCAAACAGTTAATCACTTATTGAGACAACCCCTGGTGGCTTCAGAATGTACATGCAACTGAGGGTCCAGAAGAATGCAAGAAACCTTGGGGAAGCCCTAGATATCCAGATGCATCTGAGGAGTGATGCCCATCTTTCTCCTTTTTTTTTCTTTCCACTTTCTCCCCCAAAGGCACTGCATACAGTTGTGCAGGTTGTGCACTGCAGAATTCCAAAGGGAGTGTTAAACCTTATGAAGATGTGAGTAGCACTTCTGAAAAAGGGCAGCGCACCCTGACTGCCACGCTGGCCCTGAACTGAGTGCATACAAACTCAGTGTGTTCTTCAAAGCCTCGGAGACATATAAGATCCCAACCTTTATTTTGGACTACATTCTTCATCGTGGGAATAGGAGCTGAGAGGGACAAGTCTGGCATCATAGCTTGACCCCTCTTTAAAGTAGATTTTGAGACAAGACAAGGGCTTAGGGTAGGTGGTTTTATATATAAGTCGACAGCAGCAGGTGGGGAGCATGAGGGGGTAAGGCAGGAAAGAGGGAAAAGCTCCCATTAGAGTTTGTCACCAAGGTCACTGCTGTGGGCAGCAGAACTGATTTTCTGAGAAGCCTGCAGATGCCTCTCGGGAACGTGCCACCTTCACAGCTACCATTGGATGAGGATGCACCCAGGCTGCACCTTCACTAACCCAGCAGTCTCCTGGGGCTTCAGAGAAGACTCCCAACATGGAAAGCCACAGGAAGGAAGGCGTGTGCCCCAGGTGGATGTGTCTGGCAGAGAACTGACCACCACATTGCCCACAGCTGGGCCACAGAAGGCTGAGGGGCTGTGCGGCCCCAAAAGCACATACTACACCTGGGTTTGTGACAACAAATCCTGACCACGCTAGAACGGACCAATGAGAAAAGGATTTCTGAGGCTACAGTCCAATAATTGGGGTTAAACAGAATCTGGGGCTCTCCTGCCTTACAGATCCCATGGACTAGTGAGAACTTCCCAGTCATCACATAGCCATGGATGCTGATTATTAAGCCAGATGGCACTCTACTTTCTACCAGGCATATTTATTTAGCACAGGGTTTCTCCATTGTGTGGACCAATTCTTGCCTGGGACACATGAAAGAAAAGTCATGTTTCTGGAAAGGTTCTCTCGTCTCCATAAGAGAGATACAGGAAGGGAAGGCCCTTTCTTTCTCTGCACACAGAATGTTGGGAGTGAAGCTGGAGCTGCTGCCCACTAGCTGGCAGCCTTGAGAGTAGCTAGGTCAGGGAGGAGGAGGACAGGAGCAAAGCAGGGAGACAGAGTTAAGGACACCAAGGGGCTCATCTCCCCAAAATCTACCCGTGTTGGGCACAGGCTGATGTGTGAAATCAAATCTCTGGTGGCTTCAGCTAGTTTGAGTCAAAATCATTAAGACTGCTTTGTCTTTCCCCTCCCCTTTATGGAAGCTACCCTTCAAATACCGTTCAGTAGCCATGGGGAAAGTCATGACCCTCCTTAACAATTGCTGTATCTGGGGGCGATGATCTAGGATTTTCATGTAACCCATTTCCACGAAAGCTAAAGAGATGACCTTGACCTCTATGAAGAAGGTTGCAATCAGAACTCTTCCATTGCATTTTGGTTGTAAAATGCGTTCACTTGTATTTCCCAATATTCTTCCGCAAAGGGAATAATTGATCCCCCTTGCTGAAACTGGATATTATATCTTCACAAACATGGGAATGCAAAGTTTGTTTTCTTTTTTTTTTTTTATAAACTGTCTCAGCGAAGACCTTGCAAATATGAAAGATTGTCAGAGTGAAAATGCCACATGTTGTTAAAGGAGGCTTAAGCTTTTTGAAAAAGTTAGTATCAGTACACAAAATTGAGTGGTACAGCAGATGGCCACAAAAGTATAAGTTTTCTAGAATTTAGCACTGAAAGTTTCTCAATCAAGTTTAAGAATGATGTATGGCACAGATGGAGAGAAAAGAAAAATGATGGATTATAGAAATTAATCCATCAAGAGTCTGCCTCTAGGACATACAAATAATCATCAACAATCTCTGGAAATTGCAGTTGGTATGGAGATCTGGAATATTTCACCAAAATGTTTTATTTATAATGTTGGAAGACTCTGCTGTACATTTCTATGGTTTTAAAAAATTTTATGCCTACAATAATTCAAATACAGTGATTGCAAAGTTAATTGAAAGTTTTCATGAAGAGATTTTCTACTGTAAAAGTGACTTAAATTACATACACACACATACACAATTTTTCCTTTATAACTTTCCAATAAATTCCATGATAAAGATTATTCAATACTTGATATTAAAATAACCAGAACTTATATATGGAGACACAATAATGATATTTAAATTGTAACAATTTCTACTAAATGGCCACAATTTAAAAAATGTTTTATAGGCCTACATGAGTAGATAGTACATGCAGAATGAACAGATTCTTTTGAAGGCATAACAAATGCTCAGTCATATGGAACCCATGTCTCTGGTTTTTTAAATGTCAGATTTTTAACTGTTAAAAATGAGTAATTAAGAGTAACTCTCTAAATTTAAAGTCTTAATAGGAGCTTATTTAAAAACAATCAGACGAGATCCTTTTCCAAATGCGTCTTCAGTCTTTGATTGTGGTCCTGCTGACAGATTGGGGCTAATCAATTGATCATCCATAAAGAACACTCATTGGGCCTTTCAGTCAATTAAATGTTCCCTTCAAATTGGACACATGTTTTTGGTCAATTTCTGTAGCTCACCTTGTCTACTTCTGATTCTACCAAGCACTTGCTATTGAAATTAGAAGACAGTGGTCTCCTTGAGTAGTGTTCCTTGTTCATATTTTTCTTATTTATTTATTTATTTGTTTATTTATTTATTGAGACAGAGTCTCACTCTGTTGCCCGGGCTGGAGTGCACTGGCATGATCTCAGTTCACTGCAACCTCTGCTTCCTGTGTTTAAGTGATTCTTCTGCCTCAGCCTCCTGAGTAGCTGAGTAACACTCAGCTAATTTTTATGTTTTTAGTAGAGATGGGGTTTCACCATGTTGGCCAGGCTGGTCTTGAACTCCCGACCTCAAGTGATCCACCTGCTTCAGCCTCCCAAAGTGCTGGGATTATAGGCATGAGCCAGCACACTCAGCCCATATATTTTAAAAAGAGATTTGGCCATCCAGCCAACATAAGTTATGTACTAATGTTGTCCCTCTTACCAGCAGCCAAGTACTCCTTTTTGTGATGTGCAACTTGTAGCCTCAAGGCTGGGCTCTTGTATTCATTTGCATCTTTGTATAGCTTATTCTCCCTTTCAAAATTCTATTTCAGCCCATCACCTTGCTGTACAGGCTGGGCCATGGTTCCAGGAGATATTTTCATGCCATGTGGCACTTGGGCCATGACTGAGTGAGAGTAACACTCTCCCCACCCCAGGATCCCCATCTGAAACCTGTGGGTCTAATTGATATTAGCTCTGCTCATCCAACATACAGAAAAGGTGGAGATCACCTGAGCCATCGCCCGTTGTAGGTTCCATGTTGTAGAGGCCAGCATATTGCCTCTGCAGACTCATTTCCAACACCTTTCTAAAATGAAGTGAGTAGAGAATTCGACAAAAAGGTGCAGAGACATACGTCTGCTCAAAAGATATTTTCATCTCCTTAATTGACTGTGCTGTTTATAGCGTGGTCTTCATTTGGTTTGTTCAGGTTCAAAAGCCCTGCATACATCATAGTATTCAGCGAGGTTTACCTGAGCTCACACTCTGTACCTAGAATCTGAGCATCTTGGTTTTTTACCCATTTTATTCCACCATTTATTTAATAAAGAGTAGGTTTCTACCCTGTGATGGACTCAGGGATACCAGGGTAAATAAGGGAAGTGTGGTCTCTACTTAAACCTTGGGCAGTATTACTACTTGTGAGGCTTAAATCAAAATGCTCTGGATACCTATTTATTATTTACATTGTTTTGATGTGTTGATGCTACTGTTCACAGTATACATTTTCCCCTCTCTTTTTAAAGTAAATTTTATTGTGTATATTTAAGAATACAGCATGATGTTAAAAGATACATATAGTCATATGATTACTATAGTGGAACAAATTAATATATCCACCTTCTCTCATAGTTACCCGTTTTTCTCTCTGTGATGAAAAAACAGCTACTCATACAGTCTACTCATTTAGCAAATTTCTGAACACAACGCACCATCATTAACTATAGTCCTAATGTTATACATTAGATCTCTCAAGGTGTTCATTCTACATATTTGCCACTTTGTGTTATTTGACCTATATCTCCTCATTCCTCCTGCACTCTCCTGCCAACCTAGTAACCACTGTTTTATTTTCTCTCTCCATATATGAGACCTTTTGTTTTTTATATTTCACATCTAAGTGAGGTGATGCATTATTTCTCTTGCTTTGTTTGGTTTATTTTATTTAGCATAATGTATGCCACATCCATCCATGTTGTGACAAATCATAGGATCTCGTTTTTGAGGCTGTATAATATTCCACTGTGTGTGTGTGTGTGTGTGTGTGTGTGTGTGTGTGTGTGTATACCACAGCTTCTTTATCCATTCATCTACTGATAGACACTTAAGTTGTTCCTGAATGAAATGGCAACCTACATGTTGGGAAAAATATTCGCAAAGTATATATGAGATAAGGGATTAGTATCCAAGGTATATAAAAAACTCATACAACTTGATACCAAAAATAAAAAATATACATAACCCAATTAAGAAATGTCAAGGGACTTGAAAAGAAACTTCTCCAAAGACATAACAATAGCCAAAAGGTACATGAAAAGGTGCTCAAGATCACTGGTCATCAGGAAAATACAAATCAAAACCACTATGAGACGTCACCTTACACCTGTTAGGACAGGTACTATAAAAATACAAGAGATAACAAGTGCTGGTGAGGGTGTAGAGAATGTAGACTGTCCTCTCTTGGTGGGGATGTAGGCTGGTACAGCCAGCATGGAAAACAGTGTGGAGGTTCCTCAGAAAATTAAAAATAGAATTACCGTAGGACCCTACAAGCCCTCTTCTGGGCATATACCCAAAGGAAATTAAATCACTACCTTGTAAAGCATCTGCATTCCCACGTTCACTGTAGCATTATTCGCAATATACAATATAATCTTAATACCAATGTTCAATGAACAAGAATGGGGCATGCTATAGGAACAGTTCACATGTTTATACAAATGCAGCCAGAGACTTTCAAAATATGTTTTGATTGCATTATACTTGTTTGGTTTGCCTCATGGCAAACCATGCTTCCTTTGGTAGAAGTGACAGAAATGCTTAATTATATCAACAATATGTTTTAATTTGTGTTTTGCTTAAGATTTGCAGTTTCCATTTTTAAATTATTTCATCCGAGTGCCTCCAATGGTATTATTGAGCATGTGTCATTTCAGTTGTTAAAACAACTTGCACACATAATAATTTTCGAGGCAACTTGTAATTAAAGAAGAAACAACAGATGTTGGAGTGTGAAAAATTATTTTAAAACATTGACTATTTTTTATAGATTCCATTGTTTCTTTCTTCCCAAGCACTCTCCCTTTAGTAATCCTAAAAGTTTTTAAGAACTGGAGCCTAGTTCAGAATTCTTCTATGTGAATGCAAGAAAGGCACAACAGCTGCTACTATATTTATATGTTTTGTTAGTATTTCTTTTTTTATTATACTTTAAGTTCTGGGGTACATGAATGTGCAGGTTTGTTATATATGTATACACATGCCATGATGGTTTGCTGCACCCATCAACCCACCATCTACATTAGGCGTTTCTCCTAATGCTATCCCTCTCCTAGCCCCCGACCCCCACCGACAGGCCCCAGTGTGTGATGTTCCCCTCCCCATGTCCACGTGCTCTCACTGTTCAACTCCCACTTACGAGTGAGAATATGCAGTGTTTGGTTTTCTGTTCTTGCGTTAGTTTGTTAATATTTCTGAAGAGGAATACAAGGTTACATTTGGAAGTCTTCAAAATATGTCAGTGTAAGTAAATAAATAGCTGGTTTTCTCTGTGGCTGATGGTGTGCCATAGTAACTGTCATTCCTGAACACTTGTCCCTTCATTTCCCTCCATGGCATATTTTTTTTTTTCCAAGATCTGTTTGACTTGCAGAATCTCATGAGGTTCTACTGTGGAAGAAAGAGTTGCAAAGAACACTCTTCCCATTGCATGTCACATTCCTGCAGTATTTTGTAAGCCATGCTGCGTGAGAAAGTAACATCCACACACTATTATTTGGCATCTTGTTTCTATCATGACGTAAAGTGTTGCCCACATCTGTTTCGATCTATCCTAATCCCATGAAATTGCCCTGAGATTATTAGAAAGCAGCCCTTGAATGACCTCTAATGTCATCGTGTGGGAGAAATGACAGTGGCTGAAAGGAATGTGAAATCTGTCTTATAAAATTATTCGGGCTCTGCACATAAGTCAGAAGCTCTGGAAGGGTAAGACTCTCAAACTCGAAAGACAGAGAGACAAAGTGGCAGAGGCAAACAGATGGAATCCAGACATTCAGAGGAGCCTCTGACATTCGCTGGGCAGTTTTCATTATGAAGCTCATTTAATTGGTTTATTTCTCTTACCTTCTTGCAATTGCTAATAGCTTTCAGTAATAAGGCCTTGACATCTGAAACTGAAGAAGAAAGAAACTCTGCCTATTACATGCATCATCTTTGATCATTAATTTCTCTAATGCTTGGTGTGATCTCACATGATACTCTTCATTTTGAAGTAATTTTGTGTGTGGAAGAAAAGAAAATTCTCAGTGACTTAAATGACTGATTCATGTCTGTGGTACTGTACTTTACAGAATTTTCAGATCTTTCATCTATGTATTTAGTCAATGAAAACATGTTGACTACCTACTGTGTGTAAAGAATTGGTGCAAGAGGACCCATGTAGATGGATACAGTAAACTTTCTCAAGGAGCTTACTTTCTAGCTTAGGAGAAAAAAGCATAATTCAAATAGCTAAATAGTAAGGAAGTAACAAATGCCATCAGAACAATTATGAGAGAACACTGAGTGGAACATGAGGAGGGAGAAGTGACCTTGCTGGAGGGTCACAGGCACCAACCGGTGCGGACAGGATTCGGCCAAGTTAAGAGGAGGAGCTTCCCTGAAAGGCTCTGTGTGCAGGTTGTGGACCCAAGGACATGGGATTCACATCTAACACTGGAAGCACAATCAGTTGTGGGCTAGAGGATGTGTACAGGGATGCGGCAAGTGACAGATCTGGAGAGTGAGTAGTCATCATTCCTGAAAGGGCTTGAGTACCAGGCATGGGGGTGCACAGTCATTCAGTTTATTTTTCTTTTATTTATTTATTTATTTATTTATTTATTTTTTGAGACAGAGTCTCGCTCTGCTGCCCAGGCTGGAATGCGGTGGCATGATCTCGGCTCACTGCATGATCTCAGCTCGCTGCAACCTCCGCCTCATGGGTTCAAGCCATTCTCCTGCCTCAGCCTCCTGAGTAGCTGGCACTACAGGCGCCTGCCACCACGCCCAACTAACTTTTGTATTTTTAGCAGAGACAGAGTTTCACTGTATTGGTCAGGCTGGTCTTGAACTCCTGACCTTGTGATCCACCTGCCTCAGCCTCCCAAAGTGCTGGGATTACAGGCATGAGCCACCGCGCCTGGCCATTCAGTTCTTTTAGCTTGCTATCACAGTTGCATAATTAGAGCTGCACCAACTTTCTTGGTTAAAATTTACACAGTAGAACTCCATTAATAATTCAAAAAATGTTACATCATGTTTTAAATTATTTTTTCTTACAGGGAAGAAAACATGTTGATCTTACTATGTAAAAGAGGCAAGCTATCTGATTGTATATACATACATAATGTTATGGTTTCAGATAAATGTGTATAGCCATATTCTCCTTTTCCACAATCATTGCTTCAACTTTAGTTACAACTTCCTTCCTTATTACAATTTATTTACCTTAGTAAGTACTCCTAATCTTAAAAAACTCAAATTTAAGGTTGATGTTTCTTCAAAATAAGTTATGTAAACTTGGATTTAGTTCAATTCCAAAGAGGAAATTTCCATTACACTATTAGATGAACTAATTTGTTTTAAAGCTTACTACTATTTAAAAAATGACATTTTATGATTTTACAATCAGGGACAATATTTTCTTCACTATTGTTTTCTCAACACCTTGCAGAGTAGGATAGTGAATAAATGAACCTAGTTATTTAACGTATTTTTTTTTTAAAAGGTAATGGCAATTTGGGAAATGAGTGTCACCACCTTTTCAGACGAAGTGATTATTTTTGTGCATTATGTTGTTTTTGTCTATTCTTGGGTTCATTCCTGCTGTCTCTTACAATGCAACACATTTTGTGTTCTTATTCAAAGAGATTCTTCACACTAAAATGGAGCTACTCTTAGTTCACATTTAGCTTTTCTTTCGATGATATATGCTTATGAACATCTCATTTCCTGTTCATATTCTTAAATTATTTCAAATTCTTTCTAATTAGCTTTGCCAGGCTGCTCCAAATGGTAAAATGTTAGCATTGAAAATCCGTGTGCCTGCAGTAATAGTGTACAGTCATTAAAAATGGGTTTGATATTAGATAATACTTGGCAGTGACCTTCCAGAACCTTATCAGGCCCCCACAGGCAAGAATTGAGCACATGTAACTAATATAGAGAGCCTTATTAGAAAAGAAATCTGAATCTCATACTTTAAAATGGTACAAATGCCAATATTTGAGCTTCCTCCTGTAAATAAAATTGTAAACATAATGGCCTTGAGCCCTTTGCAGGCCATCATCCTGCATGTTCATCAAATACAGTCTTATTTCCCATGCCGCACCTCATGCACATCAACTGCAGTCTAGTCGTCTAGTCCAGCTTAGTTCTCTCACAACAAGCCTTGAACAACCATGAGTGTGAGGCACCACTCAGGATGCAGCTGGGTAGAATATGAAGCTGGTTGACTTGCTGAGCTTGACCCTAAGGAGCTCTCACTCTGGAATCAGAAAGATCCCAAGAGCAAATAATACAGATGCCTGATAGAAAGTATCATAGTTGAAGGCAAGCCACAGGTGTTCAAAGAATGGAAGGAGTCAAGCTCATAACTTTAAGCTCCTTGTGCATGAGCCAGGCTTCTCTGAAGAAGTCCCATGCCATCATCTGGATTTTCTCGGGTGGTTATTGAGACTTCAGGAGGTCAGTGCTCAATGGGACTGTCATACAAATGGTGATGCCAAGACATTTGTTTCAACAAGAGGAGTTGGCATTGGAATTGGCTGAGGCTCTGTTGTTTTCCTAGAGTTGTGGTAGTGGCTTGCTTACAGTCCTGAGGGTGCCGTATTATGTCCACTGAGGAGCCCTCATGCTTTACATGACAGAATAGGGGTTGGCCTGTGGGTCTTCAGTGCAGTTCTTATGTTTTCAGTTGCAAATCTCACAAAAACAAATGGGTCTTTTAGCCCGTGTCTTAAACTAGAAATAGAAATAATTCTGACCCATTGTGATTTATGTTGAATTTTGTAAACCACAAATCTGGTGCTTCCATGTGTGTGCCTTCCTGAAGGGATTTGACAGGCTTCTCCTCAGGTGCACATGTTTTACACAACCTTCTCAGGGCCTACACTGCTCTCTCCTTGTCTGGATTGTCATCTTCAGCTCTATAGAGCCCTGTTTTTCTCAGATATACCCCATGTATATCTGTACATCTACAGTATAACGATAAATCTGGACAAGGGAAACGTCATTTCATTCTGATAGAAATTGTGGATTTTTAAAATTCTGACAACTGGCTTCTAACTTTTACTTGATGTTTTGTGGGGAAAGAAAAGTAATCAATGGATGTTGTAAATTTTTCTAAGTAGACTTGGTTTATTTTCCCTCAGCAGAATTTGTTACTTCCCTTTGTTGCTTTAGCACTGCTGTTTGCGTAGCAGAGGCCTCTGAGTAGGGATGACTGTGAGCTTACTGTGAACCTCTCAGCTTTTGCCTTCTTGGTTTGAGAGGAATCTGAATTAACTCCCAGCCTAAGCACTCAAGGTAAAAATGATAAGCTTTCTACGTAACTACTTACAACAGGCCTCCTGTTACCAAAGGAGGTTTTACAAGCCTGGCACTTTGCAGACATTTCATTTACATCTCAGTGGAGGACAGATATTTGCTTGGCACAGCTTTAAATTATAAATCATGTTCTCATCACTATATTAGGGTAAAGTCACTGGTGAACATGAAGTGACAGGATGTTGGTGATGCCGGGGCTTTCCTGTGCTTCTGCATGAGGGACCAAGGGATACTCTTGGAGAATTGCTTGAGATTCCAAACTCCCCAGCTGCAGGTGCCCTGTCTCCTTGGTTCATCATTGCATCCTCAGGACATTCTCAGTACCTGGCATAAAGTAATTGCTCCATGTATAGTTTCTTAGGCATTGTGTTACATGCATTGGCAGAATTCAGATTAAGGGAGAATGGTCTGTTTCAGGTTTGAGGCCAGCTGCACAGATCAAGCAGTTTCACCAGAAGTCCCCAAACGGTCATCGCATTTGTAAGGAGACATGCAGAGAAAAGTTCTTTCAACATTTTAAGTTGTATTATCTTTCTCTTCTTTACTTAAACTTTCATGGCATTTTCCAGGGCCACCTTTAGGAGTAGGGAAAGGCACTAGAAGTTAAAGAGCTATCAGCAGATGGAAACGGAAATTCGTTTGAAAGTGAGGACCTTTGTAGCAGGTTCACCCAAGGTAGCATGTCCAGTGCTTGAGTTACTGGGTAAATGGCGTTGGGCCTGAGGATTAGAAATAAATGGCATCCAGAGGCACTGCTATCCTGTCTAAAGTGTCTTTGTGTGAAGTAGAACAAGTTTACCCTGCTGGAGGTCACAACACCATAGGCTCAGGTCTTCGCAGGTAGCCAGCATGCTCTTGTGCAAAGACTTGGCCCCCTTCCTCTGGGCACAGAGAGCCCTATGTCAAGGCTCAGGGCACAAGAGGTGATTCTGGCTGAATTTCCACGCTCTCACACGGCTTCTTTTGTGCATTGTACAGACTGCACAATCTTGTACAGAGTAAACTCATCAGGCTTTAAATATAAATTACACATGTATACACACATATTTACATTTCACTTATATTTACATATTCATATTCACAATATGATATTTATAGTGACCAAGTGGAGAATCTTGTAAATAATACATTTTATGTTGATAAGATTAAGAGAGAAAGAAAGTTACAATCGTTTCAATAGATGTAGAATAAACATTTGGTAAGTTTAACACTCATCATAATATGAATTGTGAGTGAATAATTCATAGAGTGAATGGGAGCTTTCACCTTATGAAGGATACCTATTAAAATCTTACCACAAATATACTTAGTGATGAAAGGTTAGAAACCTTTGTGTTAAAGTCAAGAAAAAGCCCAGGATTCCTGCCAGGGCTGCTAGTGTTCAATACCGTATTGTACTGGAGATCACAGCCAATTCAATGCAACAAGGTAAAGAAATAAGGGTGGTAAGGTCAAGAATGGGGATAATTTATCTCAAAGATTCCCTGCAGCCCTCTTGGCTGCATCTCAAAGGTCAGAGGTTGTTGGTTAATGACTGGTCATTACATGTAGTGCAATATTCGTCCATTGCCGTCTTTCGTGAAAGACGCCATGCTGAGCCTCTATGGGGGGAGTTGGTGGGGGACTCACAACTGGATGCACTCCTGGTCTCTGACCCATTTGAACTCTAGCAGCTTGATCTTTATCTCTTTTTATCTTTTTAAAATTGTTTATTGAGTAAAGAGTAAAGATTTTGAACACCATTGAACAAAAGTTATGAAAAATTATCCAAGGGACAGCAGCTTGTTTTCTGGTGCAAGGGCCACATTAGCACCATGTCTTACAGAGGAAGTGCTGTGAGGTTTGATCCTTGCCAAGTGCCTGCTGTGTGATAAATAGCTAGTGTCCAGTGCTTGGCCAGAAATAAAGGAATGAGAAATAGATAAGTACTGTCTTCTCAAGTCTCGCGGTCTGTTAGGGAGACCCCTGCACAGACAGGTCACTGGGTATTGCATCCTTCGCCAGTTCCAGGGTACGGTGGTAGCACAAAGAAGGAGTAGTGTTTTCAGGTAACTTTAGGAGAACGGAATCTTGCACGAATGATGGCAGCTCTGGCAAAAGCATAGAGGCCTGAACCCACAGCATTTGTGAGCTATCAGACTGTGGCATGTGGCTAGGATACAGGCCACAGGGGTGGGAGTGGTTAACACAGTGCCATGGATGAGACTTCCAAATATCAGAGAAGCTAAGCACTTTGAGTTTGATTCTGCTGGTAACAAGGAACTGCAGAAATGCAATTACTACTAATTAGCCCAGTGCCTTTGAAACTGGCACCATGACCTACTGTTCAAAATCTCTTGCACGACAGCCTCTACACTCCTATTTGGATTATAATTTTGTGGAATTCCATATATATATATATATGTGTGTGTGTGTTTATAAATGTAGGCTTCCTGCTGCTGCTGTCATCTGCGTCTGCCTGTGTAAATTCTTGTTTAAACAACCACACATCTCAATCCCGATGTTTTGTAATGTTTTATCCGAATATGATTAGAAAACTTCAGAGTGCAACAAAGCTGAGCAACCGCTAATATTGAGAAGCATTCTAAAATAAAGAAAACTATTTTTTTTCTGTAACAGTATAAGAGAAAACTTAGATTTCTATACTCACCCTAACGTAGAAATTATTCTTATTCTATATACTTACATTTATAGGAAAATTAAGCAATTGAAAAATATTTTCTTCATTTTATTTATTTATTTATTTATTTATTTATTTATTTATTTATTTATTATTTTTTGAGACGGAGTCTCACTCTGTTGCCAGGCTGGAGTGCAGTGGCACAATCTCGGCTCACTGCCACCTCTGCCTCCTGGGTTCAAGCGAGTCTTCTGCCTCAGCCTCCTGAGTAGCTGGGGCTACAGGCACATGCCACCATGCCCAGCTAATTTTTACTTTTTTAGTACAGACAACATAGTTTCACCACATTGGGCAGAATGGTCTCAATCTTTTGACCTCATGATCTGCCCGCCTTTGCCTCCCCTTTGGGAGGCCACTTTTGCACTTTTGCTGGGATTATAGGCGTGAGCCACCGCGCCTGGCCACTGTCTTCATATTTTGAAAGAGCAGATGTTTTTAGGAAACATCTGCTCTTTTTATAGAGAATTTTATATAGAATTTTATAATTCTATAATTTTTATAGAATTATTTTTATATAGAATTTTATAATTCTATAATTTTTGTAGAATTATTTGTCTAAGTGAACAGAAATTGAAGCAAAATGCAGTCAGTACACTTGCTTAAATTTTGCAATGTTTCCTAGGAGAGAAAAATAAATAAAAACATTTATTCAGGGTAGAGAATTATATGAATAACAACTGAAGCATTTTTTACAGGCCTGAAAGAGGGCTTTGAATAAGAAACATCCCACCTTATTAAAGAAGCAACATGTTGGCTTAGATAACCTTATATATGAACTGGCATATAAGTGACCTCCATTATAAGTTATCATATTTTAATATATAAAAGTATGTGTGTGTGTGTGTGTGTGTGTGTGTTTATAGTGATAAGGAGAATGATTTGTACAGCCAGAAACTAAAGAGTGTATATACAGCATGCATTAGGAAAAATAAATATAAAATAAACAAATATAATAAAAATAAATATCTGTGACTAAAAATATGAATTTAAAAGAAATTTGCCCATTTAATTATTTAATCACCATTTTATGTTTTAGAAACACACAGCAGAATGATTTTCCAATCATATTAAAGCAGATGAAGATCCAGTCTGTAAACAGTGATTTGGATAATTATTTATTTTATAGGAAACTTCAAGATAAATGAACTATTTTATATCATTGCCATATGTTAAATATTTTAAAGTCTAGAAATGTTTAAATTCAACTTATACATTTGATTTAAACATCCTGAATATTTTAATTGCACTGTAGCGCTCAGTTTTGTGAAAATAGCCATGTCAGTAACGGCAGCCAGGATCAGGGTCCGATTTAGGGAGCAGGTGAGCAACAGGGATATTGCTGACCCATACCTGGTGTCAAGGATTTAGATGATGTCCTCACATTATGCTGTATCCCGTTGTTTCCTTGATACTTTCTCTATCAGCTTAATTATCTATTTCCCAGATTGTCACACAGATGGAAGTAGAGAGAAGTCCACAAAAGTGGGCACAGAGAAAGCAACAGAGTTGCTGCCTGATAATCTAAAACTTAAGTTAAAAAAAATGTAAGATTAAAAAAAGAAGATGTAAGAAATGTGTTTAGGCTATGGCAAAAAAAGAAAATAAAATCAAATGCATTAATAGTATTCTCAATAATAAATAAACTTAATTATAACTCTAAGAACTAAATTAAGTTCAGAAAGAAATGGCCATAAATCTCAGAAATAAATCTATCAACAGCATTCATAAACAGATTATTGGGTCATGATGTTGTCACTTCATTTAGAAAGAATATTTGCTTTTGTGAGAAAATACATTTCTTTTGCTTGCAGATTGGGAAGCTCCTGGCTAATGTTGCTCCTGGCTTTGGTAGGTGTATTAGTCCATTTTCACGCTGCTGATAAAGACATACCCAATTTTTTAAATTGGTCAGTTTACAAAAGAAAGAGGTTTATTGGACTTAGAATTCCATGTGGCTAGGGAGGCCTCACAATCACGGTGGAAGGTGAAAGGCACATCTCACATGGCGGCAGACAAGAGAGGAGAGCTTGTGCAGGGAAACTCCCATTTTTAAAACCATCAGATCTTGTGAGACTTATCACTATCATGAGAACAGCACAGGAAAAAATCCACCTCCATGTGGGTCCACCCAGACCCTCACCAGGTCCCTCCCACAACACGTGGGAATAATGGGAGCTACAAGATGAGATTTGGGTAGGGACAGAGAGCCACACCATATCATTCTGCCCCTGGTCCCTCCCAAATGTCATGTCCTCACATTTCAAAACCAATCATGCCTTCCCAACAGTCAGTCTCCCAAAGTCTTAACTCATTTCAGCATTAACTCAGGAGTCCACAGTCCAAAGTCTCATCTGAGACAAGGAAAGTCCCTTCTGCCTATGAGGGTGTAAAATAGAAAGGAAATTAGTTGTTTCCTAAATACATTTGATAAATACAGCCATTCCAAATGGGAGAAATTGGCCAAAACAAAGGGGCTACAGGCCCTATGCAAATCCAAAATCCAACAGGGCAGTCAAATCTTAAAACTCCAAAATGATCTCCTTTGAGTCCATGTCTCACATCCAGGTCACACTGATGCAAGAGGTGGGTTTCCATTGTCTTGGGAAGCGCCAACCCTGTTGGCGGTGCAGCTTTGTAGGGTACAGCCTCCCTCCCAGCTGCCGTCACAGGCTGACATTGAATGTCTGCGGCTTTTCCGGGTGTGTGGTGTAAGCTGTCAGTGGATCTACCATTCTGGGGTCTGGAGGATGGTGGCCCTCTTCTCACAGCTCCACTAGGTGGTGCCCCATTAGGGACACTGTGAGGGGACTCCTGACCTCACATTTCTCTTCTAAACTGCCCTAACAGAGATTCTCCATGAGAGCCCCACCCCGCAGCAAATTTCTGCCTGGACATCCATGTGTTTCCATACATCCTCTAAAATCTAGGTGGAGGTTCACAAACCCCAATTCTTGACTTCTGTGCACTTGCAGTCTCAACACCACATGGAAGCTGCCAAGGCTCGGGGCTTGCACCCTCTGAAGCCACAGACCGAGCTCTATGTTGGCCCCTTTCAGCCATGGCTAGAGTGGCTGGGATGCAGGGCACCAAGTCCTTAGGCTGCACACAGCACAGGGACCCTGGGCCAAGCCCACGTAACCACTTTTTCCTCCTAGGCCTCTGGGCCGGTAATGAGTGGGGCTACCAAAAAGACCTCTGACCTACCCTGGAGACATTTTCCCCATTGTCCTGGGGATTAACATTTGGCTCCTTGTTACTTATGCAAATTTCTGCAGCTGGCTTAAATTTCTCCTCAGAAAATGGGATTTTCTCTTCTATCCCATTGTCAAGCTGCAAATTTTCCAAACTTTTATGTTCTGCTTCCCTTATAAAACTGAATGCTTTTAACAGCACCCAAGTCACCACTTGAATGCTTTGCCACTTGGAAATTTCTTCCACCAGATAGTCTAAATCATCTCCCTCAACTTCAAAATTCCACAAATCTCTAGAGCGGGGGAACATTCCACCAGTCTCTTTGCTAAAATATAATAAAAGTCACCTTTTCTCCAGTTCCCAACAGGTTCTTCATTTCCATTTGAGACCACCTCAGCCTGGACCTTATTGTCCATATTGCTATGAGCATTTTAGCATTTGGGGCAAAACCATTCAACAAGTCTCTAGGAAGTTCCAAACTTTCCCTCATTTTTTGTCTTCTGAGCCCTCCAAACTGTTCCAACCTCTGCCTATTATGCAGTTCCAAAGTCACTTCTAGATTTTGGGGTATCTTTTCAGTAGTACCCCACTCACAGTATCAATTTGCTTTATTATTTTGTTTTCATGCTGCTGATAAAGACATACACAAGACCAGGGAATTTACAAAAGAAAGAGGTTTATTGGACTTACAATTCCACGTGGCTGTGGAGGCCTCACAATTATGGTGGAATGTGAAGGGAATATCTCACATGGCTGCAGACAAGAGAAGAGAGCTCATGCAGGGAAACTCCTGTTTTTAAAACCATTTTATCTCATGAGACTTATTCACTCATGAGAACAGCAAGGGTAAAACCTGCCCTCATGAATCAATTATCTCCCAACAGGTTCCTCCCACAATACGTGGGAATTTTGGGAGCCACAAGATAAGATTTGGATGGGGACATAGCCCAACCGTATTAGGAGGGAAGCCAACAGAAACATCACTGGAGAACAAGGAGCCCCACTCATCCTGTGGGCTTTCAAATTAACCTTGTCCCTCAGTTGGGACTGCCTGTTCTGGGAAGGACACCATCATACTCTAGTCTTTTCATTTGGATGACTGCTGGAACAGGAGGCACACATCTTGAGTATCTATAAACCCAGGGCTCAAAAATTTTAAGCTTTATTACAAAAATAATATTTACATCCAACTATTTTGATAACTTATTATTTCTAACTAGTAGGTCTTTTATTTTCTTGGATCAAGATTTTCAACTTTTATTAAAGGGGCTAAGGGGCTAAGATTTCTCTAAGGTTTTCCTTTTCTTAGCAATGATATTCCACTTTTAGGGCATGGATAATTTAGGCAGAATTGATTGCTCAAGGTAACTAAACTGCTGCATGTGTTGCAATTCTAGTACCATGATCAAGGAAGACAATGGCACCTGTATATGAAACAAGTCAGTCTGTCAGACACAGAGTCCTCGATCAGGTGGTTCATGGGATTGGCCAGAGTGACAATTACTGTGTACTAGTGTTATGTAACACTAAGTCCCTCTTGCATCTTAACTCCTTTCATAAGTAGTTGTTGTAGGGCTGACGGCACTTCCACATGTCTTCCTTAAACTTCACGGGTTTATTTTAACCATTGGTGTCTGAGACTTCTCAGGAGAAATCTCCGCATCTTGCACATGGTATAGATGTTTGAACAGTGACTACTGAAAGATGGATGGATGGATGGATGGACTGAGGGATGAATGAATGGAAAACCTGATATTTCAATTATCGTAACTGTGTTGTAAATAGAAAGTCTTAGGCAACGTTACTTTGACTTTTAGTTTCAAACATGTACATGTTTAAATTATGGTATGTAGGTCATTATCCATAAGTTCTGGCAGGAAATATTAATGCCATAATAAGAATCTAACTAAATTACCTGAGTTATTTTAAAAAGTCATTTAAAATCTGAATTTAAGAGGAACACAATTAATTTCCCATAGTAAATTGACCAATAAAAGAACAACAAAATGCAGTTCCTTGTGATTTAAATTGTAGGAAAGTGATGTTGATAACACATACATATTTTCCAATTCCCAGATCCATTAAATGATGAAATCCCAGCATAGAGAGCCAGGAAAACACCCAAGAGTTCCAAATATTTCATACAATTAAATGAAATGTGACAAGGACGTTGACCATAGCTGTGCACGTTCCAAATACATCATTCATGATGTGAGAATTTTAGATTAAATAAATGTTTCTACTACTATCTTTTAGAGCAGTAAATCTTAACTACTTATTTATAGAATATGAACTGATAAAAAGACAGCTTCATGTAAACTCAGATAACATCATATTTAGAAGATAATTTTCCGCTGGATGAGCACAGATGGAGTAAAATGATACCCCTCGAAACTTGGATGCAAGTTAAATTTAAACTTCTTTGACCAGTTAGATAAATGCACCCTGCTGTGGATATTCCTCGTAGGATAATTATGGGATATTGTGACCATGTGCATTTTCTAGGAGAGAGGATGATTTCTCCAGTGGCCATTTTGGAGAATCCGTCATGCTTTCGTGATGTGCATCTGATCTTTGCTTCCAGGGCTCTGTGTAAAGATGCCCTATAGAACAGGCTCCATGCTAATCACTGTAAACACATTATCTCACTTAATGCTTCTAAATTAGCATTGTGGATGACTTTCTATCCCATTTTACAGATGAGAAAGTGGAGGCACTAGGTTAAGGACTGAAGGGAGTACAACGCTGGGCAGACCTTGGTGAACTCTCCTGCTTATAACACAGAGCAATGAACTTGGGAGTGAGCACAGAGCATCACAGTTTAGGCTGACTAGCCCACTTCTGAGTGAACTCAGAGAAGAAAATCATTTTCTTTTTTTTTTTTTTTTTTTTAAATTTATTTATTATTATTATACTTTAAGTTGTAGGGTACATGTGCATAACGTGCAGGTTTGTTACATATGTATACTTGTGCCATGTTGCTGTGCTGCACCCATCAACTCATCATTTACATCAGGTATAACTCCCAATGCAATCCCTCCCCCCTCCCCCCTCCCCATGATAGGCCCCGGTGTGTGATGTTCCCCTTCCTGAGTCCGAGTGATCTCATTGTTCAGTTCCCACCTATGAGTGAGAACGTGCGGTGTTTGGTTTTCTGTTCTTGTGATAGTTTGCTAAGAATGATGGATTCCAGCTGCATCCAAGTCCCTACAAAGGACACAAACTCATCCTTTTTGATGGCTGCATAGTATTCCATGGTGTATATGTGCCACATTTTCTTAATCCAATCTGTCACTGATGGACATTTGGGTTGATTCCAAGTCTTTGCTATTGTGAATAGTGCTGCAATGAACATACGTGTGCATGTGTCTTTATAGCAGCATGATTTATAATCCTTTGGGTATATACCCAGTAATGGGATGGCTGGGTCATATGGTACATCTAGTTCTAGATCCTTGAGGAATCGCCATACTGTTTTCCATAATGGTTGAACTAGTTTACAATCCCACCAACAGTGTAAAAGCGTTCCTATTTCTCCACATCCTCTCCAGCACGTTGTTTCCTGACTTTTTAATTATTGCCATTCTAACTGGTGTGAGATGGTATCTCATTGTGGTTTTGATTTGCATTTCTCTGATGGCCAGTGATGATGAGCATTTTTTCATGTGTCTGTTGGCTCAAACTATACTACAAGGCTACAGTAACCAAAACAGCATGGTACTGGTACCAAAACAGAGATATAGACCAATGGAACAGAACAGAGTCCTCAGAAATAATACCACACATCTACAGCCATTTGATCTTTGACAAACCTGAGAGAAACAAGAAATGGGGAAAGGATTCCCTATTTAATAAATGGTGCTGGGAAAATTGGCTAGCCATAAGTAGAAAGCTGAAACTGGATCCTTTCCTTACTCCTTATACGAAAATTAATTCAAGATGGATTAGAGACTTAAATGTTAGACCTAATACCATAAAAATCCTAGAAGAAAACCTAGGTAGTACCATTCAGGACATAGGCATGGGCAAAGACTTCATGTCTAAAACACCAAAAGCAACGGCAGCAAAAGCCAAAATTGACAAATGGGATCTCATTAAACTAAAGAGCTTCTGCACAGCAAAAGAAACTACCATCAGAGTAAACAGGCAACCTACAGAATGGGAGAAAATTTTTGCAATCTACTCATCTGACAAAGGGCTAATATCCAGAACCTACAAAGAACTCAAACAAATTTACAAGAAAAAAACAAACAACCCCATCAAAAAGTGGGCAAAGGATATGAACAGACATTTCTCAAAAGAAGACATTCATACAGCCAACAGACACATGAAAATCATTTTCAAGACGTCAACACTAATGAAGAATCAACTCTCTGTCTCAGGTGGTCACTGGAAACTCAGTCACCTACAAAGAGTCTTAAAGGAGGTGGATATTTTAGACGGTTTTGCTCATTACAATACAGAAGCAATGGGCTAAGAATTTTATGAACATAAGACTCCATCCTCAATCTTTTGAATTCTTTTTACATTGGGCAGAAAAAGGTAACTTCTATACAGTTTCAAAACAGTAGGGATACACCCTTATTTTCAGTTTTTAAATCAGTAAATCGATTGTAGAATCTGTCATACAACAACAAAATTCTCACATCTTTTGAGAATTTGTTTGATTCCAGATAGCATTCTCCCTGGCAGCATTTGCAAGAAGCTCTGAGTAAAAGGGCTCCAAGCGCAGTTCTGATCACTCATTTGGAGAAACCCATTTAACTTTCTTTAACCCAAGACTTCTCAGTCTTTCTTGACAACAGATGCTTTTCCTGTAGCACTCATTAGTACCCTGTGGAGTCGTCCTTTAGGAAAAACTCTTCCCTGGAAGGAATAGAACACCACTTTAAGTTCTGTGAATTCCCTTAAAGCCAAAGATACTTACTCAACACATTTCACTCAAAAATAGTGGACTGAAATTCAGAGCTTTAATGGAATTGTTAAAATTGATGTACAAATTGTCAACACATGCATAGTTTGTCACTATTCTGGAAAGTTAAATTCAGAAATGTGAGTTCTGAATAGTATCAGGCACCTTAAAATAACATGAATTGTAACCACTGACCTCACCTTGCTAGATAACCTGCAGGACTTTCATCAGCACCTCAAATTGCCTTTGTACCATTAATAACAAGTAATGGTCATGTTTTTTAACTGAAACTTTTTCACGAGAAAACACTGTAGAAATACCATAGCAAGATGATAATGAGTGTTCCATATGGAAAATTCCTTGCCAGTGGGAAACTGGATGTATATATATCTATATCTATATCTACACATACATATGTATATTAGGGTTTTATTACTCTGTAATAAATTAGCACAAATTCAATGGTTTAATACTACATGTATTTATTATCTGATTATTCCATGCGTCAAAGTCTGGGAAAATTCAAACTGTGCCCTCAGCTCAATGTCGCACAGGCTGAAACTGAGGTGTTGGCCAGAACTGCAGTCTTTCTGTGGCTGAGTGTTTCAAGCTTGCTAGGTATTTGTAGAATTTAGTTCCCTGCAGTTTTAGGACTGAGGTCTTGTGTTTCCCACTGGCTATAGGCTAGAGGGTGGCGTTCTCGGCTCCTAGGCTGCTCTTAGTCCTAGCCATATGGCCCACTCACCACAAGGCAGCTTCCTTCTTCAAAGCCAGCAAAAAAAAAAAAAAAAAAAATCTCTTTCTAGGTACGAGGAGGTGGTGGATTATTGTAACCTGATTAAGAGGGTGACTATCCCATCATCTTCCTACCAACACTCCAAGAGAGAAAAGATTATGCAGAGCGTGACACCCAGGTGGTGGGAATCTTGGGGTTTGTTAGAATTCTCCCCACCACAGGTGTATGAGTGGGTGCTTCCTATCAGAGGGCTCCTCAGATCAGAGCTGCATCACAATGAAGGAGTCAGGGTGCAGGTGATGGAAGAAGATGGACCAGCTGCTCTGAAGGCTCTAAGCAAGACTGTTCACCTGTGGACCCTGAGGACACACAATACCACATGCCTCATGAAAACAAGAAGACTGGGTAGTGCAAACTACATGGTTACCCCTGAGTCTTTGTGAGAGGTCTTTAGGAGTTCTACCAATTGAGTAAGACAATAGAAGAAGATGCTACAATTGTTTCATCCTAAGTTCCTTCAGTTTTTTTTTTTTTTTTTTAATTATACTTTAAGAGTTCTGGGATACATGTAAAGAACATGCAGTTTTGTTACATGGGTATACATGTGCCATGGTGGTTTGCTGCACCCATCAACCTGTCATTTACATTAGGTATTTCTCCTAATACTATCCCTCCCCAACCCCCACCCCCGACAGGCCCCGCTGTGTGATGTTCCCCTCCCTGTGTCCATGTGTTCTCACTGTTCAACTCATACTTATGAGTGAGAACATGTGGTGTTTTGTTTTCTGTTCTTGTGTTAGTTTGCTGAGAATGACGGTTTCCAGCTTCATCCAAGTCTCTGCGAAGGACATGAACTCATCCGTTTTTATGGCTGCATAGTATTCCATGTTGTATATGTGCCACATTTTCTTTATCCAGTCTATCATTGATGGACATTTGGGTTGGTTCTAGGTCTTTGCTATTGTGAACAGTGCTGCAATAAACATACGTGTGCATGTGTCTTTATAGTAGAATGATTTATAATCATTTGGGTATATACCCAGAATGGGATTTCTGAGTCAAAAGGTATTTCTGGTTCTAGATCCTTGAGGAATCGCTACACTGTCTTCCACAATGGGTGAACAAATTTATATTCCCACCAATAGTGTAAAAACCTTCCCATTTCTCCACATCCTCTCTAACATCTGTTGTTTCCTGACTTTTTAATGATCACCATTCTAAATGGTGTGAGATGGTATCTCATTGTGTTTTTGATTTGTATTTCTCTAATGACCAGTGCTGTTGAGCTTTTTTTCATGTTTGTTGGCTGCATAAATATCTTCTTTTGAGAAGCATCTGTTTATATCCTTCACCCACTTTTTGATGGGGTTGTCTTTTTTCTTGTAAATTTGTTTAAGTTCTTTGTAAGTTCTGGATATTAGCCCTTTGTCAGGTGGATAGACCGCAAAAATTTTCTCCCATTCTGTAGGTTGCCTGTTCACTCTGATGATAGTTTCTTTTGCTGTGCAGAAGCTCTTTCTTAGTTATTTCTTGTTGTCTGCTAGCTTTTGAATTTGTTTGCTGCTGCTTCTCTAGCTCTTTTAATTGTAACATTAGGGTGTCAATTTCAGATCTTTCCTACATTCTCTTGTGGGCATTTATTGCTATAAATTTCCCTCTAAATACTGCTTTGGCTGTGTTCCAGAGATTCTGGTACATTGTGTCTTTGTTCTCATTGGTTTCAAGTAACTTATTTATTTCTGCCTTAATTTTGTTATTTATCCAGTAGTCATTCAGGAGCAGGTTGTTCAGTTTCCATGTAGGTGTGTGGTTTTAAGTGAGTTTCTTAATCCTGAGTTTTAATTTCATTGCACTGTGGTCTGAGAGACTGTTTATTATGATTTCCGTCCTTTTGCATTTGCTAAGGAGTGTTAGTTTTAAAAAGCAAAAAATTTTTAATAGCATCCAAATGATCTAGGAGAGGAAAATGGTATTTAAATTATTTGCCTTTAATTTTCAGGTAAAAAGCAAGTTGGTATATATTTAAACCATGCGATTCACATTTATTTTTATTTATATTTATAGTTTGTATATTTATATTTTTTATATTTCTCAAATCTCAAAACTTAAAAATGTTAGATATCAATTTAAACAGAAAATATTAATTTATCATAGACTAATCATCAGGTCTTTGCAAACTATTTACCATTAGTGGCCTATGCTGCTGAATGAAGAGTTTTTAATGCAATATATATTTTTATCAATGAGATGGTTCACCAAGGACATGAGTATGGTTTTATCCTGTGCCTGCCATAAGTACTCTATTATTCTAATTTTATTTTATATTTTCTTGCCAAAAAATGGAGCCAGGTTGGCCCTATACAAGTATGTTTATGTGACTGTAACCATCACATACATATCCTATTATTATAGGCAGAATTTTTTTTTCTAAATCTTGTTTTTCTTATTGTTGCATATGTATGACTGTGTGTGTGTGTGTGTGTGTGTGTGTGTATACATACCCAGCTGAAATTTTCTGGTAAGACGGCAGACCAATATTTGCCACTTTTTTTTGTCCTTAAAAGAATCTAGGGTAAATGTCCCCATGAATTATTGTAAAAGCAAATTCATGACAGTTCAGCTGAAGCCTTAATCTTAAATAACACAATCTCACTTTGATTTTTGTTACGTATTCGAATGCTTCCAAAGTTCCTCATAAGAACTCTTAAGATCTGTACAAATTACCTTCATGTTCTCAAGCACTTATAGTATCTTTAAACATTTTCCCTTAAAAACGGAAGAATAGAAGTAAAAGGTGGATGTCTCTGCTCAAGGTCACCCATTTCAATTGTTAGCTTGAGAAGGACACTTTTCCCAAAGGATGGGTATTTACTTCTATCTAAAAGTACTTACTCCTCTCATTGCAAGATACTTGCTAGGAAAAAGATATTTGAATTCCTGGCTTTTGCTCTCAGAGAGTGAGAATTTAAAGGCATTACAGTGAGACAATAAAATAAATAGATGGATCTTATCATTTCAGATGTAAGTTTATGGAAGCAAAAGTGCCCACAAATCACAGCCTCTGTAATAAAGAAGACTTCCAGTGGCAGCACTGATTTTCTTATTCTCCTGAGCTTTAGACTGTTATAAAAAGGAATGCCTAAAATAATGTGTAAGGAGGAAAGCCAGTTCCATTTTTGTATACACACACACATATATGTGTGTGTGCGCATACATACATCATTTTTGAGCAAGAAAGCAGAGGAGTATGTGTTTGCTTTTCTGCACTTAGAAGAACCCAGGTTGGCTACAGGTTGAAAGTGAACCCGTCCATTGAAAAGCCCTTGAGATTTTGGCTCAGTTGCTCCCTACTTGGAGCCAGTGAGGGTGCGTTACTCAGGTGAGACATGAAGTCGCATCCATCCCAGGCTTTGCCCTAGAGAAGCTCACAGGCTTGGGAAACCCCCTTGCAAACAAGTGGCATAGTAAACGTTCATGATGCATGATAAGGTATTTAGAGAGGACCGTAGCTACTTAGAGCAAACCTGCAGAAATTCAGTTACTGCATAGAACAGTGGGATTGTGGATGATTTGCTACTTTAGAAATGCTCACTTTTTGGTTACAATATTGTTTTCACATTTTTTCAAAACATTGCTATTGTATTTTATTGTGCTTTTATGACTAGTAAGAGTAGTGGAAAGAAACCAGGAATATTGAAAATCTCTAAATCGTTAACCTGTCTCCAGAGTAACTAGAGTATACTGAGTTTGTCTTTTGGCATTTTGAATATCGCCTCTTTTCCCCTTCTATGAGCCACATCCAAATACATGCCCTGGGTGTTTATTTGGGATGGCTGAGTAAATCTAAAGCAAGGTTGTGGATTGCAAAGGCATTTTGGTGTTAGGAGATCAGCTTGTCTGTCCTCTTATATGGCATTTGGTGGGAGGTCCTACAAGCATTTAAATGTGTTTTTAGAGGGTTGGATGGTGAGGAAGTAAGAAACAGTCCTGGAAGTCAAGTTCTCCTAAGTTACCCTGTAACTCGCACACTTCTCCAAATCCCATGGAAGGTGATTGTATGATAATTCCCTCATGTTCAAAGGACCATGCCAGCAGGAAAATGAACTGTTCCCAAAGAAACTGATTAGAAGGGAAATAAGTGATTTTAAAACAATGAGGAACATGCACAGGCTACACACACACACACACACACACACACACACACACAAACACACATCATAATGCATAGTCAATGTACTGGCTGGCTATGTGGTAGAAAATAGCGTCATTTTTTGGACACATATGGTGGAATGTAAAAATGGAATGGATGGTGCACGCTTTATATTTATGAAGCGTTTATCTACAAATACTGGTCATTTTCAGTCCTAAGTAACCAAACATAAATGCCATGAGAAAAATTACTATAATTTTAATATATGCAGGTATGTACAAACTCACAGTTGTTTGGGATACCATTTTTTATTTGTACAAATTTGTGGTATACAAGTGAAATATTGTTACATGTGTATAATGTGCGTGTGTGTGATCAAGTCAGGGTATTTAGGGTGTCCACCACCCAAGTACAATGCATTTCTGCTTAATTATACTTACTGTACTCTGCTGTCAAATACTGAATCTACTCCTTCTATCCAGCTGCGTGTTTTTACTTTTTAATCCACTTCTCTTTCGTCCTCCTCTCTCTTTTCCACTTACCTTTCTTAAACTCTATTTACTGTATTTTTCTACCTCCATGTAATCAACTTTTTATTGGCTCCTGCATATAAGTGAGAACATGTGATATTTGTGTTTTGGGGCCTGACTTATCTCACTAAAGACAGTGACCTTCAGCTCCATTCGTGTTGCTGCAAATGCAAATGACATGTTTTTTTTTTTTTTTTTTTTTTTTTTGAGATGAAGTCTTGCTCTATCACCAGGTTGGAGTGCAGTGGCGCGATCTCGGCTCACTGAGGCCTCCACCTCCCAGGTTCAAGCAATTCTCCTGCCTCAGGCTCCTGAGTAGCTAAGACTACAGGCGTTTGCCACCACGCCCGGCTAATTTTTGTAGTTTTAGTGGAGACGGGGTTTCATCATGTTGACCAGGATGGTCTTGATCTCTTGACCTCATGATCCACCCGCCTCAGCCTCCCAAAGTGCTGGGATTACAGGCATGAGCCACCACGCCCGGCCTCAAGATATAATTTCTAAATGAGCAAAGAAGACACCATGTATTAGAGAGAGGCTTGTTTTTCTGAGACCATACAGTTTTGTACCTTTATTGAGGTATGGTTTGCATACAATGCACTACATGTTTACAATGATAAAAATTTGATCAATTTTAAGGTATTTGTACATTCATAAAACCATTAACACAATAAAGGTAGTGAACATGTCCATCAACCCAAGTTTCCTGATTTCCTTTTGCAACACCTCCCTGATACGCCTCCCAGTACTCCCTAGTCTCAGATAAGCACCGATTGCTTTCTGTCTCTGTGCGTTAGTTTTCATATTCCCTAACGTTATATGAATAGAATTCTACAGTGTCACTCCCTTTTTTTTTTTTTTTTTTTTTTGCTGGCTTTTTTATGTGTATGATTATTTTCAGATGTTTTGTTGTTCTGTATATCAAGAGTTCATTTCTTTTAATTGCTGAGTAATATTCCATAAGATTCTTCGTTTAGCTGTCCACCTGCTGATGGCCGTATGAGTTGTCTCCAGTTTTTTGACTATTACAAATAAAGCTTTTGTGAACATTCATGTACAAGTGTTTGTATGGGCATGTGTTTTATTTTCTCTTGGGTAAATATAGAGGAATGGAATGGGTAGGCTATGTGCGATGTATACGTTTGACTTCTTAGCAAAGTATCAAACAGTTATCAAACAGTTTTGTGCCATTTACAATGCTATCAGGAGTGTATGAGTTAGAGCAAACCTGCAGAAATGGAGTTACTGCATAGAACAGTGGGATTGTGGATTAATTTCTACATAGAAATACTCAACTTTTTTGGTTATAATGTTCGTTTCACATTTTTTTCAAAACATTTCTATTGTATTTTATTGTGTTTTTATGACTCTTAAGAGTAGTGGAAAGAAACCAGGAATATCTAAAATCTCTAAATCATCAACCTATCTTCAGAGTAACTAGCATACACTGAATTTGTCTTGTAGCATTCTGAATATCAAGTCTTTTTCCCTTCTATGAGCCACATCCAAATACATGCACTGGATGTTTATTTGGGATGGCTGAGTAAATATAAAGCATTGTGTCCTCATCAGCATCTGGTACTGTCACAGGATTTGGGGTTTGGGGGCTTTTTTTTTCCCCCCGTCGTTGTTTGAATTTTAGTCATTCTAATACATGTGTAGTGGTTTACTTGTGGTTTCAATTTACCTTTTTCTAAGTTTACATATGCTTGTTTTGCGATCACATATCTTTGTTGAAATACCTATACATATCTTTCAGCAGTTTTTCTATTAGTTTTTATACTCTAGTTTTAACTTTTAAAATACATAACGAATGCAAGTCTTTTTATCAGATATATGATTTGCAAATGCTTTCTCTCAGACTATATAGTTCACCATTAATTTTCTTAACAGTGATCCTTAAAGGGCAGAAGCTTCTGATTTTAATTTATTTTAATTGGTTTTTTTATTTTATGGATGATGCTTTTGGTATTTTATTTAGAAAATTTTTGCTTAACCTGTGACCCCACAGGTGTTCTCATGTGTTTGCTTCTAGGAGTTCTTTGGTTTTAGATATTGAACTATGATCCATTTATGTCAATTATCATAGATGGAACAAGTTATTGATCCAAATTCATCTTTTCACATACGGATATTCAATTATTCCAACATCGTTTTCAGAAGAGACTACGCTTTCTCCATTGAATTGCCTTTGCACATTTACAAAACAAATCAATAAGCCATAAACAGGTGGGTCTGTTCCTAGACTTTGCATTCTGTTCTTTTGCTCAGTCTTTCTATCTTGATGCTTACACTGCAACATCTTGATTATTGTACCTTTATAATGAATCCTGAAGTTAGAAAGTATAAGTCTTCCTACTTCGTTCTTCCTTGCCAAAATATTTTGACTATTCTAGATACTTTGTATTCCATATGAAATTTAGAATTAGCTTGTTAATTTCTACCAAAAATGCCTCCTGGAAGTATAATTAGGATTGTAGTGATTCCATTTCCTTTCATTATAAAAGTCATGCACCTATTTATTTGAGATTTAATCTTAAGTATGTTATGTTTTGATGCTACTGTAAGTAGTGTTCTTTTAAAATTTTAATTTCTGGTAGCTTGTTGCTGGTGCATAGGAATGAAATAATATTTTATATTTACATTGATCTTGTGTTCTGCAGCCTTAATAAATTAACTTATTACTTCTAGTAGCTTTTTTTTTTGTAGACTCCATAACATTTTCTACATAGACAATCATATTGTTCGTGAGTAAAAATATAATTACTTCTTACTTTTAATATGAATGACTTTTGTTTCTTTTTCTTTCCTGATTATACTGGCTAGAACTTCCAGTTTAATCTTGAATAGAAGTGATAAGGCCAGACATCCTTGCCTTGTTTCTCATCTTAGGAGGAAAGCACACGGGCTTTAACCATTAAGTGTGATGCAGTCTGTAGGTTTTTAATAGCTGTCCTTCATGAACTTTAGGAAATTCATTTGTGTTCCAAGTTGATTGACAGTTGTAATAAGGAATTAATTTTGATTTTTATCCAACAATTTTTGCATCTATTGAGATTATTATACAAGTTTACTTCTACACAGTTCATATGATGAATTACATTAATTGAATTTCAGATGATAACCCAGTCTTTCATTGATGACATACTAGCCATTTGACCATGAGGTATTAACCTTTTGGTATATTTTTTGGTTTGATGTATTAAAGTCTTTTTAAGAATGTTAACATCTACATTCATAAGGGATACTCCCCTGTAGTTTTCTTTCCTTCTGTCTTTGTCTGGTTTTGATATCAAAGTTGGCTTCATAGAATGACTTTGGAGATACTGTCTCATTTGCAATTATCTGCAAATGTTTTGTATATTACAGCTGGTATGTTGCAAGTTATTTCTTTCTTATATCTTTGATGTCTTCCTTGAACATATGGGATGCAGTTATAATTACTGTTTTGATGCTGTTGACTACACATTCTGTCATCTGTGTCATATCTGCATCAGTTTCAATTGACTGATTTTTCTCTTCATTACAGGTTGTGTTTTTGGCCTCTTTCCATACGTGGTAATTTTAGATTGGATGCAAGACATTGTGAATTTAAACTGGTAGACACGTCTGTTGTCCTAAAAATATGCTAGGGTTCTCTTTGGGGACATAATTAAATTATGTAAAACCAGTTTGATGGTTTTGGTGCTTGCGTTTAGTCCTAGTTACTTGGGATCAAAGCCACGCTTAGTCTGCAGTAATTTTTCCCCACTGCGGAATCAAGGCCCCTTTTGGTATCCAACCAATGATATGAGGTCTCTTACTTTTGCTCTTTGAAGCGAGAACTGTTCCTGGTGTTGTATGGGTAACACACACTGTTCCCACTGATCACTTCAGGCGGATCTTTCCCTGCTCCTGTGTAGTTTCTTCACATGAACACGCTGATTTTTTAAGCCAAAACCCCTGTTACCTGATTTGTACTCAGTTGAAATCTTGATGGGTGATTTTTGCACATCACTGACGTGATCACTTTGTGCAACTTTCTCCTTTCCAATAATTTCAGCCACTTTGGCATTCTCCAGTTCTCAAACCTGTCTCCTCAGTCTCTAGCCTGTGCCTAGGTTTCTGCTCCCCATGCCGTGGCCCGGGAACCTTCTCAAGCCTGTAGGCTGTGGCAATTGTCGGTCTCCCCTAATATGTCTCCTATTACTCAGTGATCACTGACCTTTATTGCCTGAAGTCCAGTACCTTAAGAACCATTATTTAATATAAATTTGTGTTATTTGGGTAAAAGGGTTGATCCAGTTTCTGTTACTCCATATTGGTGGGAAGCAGAAGACACTCTGTGACCATATAATTTTGAATCCACCACCTTCCTTTATACACCTTCCTTACTGGGTACAACTAAACTAATTTCCAGAACTTCCGGTCAGTCTTTGTTCTGTTTGCCACCGGCTCCTGGGAGCATGGTTCTACTTCCATGTAGATGCTTGCATATTGTGGCTCTTTGCAAGCACAATTCAATTACTTTGTTATTTATCTTATGTGAATTGCTTTCAGTCTCAGCAGGCCAAGCTTAGTTACTGAAAGAGAACTTGATAAATGCATATGGAAACCATAAGTATTCCATATGAGAATAAATTTAGTTTACATATTCAGCTATAGATGAGATGACTTTAAGGGTAATTTTTGTGCTTCACTCTGAGCATGTGGTATCAAAATTCTGCTTGGATTGTCTCCATCTCTCTACGTTACTTTCAGTGTATGAAATACAAGATATGTTAATTTTCTCAAAGGAAAAATAAACAGCAAAACAGGAGGTTCCACTTAACTATCTAAATCTGTTCCCCAAATGTATGCAAATTTCATCTCAATAGGCTTATCTGTTACTTAATCAATATGATTTATCCACTTACGAAAAAGTGTTACTATGTTCAAGATTGCTAATATAAAATAAACATGACAAAGTTCTTGCTTTTGACAAATTTGCAGTCTATTAGTGGATGCAGAATTATAAATAGGCACTTAAGCTTTAGGGAACTACAAACTTGCATTCTGTAAATCAGGTCTGTGGTGATGGGGGCCTGAATTAGAGCAGGCCATTAGGATGGAGAGGACAGAGGGAACACAGGAAGCCATGACTGTAGAACTTGGCATAGAAATAAGGGAGAACCAGCAGAGTGGCTCCCACGTTGCAGGATTAAATGTTTAAATGAGTGCTTTCATCACTGTTGACTGGAATACATAATACATGGGGAATATATTTGGAGGAATTATTTACAATTGCTTTAGTAAACATTCTTATCTCATGTTTTCCACCAGAATATTAATAACCTTATATGCCAAATCATAATAGTTAGCTTCCTGAAATCCTTTTTAAAATCAGTTATCTCTTTAGTATTAAGTGCAGTGTTGTTAAAGTTCCATCTACATTTGGATAGTTGCAGCAGCGGTTTTCTAGTAAATTGTAACATACATATTCAGTTAAGCCATATAAGTGATCACAATAGAATTAAATCACTTCATGATTTTGCTCATTAAGATAAAACAAATTGGCCATACTATTTCTCACCATTTCATAATTTGATACTTCAAGCGAATGTATCATAATTAAATCTCAAAAAGCACTTGAAAGGAGAAATTCTGAGTCTCACGTTAAGCTTTGAACCGTGAGAAAATAAGAACATATGAACAGACTGTTGTTGGAGGCTTAGATCTAAAGAGACTAAACTGATCTTTCTTAGCTGTGAGCTGTGCCCACCTCTGGGACCAACACACAGATGCCAATGCAGACACTTGAGCCAGCTTTCAAACACATTTGTGCCTCATTCATTTCAAAAATTAAACTTCATCTCCGTAGAAAGAACGAAGCTTGCAGTGTGGGAAATCTAAGAATTATTGGTGGAATCCTTTAAATCTGTTTATGAAGATGTAAGATTTTACTAATTTATAGGTAATGCTGCATTTGTGAAGACTCAAGACCAGCACTCTTCACACAGAGGTCCGTAAATGGCACATGATGTTTGTGTGTTTGTTTGAGATGGAGTCTTGCTCTGTTGCCCAGGCTGGAGTGCAGTGGCACAATGTCGGCTCACTGCAAGCTCTGCCTCCCAGGTTCGAGCAATTCTCCTGCCACAGCCTCCCGAGTAGCTGGGACTACAGGCACCCGCCACCACGCCCAGCTAATTTTTGTGTTTTTAGTAGAGATGGAGTTTCACCATGTTGGCCAGGCTGGTCTCGAACTCCTGACCTCAGGTGATCCACCCACTTTGGCTTCCCAAAGTGCTGGGATTACAGACGTGAGCCACCACGCATGGCCAAGATGCATGTGTTTTGAGCCCATTTCAGCAAGGAGCTCTGGGATGCTTACCTGGCCAGGCTGGCTCAGAGTGAGGGAGGGAAGGGCAGTGGCATGTGGCATTTTCAATCCAGAGGTGAGAGCATCCCCATACCAGAGGCACAGAGGGTCCAAGACAAGGGTTTATTGCTTTCCTGTCATGTGGTTTTCATTCCAAGTGAAAGAGATCACACACGTGTTGTGCCTGGCTTTTTACATGATTGGGTTTATGGCATTCATTGGGGCTTTTTCATTTAAGAGGCAGCATTCAAAAGATGCCATAATAAAAGATGCTATAAACACAAGAAAATGAAGTCATCTATCTTTCTAGTATTTGTTGATGTAGAGATGGCATAGGCTGGGAGGAATGCCTGGAGAGTATTAAATCAAAGAAACAGCAATGATCGCTTTACATATTTTCTGTTAAAAGCCTATGATGTCACAAAAATCCTGAGTGTTATCTGCCATAAATAAAATAAAAAATAAATGCATTGTAAGTAAAAAAAGATAGAGTATTTAAAACAGTACAAAATAAAGATCGTATTAGGTTCCCAGGTAAAGTTGGTGGCGTGGAGACACAAGTTGCTTTCTATCCTACTGGAAACATACTAATACAGTATTAGAGGGGTTGATTTTTCAAGGCATAAATGCACAAAGTCAGAATAAAAGAGAAAGAACCATGTTGATTTTAAAAAGTAGAATCTGGAAATACATTGAAGAAGCATGAATTCAAGTCTAGCAGAGGAGAACTGTGTGGAAGACAATGCTGCCCAGTCCTGTGATTCTTAGAATGGCCTGCTTGCAAGGCTAGCTATTGACTGGCATCTGGGAATCTGGATTTCAGGAAGGTTTCTACCATTCCCAGATGGCAAGAGTGGCTCTCTGTGCTTAAATTGTCTGTACAAACAATGTGGTGTATACTGAAAGCTTCCTTGGGGGAATCTGGACTTTTGGTAAATGCAAAGCAAGGATGCTTCTGCAACCAGACCCCAGTGAAAACCCTGAATACCAGGTCTCCAGTGAGCTTCCCCAGTAGACCATCTTCCCTGTACATCATCAGAACTAGCTGCTGGGGGACCTGAGTACATCCTTTGTGACTCCGCTGAGAGAGGTCTCTTGGTTGTGCCACCTGGCTTTGTCTAGACTTCTACCCCGTGTGCATTTCCTCTTTCCCGATTTTGCTTTGTATTCTTTTACTGTAATAAATTATAGCTGAGAACACTGCTGCATACAGAGTCCTATGGATCCTGCTATCTAATCATAGAAACTGGAGGGATCTTGGGGACCTCCAGCACATACATGAAAAGAATCATCTCAATGCACACCAGAGACCCCTCAGAGAGCTCAGGAATCAGCAGCCCCGTTTTCTTTGTTAGTGGCAAAGTAACATTGGCTGACTTCTATTTAAGAAGTTGTCAGACCTCCATATCTCTCTCCTACTCCACCAAGGGGACTAGACCTCCTCTGTCCGGCAGATGCTAGGAAGCTTATTTTCTGGAGAGGAAAACAGAGCGTCTCTGGACCTCTGAGCACTGAGCTCAGTTAACTGGGTGCTTCAGAACCGAGAAACGCAGAGTAAGATAAATGACTGTCTACTGGACACTGAGAATTCAGCCCTCTTCCTGCACTTGGCTCCCAGATCCTCCATGGCTCAGTCTCCAGCATCCAGACAGGCAAGACACTGGAGCAGTCTTCTCAGGGGTCTCTGAAGAGTCCAGCAGGAAAGGTTTAAGATTCTGACAAAGATTCTTAAATTCTGGTTAAAGATGCTTAACCAGATCTGACCAGGTCTATAGACTTCTCTGTCCTTAGACCTTCCAGTTAAACTTTTTAGCCCTCCACTCTAATTCAAAGCAGAAAACAAAGAATGTTCAGATCACAGAAGAAACAATCTAACAAGAAAGATAGCGATCCAAAAAAGCAAAGGGAATTCAGCAACTAGAAGATACAGAAGCTATAGAGAGAGACTACAACCTTGAAATAATTCATCAGTGTACTCAGTGTATTCAAATCATCAATGTACTCAAATTGGAGAAAGTAGTGTGACCAAAAAAATAAGAACAGGATACAATAAAAGGGAATAATCAAGAACCAAAAAATAGACACAAAAAGGCTTTTGGAAATTTAAAATGTAGTAGATAAGATGAATATTTCAATCATCATTTTGGAAGATAAGGTTGAGGAAATCTTCCAGAAACTAGAGCAAAAGATGAAGATATGGAAACTATGAGATAAAAGATGAGAAATGTAAAAATGGATAAATGAGTTTACATCCAAAAGATAAGAGATGCAGCAAGAAAAGGGAGGGGGAGCATGAAATGAAGTAATCAAGAATATTTCTGCTCACGCCTGTAATCCCTGCACCTTGGGAGGCCAAGGCGGGCAGATCACGAGGTCAGGAGATTGAGACCATCCTGGCTAACACGGTGAAACCCCATCTCTACTAAAACTACAATAAATTAGCTGGGCGAGGTGGCGAGCGCCTGTAGTCCCAGCTACTCGGGAGGCTGAGGCAGGAGAATGGCGTGAACTGGGGAGGCGCAGCTTGCAGTGAGCCAAGATCGTGCCACTGTGCTCCAGCCTGGGCGACAGAGCGAGACTCTGTCTCAAATAATAATAATAATAATAATAATAATAATAATAATAATAATTCTAAAACCGAAGGAATTTGTAGATTCAAAGGTTTTACCAAAAGAACCCAAAGTCAAGTTTAGGTGTATGGTGATAAGTATCAAAATATGCAACTGAAAGAGGTGGAGAAATGATAGAGCAATTTTCTTAATTTATGATAAAGCTTAATGAGTGATTTAATTCTTATTTTATTAATAAAATATTGTTAAAAATCTTTACTCCTGTGGCCATCACTAGGTGTATTACGTGTAAGGTTTCCCCTCCAGTGAAACCCGTTGCTGTAAAATGGAGAAATTATGTCACACGGCATCCAAGGTCGACTCCTGTATCCCTCCTACTGGGCTCTGTGTTTGCAGCAATTGTATGTAGAACGCTTGTCAAATAAATCAGTAGGTGCTCCAGGCAGATTTTCATCATCTCCACCTGCCAGACCTCCAAAGCCACTGTGTGCTCATCTACCCAGGACCTTCCTACCTGTGGTTCCAAGGGAGGTACCTGGGAGGGAGGGAACAGAACTTACATTTCAGTGTACTCTGAGGAGATGCTGAGAAGGGCTTTGAAGGTGTCAGCTGTGAGATGATGGGAAACCTTCTTATACGTAAAAAAGTCTCTTGCATCATTTTATCTTGTGGCTCCCCTACCACTCTAACACCTCACATCTGTGATCCCAGGTCTTAAGACATCCGTTAATCTCAAACTGCATATTACGAGGTTTACAGATCAATCTTTTCAAGAAAATGCTAAACTTAACATCAGAATAATGGGTACTTTGAGCTAGTCATTAAGTGAAAGGAAGATGATTTTTATGGGATCGCTGGGGTTTTTTCCCACAAGCAATTAAGTTTGTTGTCTCATTCCCACTGTTTACACAGGAGAGACTGCGGATTCCTTTTGGAGATGTCTTGAACACTGAGCATTCTTTTGAATGCCTAATTTAACACAAATGTGTTTTTAGTTTGGTAGAGTAGCTGTGTCTTAGGAGCTGGTGTTTTAGAGACACCTATCTTTCCCTAAAGGAAAGGAGCCTTTGGTGAGGTTGCTCTGTTCACCCTGTATGGTAATGCTCGCCTGCACGTTCTCCCCAGGAGTACCAGCCTTGCAACACCAACCCGTGTCCTGAGCTGAAGAAGACCACACCCTGGACACCCTGGACGCCTGTCAACATCTCTGACAACGGCGGCCACTACGAGCAGCGATTCCGATACACGTGCAAAGCCCGCCTGCCCGATCCGAATTTGCTGGAAGTGGGAAGACAGAGAATCGAAATGCGGTACTGTTCTAGCGACGGCACCAGTGGCTGCTCCACAGACGGTGAGCAGTGATTCCGTGGGGACTGACCCACTTCCATGGAAGGGCCTTTGATCTTATCTCTAAGGTCATAAACAGCAGTAGGACTTTTTTTTTTTTTTTTTTTTTTGAGATGGAGTCTGGCTCTGTCGCCCAGGCTGGAGTGCAGTGGTGTGATCTCGGCTCACTGCAAGCTCCGCCTCCCGGGTTCACGCCGTTCTCCTGCCTCAGCCTCCCGAGTAGCTGGGACTACAGGCACCCGCCACCACGCACGGCTAATTTTTTTTTTTTTTTTTTTTTTTTTTTTTTGTATTTTTAGTAGAGATGGGGTTTCACCGTCTTAGCCAGGATGGTCTCAATCTCCTGACCTCGTGATCCGCCCGCCTCAGCCTCCCAAAGTGCTGGGATTATAGGTGTGAGCCACCGCGCCCGGCCTCTTTTTGGTTATTTATGGCTTAGCAGCCTTGAAAACAATGATCCCTGTACAGCACAACTGACTGTAGGACAAATTGAAAGAAAAGAGCCTTACTGTAAGGAGTTAGATATTGAAGTGATACTATGAAATCAGACCCCCAGTAACATTATATTTATTATAGACCCAGAATCATTTGTGTGAGATTTATTTAGTATCAGAAAATGTACTGGGGAAGCATCAGTGATCTTTCATACATCATCTGGCACTAAAATGTAAGCTGAAAGAAAGTTTTCTTTATTTATCCCGAAACTTCACAAGGGCAATGGAAGTGCATTTCTCTTTGTACCTATAAAAGGACTTTTCTGTTTTTAAAAAGCACAGTGTGTGAGGATACTAGACTAGTCTTTGAAATCATTTTGCTCCTCATACTTGAGTAAATCCCTTGAATGCCATAGTAATAGCATGGAGAAAGTCCTCAGGCAGAAACCAGATCTGGCCTCTGCCTGGCCCTGACACCAAGTGGTCCTTTTACCTGGGGCAATTCACTTTCTCTCCCTAGAGCTCAGCTGTCTCAACTGCAGAAAAAGGAATTGAGCCTGGTGGCCCTTAAGAGCTTGATGCTTTGCTTTGTTCTTCATTTCTGTTTTTCAGTCTCCTCTAATTGGGCAAAATCTCTTCCAAAAGAAAAGATACCAAGAGAAAAGGAAATAGATACTCATAGATGGGTCCTTGATACACAGTTTGATGAGAACAGTGATTGTTATATCTTGAGGCCATTTTTAGATATGCCTTAGCATCTTTGCACTGGTGATTCTACCTTATTCTCCCAACATGAAAGGACAGGCACCATTTATAGAGAAGGGGTCTTATACCCAGAGTGAATAGCCTAGACAAGTGCCACCAAGCTGATGTGTTGCCATATTGGACAGAATTTATTGTGGGATAAATTCATGGAGGTTTGGTGGATCTACTTGGTGTTGCTACAAGGAAGGCTCTGAGACAGCGTGACTCTGCGTGACGGCCACCAGCTGCTCTCTTGTCACAGATCACCATGACTTCTCCTGGGAGCCAGTGAACAGCCTGGATGCCTGGAGGCCCAGCAGGTGCAGCAGGAGCCACTTGCTTTACAAGCCTGCTTCCTCATCCTATTGTTCTCACTGACATTAACTCTCTCTTCTCCTCACACCACTGCTCACTGTAGTTCAGTGATTACACAAGCTCCTTGTTTCTTGAAGCGAATAAAAAGAGTCTGCTTTCATACAGTGTTTGATGTGAATAAACATATAACTTGAACAAATACCACCCAGCTGAAAAAATGAGTAACAAAATAATAGTCATTCTTTTTAATTTTGTAAACTCTTGCTGTATTTAGAAGAGAAGGTATATGATGAAATACCAAGAGAAGGATAACTGAGGACTTAAAGATGTACATTTTATAAATGATGATCTTGTGAACTCCACCTAGGGTGGTGAGATAAAGCACAAAATTTAAATGCAGGTTGCAGCTATCGTTCAGAAGTTTTTTTCTAGTATAAGTATATCCCATGAATCTTTTTCAGGATAAGTATATCCCACATAACTTTTTAAATGACTAAGACCCATGCAATTTTTTGGTTTTTATTTGTTTGTTTGTTGAGACAGGGTCTCCCTCTGTTGCCCAGGCTGGAGTACAGTGGTGTAATCATGGTTCAATCTCAGGGTTCAATCAATCCTCCTATCTCAGCCTCCTGAGTAACTGGAACTATAGGTGTGCATCACCATACCCAGCTAATTTTTTATTTTTTGTAGAGATGGATTTTCTCCAAGTTGCCCAGGCTAGTCTTGAACTCCTAGGCTCAAGTGATCTGCCTGCCTTTGTCTCCCAAAGTGCTGGGATTACAGGTGTTAGACAGTGCACCCAGCCCAATTATTTAAGTATATAGATGTGTCCCATCTAATATTTGGGAAATACTTATCATAAAATGTTATTTATTTTTTTGAAAGTCACATTTAACTGAGTTTCCTGTATTTTATTTGCTCAATCTGGCAACACTATCTCTAATTTGTCACTTATTCTCTTATTTCAAAACGGGCTGTGAACTGTATTTCTTATGATATCAAAGAAAAAGTAGAAAATGAATGATGGTGTTTCTCTGTGCATCTTCAGTCTCTTTTCTGAACTTACACATTTTATTCCTCCCATTTTCGGATACATATACAACCAGAGCTAATATTTGTTTTAAATGTTCATAATATTAACTAAGGAAAATTTGAATACACATTTATAAAAGATAGTCTATATTTCCTTCAAAAGTAGATCATGGACTTGTCTTTTTTTCCATTTAAACAACAGTTTTATTTTAATTTGAGGTTTGAAATTTAACATATGAAAACTTGGAATTTAAAAGTACTTTTGATAAGTGTTAAACACTTGAAGTTTGAGAAATTAAGCTGATTTTTACTACTTCCTTTTAAAAAAGTTCAACATTGGGTTACTTAAATATATGGCTAGATTTATGTAAAATATACAATTAATGTTAATATATTATTTTGTATCTGACTTCAATACATTTTGTTTATTATACTTTAAGTTCTGGGATACATGTGCAGAGCGTGCAGGTTTGTTACATAGGTATACACGTGCCATGGTGGTTTGCTGCACCCATCAACCCATCATCTATATTAGGTATTTCTCCTAATGCTATCCCTCCCCTAGCTACCCACCCCTCAACAGGCCCTGGTGTGTGATGTTCCCCTCCATGTGTCCATGTGTTCTCATTGTTCAATTTCCACTTATGAGTGAGAGCATGCGGTGTTTGGTTTTCTGTTCCTTTGTTAGTTTGCTGAGAATAATGGTTTCCAGATTAACCATGTCCCTGCAAAGGACATGAAGTCATCCTTTTTTTTTTTTTTTTTTTTTTTGAGATGGAGTCTCACTCTGTCAGCAAGGCTGGAGTGCAGTGGCACGATCTCAGCTCACTGCAAGCTCTACCTCCCGGGTTCACGCCATTCGCCTGCCTCAGCCTCCCGAGTAGCTGGGACTATAAGCGCCCACCACCGTGCCCGGCTAATTTTTTGTATTTTCAGTAGAGACAGGGTTTCACCGTGGTCTCAATCTCCTGATCTTGTGATCCACCTGCCTTGGCCTCCCAAAGTGCTGGGATTATGGGCATGAGCCACCACGCCCAGCTGAACTCATCCTTTTTTATGACTGCATAGTATTTCATGGTGTATATGTGCCACATTTTCTCTATCCTGTCTATCACTGATGGATATTTGGGTTGGTGTCAAGTCTTTGGTATTGTGAATAGTGCCACTATAAACATACGTGTGCACAGAGTTTAATCCTCCTGTGTCTTAATGGCTTTGAGTTCTCATTATGGTCTCACATTTTGGTATTGGTATCTTGAAAACACAAAATGGGACTCATTTTCCTCTGACCACATAAAATTAGGTTGGATTTGTGCATAGTTTTTCTTTATTGATTCACCACAGAATACTAGTTTATCACAGAAAGACACTTCTAATTCAATTTCTCTGAAGAGTATCCTGCCATCCTTTCAGAAACAGATTTTTAAAGTAAACAACAGAGTTGCTTAACAACGCCGAGAGTTGTTGGCACTCTTGTCTTCTGAGCACACTTACCCGGAACTTCACTGCCTACTTTTAGAGTTATTTGTTAAAGCTGGTGTCACATTGCCTACATTTGAGAAGATTATTGAATATTTTTTAGTATTGTGAGTGGGAAGACATTTTCATAAAAACACACATGAATTTTGACCATAGCTAATTATATGAAAGTGAAAGTGTTCACTGTACCCATCACCCACAATATGTCCTCAAAGCCTGTTGGCTGTGATTCCTGCCACAGCAACTCTCCACTCACCCCACAGCCCACCTGCTGCTGCTGCTGCCTTTCTTGGCTCCTTGGGAAACACCTTTTGTTAGGCGGTGTGCTCTAAACTTCATAGAAACATTTGGCAGTCACTCAGTGCGGTGTTCAGTTCTAGGGCATGAATTCTACGGAGCAGACAGGAGTTTCTCTGGCCTGTGATCCAGGAGCAATTGACTTGGCCCCTTTCACCAGCATTAATTCACCTTTGAAAGGTTAACAGCTGAAAGAATAGGTTTAGAAAATGTCTGAATTATGTTTCCCTTCCTCCAGATGGAGGTCCTTCAGGGCAGGCTCTACCCATTGTGTCTGAGGGCAGTTTGTTGTAGAATTCCCAAGGGAAGTAAGAAAGTTGTATTTTCTTTGTAAGAAGTTTCTTCAAAAAGTAAATGAACTACCTATATAGAATCTATTATTTACGGTGTAAAGGCTTCACCACATTCACAAATGGAGTTCTTGATTTCAGCCTTATTTCATAGTAACTGCAGAAAAGAAGCTTGAGATACAAGAGGCTGTCTGATTTTTGGCTGCTGAAGTGTAAAAAGAGCTCAACGGAATGTGAGAGGGTAGTTCTAGACATAAGGCAGACAGCCGCTACAGAGTGAAAGTCAGCATGGACTGTGGTTCCTCTGAAACTTGTAACGGAATCACACTTCACCTGTTTCCTTGGCAGGGCTTTCTGGGGATTTCCTGCGTGCTGGCAGATACTCTGCCCACACGGTCAACGGGGCTTGGTCAGCCTGGACGTCGTGGTCACAGTGCAGCCGTGACTGCAGCAGGGGCATTCGGAACCGGAAGCGTGTTTGCAACAACCCCGAACCCAAGTATGGGGGAATGCCTTGCCTTGGCCCATCTCTAGAATATCAGGAATGCAACATTTTGCCCTGCCCAGGTAAGTGGATTGTGTAATCAACAAAACATCTGAAAACTCAAGGGTCTTGGTGAATCTTCTTATTTACCAGGCCTCACACAGCATCCTGGCTTTATGTTTGAGATCTGTGTTCTTAATAAATGTCTTGGCTACACGTGGTTGCTCATGCTGGTAATCCGAGCACTTTGTGAGGCCAAAGAGGGGGAATCACTTGAGCCTAAGAGCTCAAGCCTGGGCAATACAGCCAGACCCCATCCCTATGAAAAATACAAAAATTAGCCAAGTATGACAGTGCACGCCTGTAGTCCCAGTTATTCTGGAGGCTGAGTTGGGAGGATTTCTGGAGTCCAGGAGATCAAGACTGCAGTGAGCCATGATCAGGCCACTGCACTCCACCCTGGGTAACGGAGCGAGACCCTGTCTCAAAAGTAAATCAACAAACAAACAAATAAAAAAATGTCTTGTGTGATGTCATCACCTGCTGGATTAGCCCAGAGTGGGAAAAGGAAAGAAAAAGAAACCTCTTCTCTCCAGCAGACCTGAAACCAAATCCTAAATCATTCCAAGCAATATTAAGGCCCTTCTCTCAGCCCTCCTTTCAGACAGGCATGCAGCTTTAGTTGTCTGTATCGAAAGATCTGATAGGCCGGGTCACAGTGGGCCGTCCCTGGGCCCTGGGCACATTTGTCTGCAGGGGTTCCCCACTCCCTAATGCATTGGGGAAAGACAAATACCATCTAGGCTAGATTGTGTTCATGTTTTTTTCTTCTGATTGTAAAAGGAATTAAAACTTTCCCATGAGCTACTCAAAGGATATGGACTCTAGTTGTTGTGTCTGATGGAAAAGCCGGCCTTTCTAATGTGGTCTGAAATATCCAGGGTCTTTGGAGCGACCATCAGCTCCTTCTGGAGGCTGATCCCTTCCCAGGCCACTGATGGACCCAGCCCTCCCCCATATGGCCTCCATGTACCATCACATGGTCATCCAGGGTCACGGGTATCAAAGGTGTAACCCCTGGACCCTGGGCCTGCCAAGTCAGTTCTTGGTCCCCATGTCTTCTGTCACAAAGGTTCTACCTCATTAATTAAGTCCTCCAAAGATGCCAAGTCTTCTCTCCTGTGGGCCTAGCGGAGCTGTTTGTCTTGGTCTTCTTCCTGAGGCCTGGCTTTTCCTTCCACTGAATTCCCAAGCAAGCACAGAGTCATGAAAATGAGCCGAAAGAGCCCCCACCCAGGGCTTTTGCTCTGACAATGCCCAAAACGCTCCTCCGTCTTTCCCTATAATATTCAAGCCCCTGTTTCTGCCTTCCTCCTGCCACAGCTCAGGGTCCCTAGCACCTGAAACACTTCCACCAGAGCTTCCCACTTCCTGCTGTCCTGTACAGAACCCACGGAAAGTCTTTGGCCCACACATTATGGCCATCCCGAGGGCCGATCTGTGACTGGGGAGGCTGCCTTGACTTTTGTGTGAAGCTCCATGAAGACAGGGACTCCTGGCATGGTCTCACTCATGGCAGTGACCTCAGCTCCCAGTAGGGGCCTGGCATATACTAGAAATACCCATCAGGGATTGTTTGTTAATAATGAGGAGACAAAGAGTTGATTAACTGATCTTTCTTCATTCATGTCATTTCTCGGGAAACATTTTTGAGTAACCGACTGTGCACTGTTTACAGGGTATACACAGATGCAGTGCTATGATCCAGGTCAGAAAGAAACTTAAGAGTTTAGGGAGGATGCATCCTGGGAGGAGTGTCAACCCAGTATGGTGGCTGGCTACTGAGTTTATGACAACCAGGTGCAGTGGCTGTATCCACCAAGGAGCCAGCCCCTTGGTGGATTTCGCCAAGGAGAAATCATGGCAGCTACAGCAAGCAGGCTGCCCTTAAGTTGGGTCTTGAGGGACAGAAAGGAGCTGGTGAAATTGACAACCAGAGATGGGAAATTGGGAGGAAGGCTCATTCTGAAGCTGGATACAACATTTTTAAAGGCATAGAATATTAACATATTTCTAGTAGATAAAACTTTCTGAGTTCTTACATCAAAAAACTTGCTTGTAGCAGATATTCAATGACCATTCATTGGATTGGGTACGTGGATGGATGAATGGATAGATGAATAAACATGTATATAAAACTGAAAATATATAGTTTCCAGATTTGTAGCTGAGGCTCCCGATAATGTTTCTGCTCTTATCAGCTGCCTGGCTCCTCCTAGGGTGTCTCTGCTTGAATTTCTCCAGCCTCAGGAGACTCGTCCTCTGCCCACCCAGCTTTCCCAGCCAAGCTGATGCTGAGAGGCTGGGAAAGGTCACTGAACTGTTCTTTCCCATAGCCCCAGTGGAAGGAGTCCTCCTCTGGGGGCTGAGAGGAATCCTGTGGGCGAGCTCGCTAGACTCAGGTCCATGCTATAAACTGGAACAGGGGCAGACGTCATGGGAATGTCAGGGTCCCTCCACCCACCCTTGTCTCCCTGGGCTCCAGACCCTATCCTTGTTGCCATGGATAGGATGTGCAGATTCCTCCAGACACTTGGATGCTGTCCTAGTGCACAAGTACAGAGGGTCACCACTCATCTCAGAGACACTCTATTAACATGATCTGTTGGTTGCTCTCATTTTAGTTATTTAGTGGTCAAGGCAATACCATGTATACATAACTTTAATATGTTGAAATAACTCTGTCCTCATTTTCTTTTTAAAAGCCAAGATTCTGCAGAGTGTTGTGGAGTCATTCAGAGTGGCCCATGTCACTTTGCACTAGGCAGTGGGTGAGTCAGGGCTGAGTGGTGCTTCCTCTGCCTGGCAAATTCCTAAACGTATGACAAGGCATAACCCAGCAGGGAGGATTGGAAGTGCTAGGGGTGTGAATGCTGAGCTGCACAGTCACCAGGAAACCAGTTAGAGGCCAATTCCTGTCTCATTTAGGATACTCTCCACTGCGAATTTACTCCTTTTTAACCCTGTTGGGTTCATAGTGGATAATTACAAATGGACAGTGTATTTTATTTAAAAATATATTTTCTCATTAAAATTAAATATGAGAATAAATCAGCCAGGCACGGTGGCTCACACCTGTAATCCCAGCACTTTAGGAGGTTGAGTTGAGTAGATCACTTGTGGTCAGGAGTTTGAGACCAGCCTGGCCAACATGGTAAAACCTTATTCCTACTAAAAAGAAAAAATTAGCCTGGCATGGTGGCATGTACCTGTAATCCCAGCTACTTAGGAGACTGAGGCAGAAGAATTGCTTGAACCCAGGAGGTGGAGTTTGCAGTGAGCTGAGATCATGCCACTGCACTGCAGCCTGGGTGACAGAGTGAGATTCTGTCTCAAAATAGAAATAAAATAAACCAGAGAATGTAAAAATACATTTTAAATTAATCAATGAAAAAATGTTACCTCTAAGACTAATGTGCATAATAAACTATAATAAGGTTTCTAAGTCAAGCCCACGCTGAAATGATCATTTTATTCACCTTCACCTGTATAATTTACCCCAGCATTGAGAAATAGCTAATTATTTCTCCTTTACTCCTTTTCCTCAGTGCATATTCGATTTAGCCTTAAAGACTCCAGACCTTGACCTACAAAGGTACAGACAGCAGATGTTTTTTTGTTGCTAAGTAATGTTCAGCTAAGAGGAAAGTAACCTCAGAGTTTGGCTTAGACCCCATAAAACCTAATGAAGTAAACACAAACTCTTTTCATCAGACTTAACTAAGATGGTTCTGTTTTGTATTTTGCAAAAATAATTCTATGGGGGAGGAAACACTAAATCTAATGGAGAGACAGACTCTTTGAATCAAAAGAATAATTCTGGCAGTTGTGTGTCCTGTAGACAAATCTCTTAGGCATCTCTGGTGTGCTCAGAACCCTCTCTTCCTTTTCATTCTTGGAGTCCTTGAGTCCATACTTTGAAGTGGAGCCAGGCAGGGGGCAGTGGGTGGAGGAAATTTCTTCTTAGAGATCCTTAGGAGCAGAGAGCATAGCCATCCTGCAGTGCAAACCTATGTAGTCCAGACCTTAGTATGCTGGAGAATCAATACCACATTTGCCCATGTCCTGAGAGACTGTGAGTGAAGGGCTTCACATCTCTGATCACACACAGGAAGCCTGTTGTGCAAACCTTAGTTATTTAGTTTTTACTTTTCTATTTAGATCTCTGGCAGCTGTATATTGGTTACTGCCGTTGTTTTTCATCTTACTGTAGTGGGTGGAATATTTAGCTAGAATCCCTACAACAAGAATGTTATCTTCTTCTAGCAAGTCAGTTCGTGTATAAATTTCATTTTATCAAAAATAATTTCCTATAATTAATTGCTTTGATTCCTTGAAAGCACCATGGATCTGAGCCTGAGTTTGTTTGTCTGATCCTCCCATGAACCAGTGTTTCTTGAGCTAAATTAGGTGTTGATTCAAGCCATGAGGAGATTCCTATGTGATTTTTAGCAACATGGGAGGAATTATGGGAAGCCATAACCTGTGCTTGTGTGTCAGGTTCTGTGCCCAGCCTGCCAGTGTTCCAGCCCCAGCTTCCCACTCACTTGCCTAGGACCTAACCTCTCTGTGCCTCAAGTCATTCATTTCTGGAACAACCCCCAGGGCAGTTGTGAGGATGGAGATGGAATAATTGAATGAGTTTATTATTTTAATTATTATTATTACTAATGTTATTTTTTTTAGTCCGGTAGAGTTCACATAGCAGGGGAAAAAAAATCTATTTTAGTGGCTCAGCCTCGCTCAGGCCCCTGACACGTTGTGCCTTGCACAGTGGCTTACATTTGTTTTGTTTTCTTGGCTCTGCAACTTTCTACTTCCCCACCAGGTTGTAGAGGCTCCCTCACGGTGAAGACTATTTCATTAAGATTTGTATTCTGTAATATCTATTTTAGAAATGCTTTCTAATATGAACTGTTAGTACAATAATCAGTGTCCTACATCATGGCTCCATGATGTAGGTTGAAACCTGTAACCTCAGGACAGGATCGAGAGGACAGAAAGCAAGCACCGCATTAGGATTGGTCTGGGGACGTAGGGCAATTGCAGACTAAGCAACTCCCGGACAGAGTGAGGACGCGGTTCCAGGCCTCCTTTGAGTTCCCTCTGTACTACAAACATCCATTTCCCCAGTTATTTGACTGTTGAAATTGGTGGAGGTAGAGTGTGATCTTGCAATTTGAACTCCCAAGTGGGAATATTTCAGCAACTGGATCTGTTCCAAATGCTCTCTGAAACGATTATTCAAACAACAACTCCATTCTCTCTGTTTAACAATCCTGTGCCAGGAGAATTTACCATGATACCAGATGGACAGTCGGTGTGTGTGTGGGAAGAGGATTTATTAGACTAGATCACATACACATTGGCATACATGTTAGTAGAAATGTGGACAGGAATAAATACTGTTTGAAATATCACAGGGTATATTATGTACATCAGCTTCCTGGTGTGAGATCATTAGATGTTGCATGATTATGGAACCATTGAAATGAGCCCATTTAGTCTCTGTTTTTGTTTTTGTTTTTGCTGTGGTAAGAACACTCAACATAAAATCTACCTACACTCTTAACATGTTTTTGAATGCACAATATGGTATTGTTAAGTATAGGTATACAACGACGTATAGTAGATCTCTAGCTCTGACTCATTTTGAATAACCGGAAGTTTATGCCAGCTATACAGCAGTTCTCCATTTCCCTCTTCCCCTAATCCCTGGCAACCACCATTTTACTCACTGCTTCTATGAGTTTGACTATTTTAGATACCTGATCTAAGTGGAATGACATATTATTTGTCTTTCTGTGTCTGACTTGTTTCACATAGTATAATGTCCTCCCCTAGGTTCATCCATGGTGTTGCATCTGGCAGGATCTCATTTTTTAAGGTTGAATAATATTTCATTGTATGCACCTCCCACATTTGCTTTATCTATTCATCTCTTGATGGACATTTAGGTTGTTTTGAAATCTTGCTTATTGTGAGAAATGCTGCAGTGAACATGGGAATGCAGATGTCTCTCAGAGATCCTAATTTCAGTTTTTTGGTTATATACCCAGAAGTGGGATTGCTAGATCTTACAGTAATTCTCTCTTTATCTATTTTTTATTTTATTTTGTGATGGTGTCTCATTCTGTCACCCAGGCTGGAGTACACTGGCGCCATCTCAGCTCACTGCAACCTCTGCCTCACAGGTTCCTGCGATTCTGCTACCTCAGCCTCCTGAGGAGTGAGGATGACAGACGTGCACCACCATGCCCAGCTAATTTTTGTATTTTTAGTAGAGACAGGGCTTCACCATGTTGGCCAGGCTGGTCTCGAACTCCTGGCCTCAGGTGATCCACCTGTCTTGGCCTCCCAAAATGTTGGGATTACAGGCGTGAGTCATCACACCCGGCCTATATTTTTAATTTTTTGAGGACCCTCCACGTTGTTTTCCAAGGCATCTGCACCATTGTACGTTCCCTCCAACAGTGTATAAGGGCTGCAATTTCTCCACATCCTTGCCATCACTGATCTTTTGTTTTTTGGATAATAGCCATTCTGGCAGGTATGAGGTGATGGTCATTGTGGTTTTGATTTGCATTTCTCTGTTGATTCATGATGCTGAGCATCTTTTCATATACTTGTCAGCCACTCATCTGCAGGTTCATCATGCCATACAGAGATCTTCAGAACACATGGTTAGTTGTACATCAGGCCCTGACACAATCTAGGGCACACATTAGACCCTTCTGAGCCCTGAGATGCCTTGTACGCATTTAGACAGCCAAGATCTAAGACACTTGCCATTATTATAAGTCACAAGGACTTATTTTTGCCTTGGCACATGGGTATGCAAGGGTACTCCCTGGAGGCCAAGCTCCAATTTAGGTTGCAAACAGGGAAAAACTGTCAGCAAGTGCTTCCTTCAGTGAGGACAGATATGGGAGAGAGTTTTTTAAAATTCAAAAGTTCTAAGAAAACACATGCCTGCCTTTTTTATTGCTGATATTACAGCCAGTATCAAATACTTGATCAGTTCCTGTAACTGTCTGAGATACTGAATAACTTTTAGGGAAAATACTGTTGAATTCTGCAAGTTTGTGTAAACTGTTGAATCACACAATTTCCAGTTAGATTGCAAACTTATTTCTAAATTGGGTTTAAATATTTTTGTTTTCTTTTTACTTTCTGCAAATTAGAATATTGTCATAAAGATGATATTTTTGCTCTGGTTTCTCAAAAATGCTTTCTTTTTACTTTTGCCAATATCTAAAAAGAAACATTACACCATAATGATGTAATATATCACAACAGCCGTATTAAAATACAATCTAAGTTATTCTAGCTAAAACAATCTTATGCCCTGAATGATTTTGGCACCCTCTGTCATAGTTGCTCCTGTTTCTTTGTGTAGGCTACAAAGAACTTTAAAATATGACACTCTTTACATATAGCAATAGTGAGTCTCTCCTCAGCTTTTTAATTGAGTTGGCCGTGTTTATGATTGGTGCTTAACTCGTGATTAGGATCTAACACCTTGTTTGACAAAATCCTGTAGCTTTGTCCTGGGACTCAGCAATAATAGGGAAGGTATGGCTAGCAAGAGAGAGGCACAGTCAGGAGTTAGCTAAAGAGAAAATCATATTTGACATTGTCACAAGCCCAAGCCAACATGAGGTCTTGGTTTTAGCAAGATCAGCTAATAAAGGACTGAGTCTTAAAGTCTCCCAGATTCAGGTGGGCCACCTGACCGCAGCATTTGGCAGGCCAGTCTATAGGTACCAAGAGCCCAGTCTAAAGAATTCAAGAGACTAACTTGAGCAGGCAGAGACATGTGCTGGATTATGAGCTGTCATGGAAATGGTTAGTCAAGGAACCAGTTCGGCCTAATGTTCACATTGTAAAACTGCACCCTGAATAGCTAACCCGACATATGGCTGCAGATTTTCAGGTTCCTCTCTGTAGTGATTTAAACATAGTGTCAAGTCTGTGTGGATGTACTTAATTTGGTCACTTTGTGCCTGAATTTACCGAGCATTCTTCAGTTGCCTTCCTCATGGGACCCATTAGCTTTTCTCTATCCCACTGTCAAGGAGTAAACCATACTCCAATTAGTAAAGGAGCTTGTGACTTGAGCTACTTACCTTGGCTTTAAGTCTTGTCTGGCTAGTTAGATGGCAAAGGTGAGAACTGGCTGGGGCTTTACATCATAACCGTACAAGGTGGTTCACGGTTGTTCTCAGGGGCTGGAATTAGTATGACACCTCTTGCGCTCTGCTGTCATGCTTGTACTTAGATACGACAGATTTAGAAATATTTTCTGAAGGAATGAATAAAGGGAACTGAAAAAGTGTAGGGAGGAATCTGTAAAGCCAGATCTGTCACCAAGAGGAAGACTCCAAATGCAGCCCTGCGAGGGGTCAGAAGCCTCGTTGCTACGTGCGCCGATGCACGGAAGCCTTCCTGGAGTGCAGATTGCATTTTGTTTCCCTTACTAAACAGAATCCGCTTGGCTTCCATTTAGTAACTCCTTTCACTTGGTTGGGATTGGATTACGGAAGGGCTGTGACGTTGTGTTCCTTCACAGTGGATGGCGTGTGGTCTTGCTGGTCCCCCTGGACGAAATGTTCAGCAACATGCGGCGGTGGACACTATATGAGGACCCGCTCTTGCTCCAATCCAGCCCCGGCCTATGGAGGGGACATCTGCCTGGGGCTGCACACAGAAGAGGCGCTCTGCAACACGCAGCCCTGCCCAGGTAAGCGGCACCTCCCCTACTGCACAGCTTTAGGACAAATTGGCCTCTTTCCTTAATGGATAAATGGTGAAGTTGATAATACCCCATCCCAGTAAGTACTGAAAGGGGGGTGGACAAGTTAACAACATGCTATTACCCTTGAAGTGACTTTAAAACATAGCATCTATAATAAAGCAGTTCTCACTGCGCCGCAGATTCAGAACTTGTGTTCGAAGCCTGTAGCCCAGCAATGGGAGAGGGCGAAAGGCTTCAAACACGAGTTCTGAATCTGTGGCTTGGTACAACACCCAATCTCCCTAATTAGGAAACATCAGCATTCCAATTTATTCTTGACTTTGCTAATAACACGAGTGACCCACAGGCAACACCTTGCTGTGTGGAGGGAGAGAGAAAGTCCAAGGAAATGTGGGAAAGAACGAGCATTTGTACTGCCCCGCTCCGAGTCTGGAGGTCTGAGTCGGGAAATCGCCTGCAGCTTTTTTGTCTCAAAACCAGCCTGGGTGCAGCCACGTGCCTTCCAAAGATCTCCAGACCTGTGTTCCAGGAATGACTTCTAAAATGTGACAGGAGGACACTAAGCACTCTTGGGGGATGCTTCATCTATGGGCAATGGGCTGTAATTTAGAGGCAGTTCAATTAAAGGAAAGAAAAAGCAAGACATCAAATCAGTAAGAGGAGGAGCACAGCAAACCACAGAAACTGGTGATAGCAAAGCATTCTTAAAGCCAGTAGCCTAATAACGGAGTCTGAGGTTTTGTTGTTGAAAATCAGGGTGGGGAGCAGGGAGCACCGCTGTGAAGTGCAACTCACAGGAGCCAGACATGGGCCCGTGGGTGTGGGAGCTCCTGGCTCCAAGCTCCCTGTGGCTGATGTAGGTGCCCAGGGACTCCACCACCACCACCACACCAGAAATAGCTTGGTTTACTGACATGAAGGAACCACCTGGAATGAAAATGAGCTATTCTTTTCTTGGTCTAACTTTGACATTGAAACACACACTTTTGTTTTTAGCTTGCTCCTGCACATCTTTCTAGAAGGTTCTATGTATATTGAAAAGGGCCTTGAAGCCAGATTCTCACTGTCATTCCAAAAACTGACACTTTCTGCATTTCTAAGGAAATATTGTACCCTTTACCTCGAGCAACACACAAGTTTGATTTTCAAATTTTCCCTGCCACTGCAAAGTGGACGCTTCTATTTAAAAAGGGGGGAAAAGCAAACTGCATGGAAAAATACCTTATTATCCGGGCTAAAATTTCGTAAACAATATTGAGAGTTTACTTTTTTAACCCTTTTACTTATATAGCAGTGTTACTCCTTCCTTTTCACACGTTTGTATGGCTGGGTGAATTTCACAAATCCTGGTAAATGTTCCACTTCGGGGTGAAGTTTCCTGTCAATGCCCATCTTTTGGCCTTGACCCGAGACTTATGCATTGACCTTATCTCTTCAGAGACAGCAGACACGAGATAAGATGAATTCTACCTTAAAGGTAGCCTGATTTTGGCATGTTGACTCTGAGGAATTGTTTTTATGACGGAAGAGAAAGTAATTGTGTAGCCTCAGACTCCCTTTGAGCAACCTGGGACCTTCATGAGCATACAATTACTTCTCTTGCCTGAGCACAGAGGAAGTGGAGAATTTTCAGGAAAGCATTTGACGCTCTTTGAGGGTAGCATTACCCATAGGGAAATGGCACCTGCATTGATGACTTAGGTGCCTCTGCTGCTGATGGTACACACACAGCTGGGTCTCATGGATTCACTTATTGAGTGTATAAATACAATTACTTTACAACGTTAAAATAATGTGGGTCTTAGGAAATTTATTTTAAGCACATGATATCTGATCAGATATATACCAGCGCAGGCATTTTTATTCATCCTCATGTGTACTGTATGTACTGGACTTGTTAGATGATACAACTACATCTTACTGATGCACAGAACCATTTAAAACATGCTATGGAATCCAGAAATCACATATGTAACTTGCCAGTGAGTCCAGGATGATTGAGCTTATTGGCCATTCCGCCCCAACTCCCCTCTTCTGATCTCTGCAGAGAGCTGGTCAGAGTGGTCAGACTGGTCTGAGTGTGAAGCTTCTGGTGTCCAAGTCCGTGCCCGCCAGTGCATCCTCCTGTTCCCCGTGGGCAGCCAGTGCTCCGGGAACACCACGGAGAGCCGGCCGTGTGTGTTTGACTCTAATTTCATCCCAGGTAAGAGCAGAGGTATCTATCAGTAAGAACAAAACCACTTCCAACGTGGAGAGAGAAAATGATTCATCGGTCAGAGTTGTATTTGGCTTATTTGGTGATATAGAAATGATTCTATCAAGCCCTGTGGTTTAAGATGTTTAAAATATAGGTCTATAGATAACTGCAGATTTAAACATGAATTCAGTTCATGAGTTTAAGATTTCTTAGGCAAAGTGTCTTTTGCAGTTTATTGACTATAATACAATCAGAAGACTTTGCTCAAAAAATGAAAATATTTGGTTATTATTAAGTCTGATTTGGTTATTTGCTTATTTTAACATTAGGTTAAATGTTTAGGCAGTGCTCGCTGTGTATGCACTGGTGCATGGAGAAAAAGTGCCATTCTCTTTATGCAATCTTTAATATACTTGGGAAGGTAGAAATGCATCATTATTCTCCAGTTGGAGAAGAGGTTGGCCCTCATTCTACCAGCTTTTCATGGTAAAGTCATAGTTGTTGGTGATAGCTGGTCACCTGTTGTACGCTCACTGTAACAAGGTGTTATACGAATGCATAAATCATTGCGCATATGTCCACTGTGTGCCTTAGGACTGTTACGTGGACCAGCCTCTTACAAATAAATAGTAGAGTTGAATTCTATAAGCCAGTTTTATTTGTGTTCTTTCGTCTGTGTAGAAGATACTATTTTAGAGAAAATTAGTACACCATACCTCAATCATGTATGACACAGAACTATAAGAGTGGTTGTTACTGTTTTCCTTTTTAACCATAGTCATATTTTTAATTCTTGTTGTCTAATAAAAAATCAGTACAGGAAAGGATGGTGTTTCTAGACTCCTGAGTGATGTTTTATCCTCGGGAGTTAAAACACGTCGGAGATGTGGCCTCTCTCTGCATCCTGCTGTGGGTTTCACGTGTGGCATGCAAAGAGATCAGGGACGTCCTGAAGAGGGACTTAACTTGTTCTGGAGACGTCCTTGAGCTCTGGTGAATGGGCCGTCCCTCTGCTGGGAAGGTGACAACACTGGCTTTGATGGAACAAGTCTCAGAAGCAAGAATACCACACGAGTACTCTGTGTGTTGGGCAGAGCAGGGGGTTCCCCTGTGGCAGGACACCTTGTAATGGAAAATGAGCACATTCCCTGCTTTCAACCCGAGAGACCATAGCATTATCTTTCTGTGATAAATGAATCTTCTCTCTCCCCAGTCAAGGTGATTTGGCCAAATCCATATCATGTTGGTTAAAACAAGCAAACGAACAAGTAGAATTTTTCTGGTAATTAATCAGGCTTTTGAAACTTGGTGTCACATGAAATTCAGAATCATTAGACAAATATACATGAAGCATGAACATGAACTGTCTTCCCAACACCTTTTACACATTGTGATTTGACTTTTATTTTTCCAGAAGTATCTGTGGCAAGATCCAGTAGCGTAGAAGAGAAAAGGTGTGGAGGTACGTTATTCCTTTTAAGTAATTGTAATGGGTATACTGATATATTCTAATCATTTCCCTTCCTGCATGTTTTCTATAATGTTTCTGCCTCTTGGCCAAGAATGAAAAACTGGAGAAAGTCATGGATCCCAGGCATTCTACCATGGCATAAATGCTAATAGTCAATATTTGATGTGCAGATTGGTGGTTCTCAAAGTGGGGTGCCTAGACCCACGTCAAGAGCATGGCCTGGGAACTCGATGGAAATGCAGATCCTCAGGACCCACCTTGATCCACAGAATCAGGACCTCCCTGGGAAGGTCCCAGCAGTCGGTGGTTCAATTCACCCTGCAGGTGATTCTGATGGATGCTAAGCTTTATGAACCAGTGGTCTCGGTATTCACTATAGCTAGTTTCATGAGTAAAGTAGAATTCAAACAATTTGTTTATATTTATACAACAAATCCATGGCAGCTAGCCTCCAATCTGCAACCCACTGAAATGACTAAATTGTAATGAGGTATAAGGTTATACCCATAGTGCTAGAGGAATTTTTCAAACCCGCTGCCACCCTGAATGTCAAAGACAACATTATCTGATTCAAGTCCATGACAAATTTGGACTTTACAGTCTGTGCCTTACATATACCCATAAAGTACTTGTTGGTGTTGTGAACATACCTGGACAGAGAGGTTGGCTGTCCAGCAACCAAGGAACAGCACATGTCCGCCTTTCGGAATCCAAGCCAGTGTCTACATTGAGACCTTCATTTCCACATGTGTGACTGATGATGATAGACTCCCATTTGCTCTCCTAATCCATTCCACAGGGTGTCCCAGAGAGCCCAGCCCAACAGGCATTGCCTCTACATGTTCACATGGAACCTGAAGCTTCATAGGCATGTTTCAGGAATGTATCATTCCTAACTACCATTGTCAATTACCTTGATTAGGAGCTTACTGGCTGGGCACAGTGGCTCAAGCCTGTAATCCCAGCACTTTGGGAGGCCGAGGCAGACAGATCACCTGAGGTCAGGAGTTCGAGACCAGCCTTGCCAACATGGTGAAACACCATCTCTAACGAAAAATATAAAAATTTTTTGTTAGACGTGGTGGCACACACCTGTAGTCCCAGCTACTGGAGAGGCTGAGGCAGGAGAATCTTTGAACTTGGGAGGCGGAGGTTGCAGTGAGCTGAGATCGTGCCACTGCATTCCAGCCTGGGTGACAGAATGAGACCCTGTATCAAAAATAAATAAATAAATAAATAATAAAAGAGCTCACTATCTGTGACATTCTGTCTGCTCAGTCAGCAGTCTGTTAGTTCATTCATTCATTCATTCATTCAGTAAACCTTGCTGAACACCTGCTCTGTGTCAGTTTTGTAAAGACCATTGAGCTTATGATGGGCACCCAGGCAGTCTCAGGCCCTCTGACAAGCAATCATATCATCAGAGACCCCAGTGCCTCAGAAGGGCAATGTTAGGTGTCTGAGCTCAGTCAGTGGAGTGAGTTCACTAACTGGCCGTTGCTAACATGGGATCCAACAACAAAATGAATATGCAACCGGTTCACGTAAAAATGATCATGCCAATTAGTACCCTCTAATGTTTTTAGATCAATAATTGTGTGCTCTACACTGTTTTACATGTTATAGACAAGAATATGGTGCAAAGCCCATTTGGTCCTCACAAGGAGCATTCATGTAGGCACCAGGGTCCACAGTTCTTCATGTAACACCTCTGGAGATAGAGAAGGGTTTCGGAACTCAGCAGTTTCTAGATGGTAGAAGGGTATGTAGGGCCTTTACTCTAATTACATAACACCTGCACAGGACCTGGGGTTGTTCTACAACCAATCTCCTTAACAATGCTGCTGTGAGATGTTGAAAAAGTGCAGATGCTAAGGGTCTTCCTAGAAGTTCTGCTCAGGTCTGCAGAAAATGGGTCAGGTCAGTGACATTTTAATACCAGATGACTGATGAAACATTACTTTTCAGAGATTTTGCACTTGGGAATTATAGAAAAGGAACAGTACTTATGTATTTAATCTGCATTTTATAAATGGAGACCATGAGGCTCAGAGGGGTGATGTCACTGGCCCAAGTGCACACATGAAATTTAGCCAGTGGGATCCAGTGTGAGTTTTGAACCCAAAGCACCATAGGAAAAGAGCCCTGACAATAAGTACTCATAGGCAATAAGTACTCAGGAAGCTCGAGCCACAGTAGCCCTGGTTAAGTAACACTCTTGGACAACACCCAGGGTCCATGACTCTGCTGTCATCAAGGACAGTGTAGGTCAAGAGTGGAGCAGAGTTTATAAGCGTTCCCATTCTCAGGGAGGCCATAGAGAGCCTGAGGCTCAAACAGCTGATGCCTCAGCAGAGCTGGCTAGATATTTGTGCCTGCTGCTAGACATATGCAGTTCACTTTCCTCCCGCTGAGCCTGAGTTACCCTGTGAAAGACCTTCAAGGGCCTTGAGAACCCAGGAGAACCTTGTGCAAAGCCCATCCCCACCCTAAAATACTACTTCTGTGTGTCTGAACCAGCTGTGCCTAATGGCTGCACAAGCCTTGAGATGCTATTGGTTAAATCACAGGAAGTGGAACTTCTCTGAGATATTCAGAATGGTTTTGTTTTGTTTTGTTTTGTTTAGATCTTTAGGCTGCTGGCACTGGCACTGGCACAATGGCATAGGCAGTTTAGATGAATCTTATTGTAGGGCTAATCGTTGAAAACAGTTACCTAGCAAGGATGTTTTTGACAACATAGGCATCTTTATTTCGTTTTCATTTTGTTGGAAAATCAATCAAACTTTGTACAGGAAATTAGCCAATTGAACCAACAAGGTAGTTGGTCTGTATTCCATCTTTACTGATGAAAATCAACAGCAGAAAATCATATTCAAAGGAAAGAACTACAGTAAGCACATTTAGAGGAGGTTTAATGGGCACTACTTTCCCCATGCAGAAAAATGTGCTTCCACTGAAATTTTTCATCTTAGAGAGCTATTTTTAGTTGCATGAGACACAAAGACTATATAATCATCATAAAGATGTCAGCTGGCCCCAGCCCTTCCCAGGCACCTGCTGGAATGATTCATTTGACTAGTGACACAGTATCTGCATATGGAGACCATATGCATCTTCCCTGTGTTATAATGAAACATGAGTTATCAGTGCAGCAGGAAGTATTTCCTTCGGTACAAAGCATTGACCCTGGAGAGCGCTAGCAGCCGAAATACAGAGAAGTAAGAACTTGTGTGAAATCAGCTCTTGCTTATCTAAGTACAGCGTCAGTGTTACAGTTAAAGTCCCAGTGGCTGCTGGTGGAATACCCCCTGGATACTTTATCTGGCTGTCCCAGGTTGGGGGTTCTCCAGCCCTAGAGGCTTCATCACAGAGTCAGGAAAGGCCAAAGATTCTGAAACCATTGACCAACTAAGCTGTGAGTGAAAAACTGAGGTGGTTGTCAGGGAGTGGGTGATGCTTGTGGAATGTTCTAGTGCTGTCGTCCGGGATGATCCAGCCCTTAGTGCTGACTACATTGGGCGCCTGTGCTAGGAACTGCATTGTCCACTGGGACTTCAGTGATCAGGACTGTCTTGTGAGTTCTGCCTGACGGCGAGTCAGAGGGAAGGCAGCCTCCCTTCATAGTGTCCATGTACCCAAGGGGGCAGATCCAGCTCCAAAGTCCTGGAACACATCTGGAGCAGCCAAGGAGCACAGCTTAGAGGGAAAAGTTCAGGGTTTAGGGACAAAGAGAGATATCCAACCTCTGCCACGTATCACAGGTGAGGCTTTGATGGCATCTCCTGACTGTAGGTTCAGCTTCCCTGGGGCCTCTCAGCCACTGGAGGGTTACATGAGGTTCAGGAAGTACTCAAACAGAGCCCCGTAGGCCTAGGTCTGGTGGGCACTCAGTGAACAGTGTCCCTCCTTTTGACACCAAGTGTTAGAGCCCCATGGGTCAGCATTGGCAGGGTGGAGTCCCTTCCAGGTGGTGAGGATCATGAGCACACGGAAGGTGGCTCAGAAAATCCCTGGGGAGGAGACTGGGGTGGTTAAGATGCACACAGACTCTGGGTTCAGGGGCAAACCCGCAGGCTCTTCTCATTATCTCTAGAGCCTGGAAAACCTTGCTCTGTAGCCAGGCAGACTTGCCAGCATTGCAGTGATGCTCAGCACATAGCTCCAATTGTCCCTCTGGGTGCAGGGTTGACAGGTCAGGGAAGGTATTGGTGACACCGCCCCTCACCCTGGTGGTGTGTGGAGACACCCTGGGGGAAAGCTGGTGTCCTCAGGATGTGCTCTTAGCAGGTGGCACATGAGGCCAGCACCCCATGGGCAGCAGCCACTTGGTTCCGACAACACAGAGGAAGATAAGGCCTTGTTCTGCTTCACCCAGTTCTCCCGAAACCCAGCGCTGTGGCACTGCCCAGATGCTGCCTTCCTTTCTGGAAAGGCTTGAAACTTTAATAGTAGTATTTCACCAACACACACAAGGAATATCTGTTGTCTTTGTTGTTTTCTCAGACATAACACAGGTCTTGGTATGGTGCCTTGATGTCACTTGAGCCAATCCTATTTTAGAGATATAAGTCCATGCTGGCAAGTTTTCTGAATGCTTTGTATTCATAACTCCAGGAAAATAATGAAACAGAAGAGATGCCATTAAATAGGAAAACATTGGAGAAAAGAAGGTCATTTCATGACTATTTAAAAGATCATATTTTATTGATTGAACACAAATCCCTTATTTCTCTTTAGTCAACCATTTTCTTGACAAGACCTTCAAAATACAACATAAGTGAGAAAAAGTGGCACACAGGAGAGTACTCACACCACACACACAGCACACGTGTGTGCCGAGTGTCTCTGGAAGGGCACAGGAGAAAGTGCTTATAATAGTTACCTGTAGAAAAGGATTTATTTTTCCTGTAGACCCTTTTGCACTTTCTAATGTGTACATATTCATACTCAAAAAATATCATGGAAACTGTGTGAGTTTGTGTGAATAGAAAACATTTTAAATAGGATGAAATGGAGAGAGGGCTAAAAGCAGTCTGGGTTGCAGATGAGCAGTAGGTTGGGAGAGTAGCTGCTTCTCCCTTGTTTTCAGGACACAGCCCTGCTGCACACAGGGGGGCCCAACCCATTGAGGAGCACGAATAACCTTTTCTGCAGAAACCCTGCACACCACGGATTAGGCTGAACTTGAAGCAGAAGAACACTGTTGTGCAAACCTTTAAATAAGAAAAAATGCTTCTGGCAGTGTATTAAAGTTTAAGGTCACTCCAAAGGACTATCATCCGTAAGAGAATGAATTTAAAATACCCTGTGCTCCACCTGGCACGGTGGCTCCTGCCTGTAATCCCAACACTTTGAGAGGCCGAGACTGGCAGATCACCTGAGGTTGGAGTTTGAGACTACCCTGACCAACATGGAGAAACCCAGTCTCTATTAAAAATACAAAATTAGCCGGGTGTGGTGGCACATGTCTGTAATCCCAGCTACTCGGGGGGCTGAGGCAAGAGAATCACTTGAACCCAGGAGGTGGAGGTTGTGGTGAGCTGAAATCACGCCATTGCACTCCAGCCTGGGCAACAAGGGTGAAACTCCATCTGAAAAAAAAAAAAAAAAAAGAATCCTGTGCTCGCTCTGGAGAAGTTTCTTGATGGTCACGACGTTTCCAACAAAATACTTAAGAATGATGGTTTCTTTAATTTGGGAATGGGGACGAGGCTTTTCATTTTGACTTTCTCTTTTCATCCTAGCATTGGGAGTAGCTAGGCAGGATGTTCTTTTCAAGTGTGGCATCACTTTGCTCCTGTCTCCCTAGAGTTCAACATGTTCCACATGATCGCCGTGGGGCTGAGCAGCTCCATCCTTGGCTGCCTCCTTACCCTGCTCGTCTACACCTACTGCCAGCGGTACCAGCAGCAATCCCACGATGCGACTGTCATCCACCCCGTCTCACCCGCCCCCCTTAATACCAGCATAACCAACCACATCAACAAACTGGACAAGTACGACTCGGTGGAGGCCATCAAGGTAAGGAGTCGGCAGCGACAGTGGTGTGCACTGAAGGTGTGCACAGAAGGCGGGTGGACCCTGCCTTTATTATTATAAAAACTATCTTTAAATAATGTTCAAGCAGAGTAAAGGCTTTTCAACTCTGCATAATGTAAAATTGCTGTACCTGGTGTTGGGTGATGTGTGTTCTTAATTTCCCCCACGAGTAATTAATCCAGGATGTGACCCGGGAGTTTAGAGTAAATGGTTAGTTCCCTTCACATTCTGAGAAGGAAGTGGGGTGGGTATCAGCTTAGAACCTCACAGGCCTGGCTCATGGGTGGACATCAAGTATACCTGGGTAAACCTGTGCTAGTTCTTTTCATTCACTCAGCCACCATTTTCTCCTCTATAAACTGGAGATAATGAGAATTAAATGGGGTCATTTATCTAAAATGCTTTGAACAGTGCCTAGGAAAATAAATGTGGTTTTTACTTGAGGCACTTCGCATTATGGTTCAGAGTACAAGTTACTTACTTCTTTGAACCTTAGTTTCTTTATCTTTAAAATGGATATGAGATTATCTTTAAAATGGATATGAGAGTACATGCTCCTGTATTGCTGTTGTGAGGTTTAAATGTCCTAAAGAATATGAGGCTTTGTTCTAACTGTGTGTACACAGAGGTGAGGGTGTAGCTGGAAAGATGTCAAAGGCTTCTGTCCATTGCACCCAACCTCCCTTATTACCCACATGAACGAAGGGAAATCTCCTGAGCTAAGTGTAAGTAAATTTTGATATTCCTGCTAGGTGCCTGGTTTCCCATGACACTCGGAGGGAGTATTTTGATGCCTTTTCTCTCCTGTGGTGGTTTCCTTTGAAATCGAATTTTCTCCCTCTGTGAGAATAAGGACTATCTTTAGCCCTTGCGACTTCAGGTGGCTGGGAGACCTTATGTCCCGGGAGCCACAATGTCCATACTTGTCTCCTCTCAGCCACATGGCCTCTATTTTCCACCACCTGGATGGAGACACGCCAATTAACTTTTCCCCTTGGACCCTGCTTAAACCAAGATCCACAAGCCATGAGCATCTCCCCGCTTACTCAGATGGTAGATCTGGGGAATGGACACCAGGAATTAATAACAGGCCCTTCCTAGCCTCTCAGAAATGAGCCCCTAGAGTAGGGAGGAAGCTAGAAGAGGAGCACGAGCTTCTTCCATGAACAAGAGCTTTCAAAACAAACATTTGGATCTTAAGGAAAGGGTTCCTCTGAGCGTGATTCCAACACATCATCTTGTCTCTGGTCACTGTTACTACGGGCATCAGAAGGCAATTTACCCAGTCCTGTGTTCCCACTGAAGATTCAACAGCCATTTTTAAGATAATCAGAAATGTTTCTGCCATGAAGGTAAAGGACCTTGAAGGCACAGACAGCTGCCCAGTCTTTAATGAATCCTGCCAGAACATTTTTCTGATACTTTGCCCAGACTAATCCTGGACAGATGGCCTCTGGGCACCCTCCTTCATCTTCATTTTATTCCTCTCCATATAGATCTTCTATCTGGCTCAGTTGAGGCTCTTTGAAACTGCAGGTGACTTTAATGACTATGCACAGAAAATGGCTACAGTGATCACCTTCTAACAAGTTCAGGATGAAAAGCAATTAAGGCATTTGAAACCTGATGCCCTTACTTAAATAAGTTCCATCAAGGTCTCTGATAAATGTACGCACCCACGGTCATCTGAAAGCTACTTACATATCTATTCAGTTATATGAATATGAATTCAGTTACATATATTCAGTTACATTCAAACTGTCTGTGAATTTGAAATCATTAGAGTTTTAGGTTTTCTAGAGATTTAGAATTGGGTTTTCTAACCCCCTGCTTCTCTTCGTAACTTCATAGCTAAAGTTGAAAACTTCACCAGAAGATATCACAAACTGCCAACCTTATTCTGGTAATTAGGCAAGTCCTCCATGAGGCAAATCATCTGGGGAAGCAAATAAATAAGAAAACATATTTTAAAATAATGCAGCCTTAGCAGAGAACTCAAATTCAACATAATAGTCATCCTCGTTTACTTAGCATTCTTAAATCTGTTTTTTTTTTAATATATTTTCCAGGCATTTAACAAAAACAACTTGATCCTAGAGGAAAGAAACAAATACTTCAACCCACATCTCACTGGGAAGACCTATTCTAACGCCTACTTTACAGATCTCAATAATTATGATGAGTACTAACAGTTCTTATGTTTTTGGCTTCTTGTAAATCCCCAGTTCCTCAAGGCCTGTGCCCCATGACTGCCCATGTTTCTGAGGCTTCAGAGTTGAAGTTTGGATACATTTCAAGTGCATTTCAAGCCACCAGAGTGTCCCATTGCTGCCAAAAATACACAGTTTTAAAAGCAAAAAAAATTGAAATAGGACATCGTGAAAATCTTGACCGTTGTTGAATGAGTCAGGGTGTGAAGTTTTTAATTGTGTTCATCCTATTTTTCTGATAAGTCCCTTGGTTTGTTTTTTGAGCTTTATTTTATAAATGTGCCACCCACATTGGAAGGAGTCTTTAGAAATATGAATGTCTTCTTGCTTTGGGGTGTAAATCTTCATGATGTTTTAATTCAAGAAAATAGGCACTTTTTCTGAAAGACCTGCTCCCTCCACAAGAAGTGCTTAGGTCCATAATATTTCAAAACATGAAGAAAAAGAATGTGGCCAAACAATTATTCACCATGGATCGCCCAACTTCCCAAATCTGGATAAAGCTATGGGATTCTTGGAAGCAGCTTGTGTGTTTTCATCTTGCCTGGGAAGCGCAGGAATTCTACCTGGCCCACATCTGCAGAGGTTACAGTTGACTGTGAGGCATCTCACCTTGCTCCTGATGCAGTTTCTGTGCCATTGCTGGTGGAGGGAGCGGAGCAGAGGCGCAGGCGCAAGGAAGCGTGGATGTGTTCTGCAGGTTGCTGCAAAACTCCCCTTATTCTGACTTTTGGATTTCATGGCATTCTAGGAAGTTCCTTGCCATGCTGTTGACCTGGAAGCCCACCCGTCTGGTCCATAGTAATGTCCTGAAGAGCCAGTCTGTAAAATAACCAACCACTTACTTAGCGTTTGGATAGACTCCACACCTCCTCTCTCCCTGCAAAGAAAAGTCTTGAACATTTATGATGTCAATTAGTGAAAGTATTGAAAATACTAAATTATAACTAAAAGCAACTTTTTTATGTTATAGAGAATATTGAAAGAACTGATATTAATGATAATGTTTTATTTTTCATCTCTCTGATATAACCAATGTGTGGGCAATCAGCCCCTACCAAGAGCATTAATGCCATGTAAAGCTGGCTTTCTGGAGTCCACCAAGTCCATACGAAGTGGTACCCCCAGTTTCTGCTGTTACTTGCTGCCTCCAGGCCAGGGGAGCAGGAGATGCTCAGCTCTGGTGCCTTTTCTTTTATTTCAGTGCTGCCTTCCCACCCACCCAGTCCATCCACCCTCGCCTCTCCCTGCATGGAGGCAACAGCATTTCAAGATGCACCTTGGAAAGTCAGGATAGCTGGAAGTAAGGGTTTTTGGGATCCCTGTGGTCTCATCATTGATCATCGATAAGCATTTAAGAGTGTGATAACACCATTCACAGAGGTCCCCGGAAAAAAATATATACGTTTCTCACAAACAACTGATACATAACATATGGCAGTTAGTTGAATAAATATTGAAAATAATAACACAACTGAAAAAGTTCATCTGATGCCTCTGAGCATGTGATAAAGTCCTGGGTAGACATGGAAATGTGTTCTTACTGACAAATGAACCTTCAGATCTATGAAAAAATATATAGTAGGGGTACTAAGGAACACAGAATTTTATTAGCATATGTGCTTTTACCCTTACCCTAGTTTCCAATTTAAAGAAACAATTTCAGAAAGTGTTAGAATTCTATGTTTAATAATGAATATTGTTGAGTTCAAAATATAAATATACCCAAATTTACAGAAATGACACGGTATTGAAATGGCAGGTGGGCTCTGTAAGTTCTTTTGGATTGCAAGTAAATGACATTCAGGGTCTTTGCAACTTCATGTTGCCTCTCACGCATTCTTCATATGTCAGAGTCTTCTGTCTATATACACATGATCAAAGCCCATACTCAGTAGGGGAAATCTAGCCAGCTTGTTCTCTAATTGTTCCTAGGTTGGATTTTCATCAGGTATTTCAACTCATCTCATCACTTTCTTGTAAGAAAAAAAAAATCACTATGTAGCACATTTTAGTTATTTTTTAGTCTTCTTCCCTAATATTTTGTAAGCTTAAAGGGACATTTTATTTTCCCTTGGAAAGAGAATTCTAATATTTCAAGAATACTTCACTGGAATTGATGGGAAATGGTTTCTAAATGCCATCGAAGCTGGTCTTTAATGAATATTTTGCAGTGACTTGGGAAAACACCGTCCCTCGCTACAGGATCTTCGTGTTGTTAATAATATAAACCTTTGAAATTAGCATTGCAAAAGAATCCCATTTTTGTTTCCTACCACATTGTTCACAGGAACATTGTTTCTCTCTCTTCCTTTCTTTCTCTCTTTTATTTGACAGAATAGCAAGTGTTTAGATAATTTCAGGTATATTCTAAGTATTTTTACCAGCTGTGGAATAAGTTGTGTTTCTCCATCACTGTGTAGCTCCCGTTCACGTGTTCTGGCTCCATACTCCACGCTTAATGAGTGAACCCTTCCACGTTGGGCTTTCACAGTGCGATCTCTCCCCTGTGTTAGAACCTCCTTCATAAAGCCGCTCTTCCTTAGGACTAGGCTGTTTGGGAGTCCTGGTGAAACTTTGTGGTCCACATTTTAAATTCCTGAATGACCTTTTCAATCTCTCTTTATCTTTGTTTTTGTCCTTCATTCCCTCCTTTTGTTCTTCCTTCCTGCCTTCCTGCCTTCTTTTCTTCTTTCCTTTCTTCTTTAATTCTTCCCTTATTCTTTTTCTTTTTTTTTTTTTGTTTTTGGTACAAGTGGAACAAAAAGCAACAAATAGTTTTAAGCTACACCTGTCTGCACCTGATGTAAAATGACATTAATCACTATTTAACTTCTAAAGTTATTTCTGAATACAGTTGGAGATTGGCTGGTTTTCATGAGGAAGCTGGCTTTAGTCTTACATTTAAATTCTTTGAAAGTGACTCCCAGTGCTATTCAGGGTCCTTTCTTGAGGCTAGACTCATCACCATCTAATATTGATTTTACAGTGTACTGATAGTTTACAGGAAGGAGAACAGAATTTCTGTACACTGTACAACATGTGGGCTTCCTTTAGCTCCAGGGACATGTGACTTTGGTGAAAACTGGGATTTTGTAACCTCTGAATGATATGGACTTAGTGAATTCTAAGGAACTCGGGGGCACATGGTCAGGCTCCACCGCACGGAAGAGCCACAGTCTTCAGACTCATGGCATTCCTTCCAGAACTCCCCATTCCACTCCAAGCATATTTCTATGCTGCTGCTTTTTGTGACTTATATGAGGCATCTCAGCTTCCTCATATGTGTAAAGATGTTTCCCTAAGCCTGTTCAAGTAGACTCTCGCTAGAGTTAGCATTCATATTTGAGGGAAATAAAGAGCATTTAATGTGTTTGTGTGGGGCTGAGGTTCTAAAAGAATTGAAAAGAGATGATGAACATTGAATGAAGGTGAGGGCATCCCTGCCGGGGAGAAACCTCTGTCCCTAGGGAGAGTCCATTCATATGTGCATATGGTCTGGGATGAACCAGGGGTCTGGCCCCATTGGGTCACAGGTGATGGCAAATAGAAAAGAAGCAAATGAAGGAAACAGTTGGATAAGTAGGTGACATGAAAGGTGGGACCTGGTTACCTCTGTGAGTGCTATGGACAGTTCCCAGAAACGGTGGCCCACTTCACAGGTCCATGGGTCTGACCCTTGGACTCTGCCAGGATCAACTGCCCTGAGTGCCACAGTTTTAGTCAAGGGCGTCCTTTCTTCCTCATTCATCTGCAAAAGAATGGAAATTGTGGGAGTCAGAGCCTATTTTGCTGAGTGTTCCCACTGGAGTCTCTGGTAGAATTAGTGAGTCATGCTGTCAAAGTCATGGACAAAGGCTGGGTGCCCTGGCTCATGCCTATAATCCCAGCACTTTGGGAGGACACGGTGGGCGGATCACCTGAGCTCAGGAGTTTGAGACTAGCCTGGGCAACATGGTGAAACCCTGTCTCTACAAAATATGCAAAAAATTAGCCAGCCATCGTGGTGCACGCCTGTGGTCCCAGTTTCTTGGGAGGCTGAGGCTGGAGGATCATTTGAGCCCTGGAGGTTGAGGTTGCACTGAGCTGAGATCATATCACTGCACTCCAACCTGGGTGACAGAGAGAGACCATGTCTCAAAAAAAAAAAAAAAAAAAAAAAAAAGCAAAGTCTCAATAACATTCTCCATGTCCCCAAGTGGCCCTCTAAGAGGATCCATTAGCATATAATCGAATATCAAAGGGAATTTTACCTTAAACATATATCAAGTCTATACTTAGCTAATCATTTTGTCTAAACACAGCCTTGTTGGCATTTGAATTTACAAATATTCATTTGCTTATTTGCAGTGTTCCTTTTGCTTTTAGAATAAATCATAAATATTTCCCCAATACTGTCAAGATATTTAGTCATCAACGTTGTCCCTGGGCCATCAGCTTTCTTTAGGCTCCGGGTGTCGTTTACATTTCAATGGGGTTTTCTTGTATGTGGCGTTGGGGGTAACTCCACTGACCTCAGCATTTCTATCTCAAGAGATGGCTTTAGAACACAGAACCAGAGGCAACAGGTACCAGTGATTGATAAAATAAACTGCAACTGCCTGACCATTTTCCACGTGGCAGGGCTGTGCTTAAGCCCCACACCTCCAATAATCAATGTCTATGACGGTATTAATAACCTTAACTGTATGCAAATTCTTCACCACTTACGATATGGTACAAACTGGAGTTTACAGATGGCCTCGGCCATGCCTAGCCCATTCGTTCATCCTAACTTCTTCATCACTTCCTGGTGTTCTCGGGGAAGCATGTTGATACAACATTGCCGATGTTTGATTACCTGTGGTTATCTGTAATTACCTATGCTTATCTTGTCATACACTAGATGCCATTTGAGCCCCTTACTTCTTTGGGCAGTGGGTGAAATGGGAGAACATAGAAAAATGTTCACTTTGACCTACGAAATGCACAAAAGGGAATGCCATGCACGATGTACGATAAAATATTTGGAGACAGGGGATCATCGTGAAATGTATTTCTGCTATTCTCACCTATTGAGGTCATTAATTATAATTGATTTAAATATTTTTTTTAACTCTACAAATACTGAGCCAAGGTTATGTGCTCTGTTAACCTAATAAAGCAAAGGAAAATATGTTGCTTTAATCCTTGCTTGTTAACCTAATAAAGCAAAGGAAAATATGTTGCTTTAATCCTTGCTGCTTTTCTCGTTTGGTGATAGAAAAGGTAAACAAGATGTAATGTTGAACTGCTGGTGATGATTTCTAAACTGACTCTTTCATACTGCTTTCCTGCGGACTTATATTAAAGATGCATTGTACACATTGTTTTAGCAGATAGATCAGAGGTATATTCAGTGGTCACCTGTTGCATTATCAGAAATGTGGTACGTGTTACAGAAGCATGAGGAAGAGAATCCTATCCTCTTTTGAAAATAGAGTGCACATTGCAAGTGACATAGAGCATTCTCAGAACCAAATTCAGAGCCTGGCACAAAATGTACAGTTCCTAGTGAAAGCTGTCTCAAAACACAATCTTTTTGATAGATCATATTAGATCATATCTGCCATAGAAAGGCTTACTCCCTGCAATCGGAGTCAGTATCAATTCTTGCTCAAGCAAACATGTTTTACTGTGTTGGTGCAATGGCAGGAACTAGTCAAGGGTACTTTCAGACCTGGAAGGAGGAAAGAGGAGGTAGAAAATCACTCTTTTGTGCTTCTTAAACTGTCAGTCAAGAAAATTTATTCCACCCCTTCATATTTGCTCTAAAATCTGGGGCCAGTAGTTCAAATGTGATCCTGTTCTTTCTCAGCCTTTTGCAATTTAATGCCAAATGGTCCAAATGTTAGATGAATGGCGGTAATAAAATGATTCAAATGTTAGATAAATACAAGCTGAGAGCAAAATCTGGACTCTGAAAAATCAGAACTATTCTATCATGTTGCTAAAATGAGAGCATCATTTTCTCCCCTCTCTGTTAGTGTGGATAATTTAATTTCCTAGAAAAAGTTGCTAGTGCCTTGTTTAAGATGATCATTTATCATTTCATATGGATACTATTGGTCCAATTAGAAGCAGAAGATTGATTGGATTTACGTTAAAGAAAATTATTCTCCTATACCTCTTTGAACTCAGGAATAGAAAATGATCGAGAAGCACATCATCTTCAGATGTGATTTTTGCCCTCATTGGGGATGTAGAACCAGAATAAGTACAGTATATGCTCAGAAGAGAGGTGACCTCAGTATTAGCCTTCTAGAAACTAACATCACTTTAATTTTTACATGTTCCAAAAAAACATGATAGCGTCTGTTCTGTAATAAGAATGTCAACATGATGCCTGTAGAAGGTAGAGGTTTTCGTTTCTGTTTATCTTCAGGCAAGTCCATAGATAGAGGAATATCAGACACAGGCTGGTGACAACTGGCATAGATACAGTGAGCACGGAATGAGAACCACCTACAACATTGCCTGATTATTTTTAAGTTCATATCAAAACTGCTTCACAAGTTCACAAACGTTGTCACTCTTAATTTGGGTTAAGAAAAGTATTAGTATTATCTCTACTGAAGTTGATTGCTTTTCTCTTGTACTGTGACTGTTGGCCAAAAGCAAGCTGAACTTCTGCACTTTGAAACAAAGCACAGTATGAACCTTTAACCCAACCACCTAGTTTCACCACTGAGATTCTACATCATCGGCAAGAAAATGCACAAACTTTGTCCAATGTTGGATTCTTCAAAAGTGCATAGCAAAACTTTTGTGCTATGCAGCTTGATGTGACTTTTAAAGATGTTATCAAATGTTAAATGCCTCATTCTGTGTTAATTTGCTGTTGGCTGTTTTGTGACACAAAATAAACTTATTTGAGATTCTTTTTTTTTTTTTTTTTTTTTTGTTAACCTTCTCTAAAGCCAATTTCAGCCCTTGGTAAGCTTGCAGACAAGCTGCAGACAAGTTACTGATCTTAAATTTAATTTTGAAAGACAATGTATCTTAATTACAATTTAGCTTTTTAAAACAATGAGACAACTTTACATTTCCCCTTTGTTTGAATGAGAAAATGGATCTTGGGTTGCTCTGCTAGAACACTTGTGGATTGCTGGGTCCTTCCTAAGGGGGCCATGGGCACACCACACTTTCTTTCAATCCTTACATTTGAACGATTGATAGTCTTCAAAACCTTCTTGTTAGATGTACGCAATAGAAATTTCTAATGGTCGTGACTTCTATCTTTCCTGTCCATCAATTCAATGATTTTCAATGCTTCCTGAGAGCTGTCTAGGTCTGTATCGCAGATCGCTGCTTAATGACACCTGACAGATACAGTGTTTTCTGAAATCAGCTTAAGACACCAATTGTGGCAACTGGAAGCTCATCACCTGCTACATTGGATCAACTATGGAAGTCGGAGTAGGGGTGGGTGGAGGTTACCTAACCAACCAGTGGAAGTCAACTCACACCTGCTCCAAGCCTCAACTTTGAGAAACGAACACGTTTATAAGAAAGAAAAACGTAGCTATTATTACAGGAGTGAATATGTTGTGCTCTCTTACTGCTCTTGGTGCATTGCCAGTTTCTGTATCTCAACCCTGTTCATCATCTTTATGAAAAAGCATTCTGAAGATCTATCCTCAGCACTGCTGAGTACGCAGTCACCCTTTCCTAGCAACCCCCTTCTTACCATCTCTAGCTGCCGTTTGTGTGGGGAATAAAACGAGGGAATCCTGATTATGTACAGTATAAATTGTATTATATTTTTTGTACTTATGTTTTATGTAAATAGTTTGTCTCATTCAATTGTATGTGAGCATTGAAATAAATCCTACCGTTGAGGAGACAATTTAGTGGCGTTTTTCTTTGTATCGCCTCCAAGTGTGCTGTCTCCCCAGAGGTGCTAAGCAATAGCCACTGCTCAAAGGAGTGAGTTTCGTCAGACTGAAGTGCAGACCACTTCCTCCTGGGGAAACCTCATAACACTCCTGTTTAATCTTCAGGCCTTTTGAATGGTGGCCAGGACAGGGCATGAGGATGTATTAAAGTACTTTTAGAAATATTTCCATGGGCAACAGGAAATACGTGACAAGGAAGGTCAATTAGGCTTTCTGTTTACAAAGCGTTGGTATCAGGTTGAGCGGATGAATGATGCATTGAGTTGTATTATACTTACCCTCTCTCCGACACACCGTATTCCATGCTTCTTTGCATAAAACAAGGTTTTTCTTGAATGAACGGCTGTCAGTCAGCATGAACACAAAGATAAGAAGCTTGACCCAGGAAGACCACCCTGTTTAGTGAAAGCCGTCTTTGAATGGTCATGATCCCATTAAAAAAGGAAAAAAAATCGTGTATGTATGTATTTCTATATCTCATATATACACATATGTATACATAAATGTATATGTGTATAGTTATTTTATATATATTTCTCAGTTGACCAAAAAGCTGAAAAAGCCCACTTAATATGCGGCCAAAAATTAATAAAACTATATAAATAGATGAACTAGTGAAGCATGTTATAAAGATTAAACTGTTTTAACCTCCAAATTACTTTTTTTTTTTTTTTTTTTTTTTTTTTTTTTTGAGACGGAGTCTCGCTCTGTCGCCCAGGCTGGAGTGCAGTGGCCGGATCTCAGCTCACTGCAAGCTCCGCCTCCCGGGTTCACGCCATTCTCCGGCCTCAGCCTCCCGAGTAGTTGGGACTACAGGCGCTGCCACCTCGCCTGGCTATTTTTTTTTTTTTTTGTATTTCTTAGTAGAGATGGGGTTTCACCGTGTTAGCCAGGATGGTCTCGATCTCCTGACCTCGTGATCCGCCCATCTCGGCCTCCCAAAGTGCTGGGATTACAGGCTTGAGCCACCGCGCCCGGCCCTACTTATTTTTTTATTAAGCAATGAAAAATTAAAATTTTAAAGCATTACATGAATAACCTATGTTTGGCTGTGAGTTTAGAAAGTGAATGGAATTAATAGTGTCATACCATAATTTTATTTCTTGCCTTTTTGTTCCTGAACAGTTGTAATCTTGGTAATATATGTTTTGATATTTAGATGGTCTCACAAAATGCTTGTGTATCCAGGTCCTCCTCCTTTCATTCACTTGCTTTAAACAATAAGTTGAAATATGACTTCAAATACCTTTCTCGACCTATTTGAAATATATGATGCAATTTTTCATTTAAAGTATCTCCTCAAGTCCCATTTGGGGAAAATAGCAGAAAGGATTGAACGTAACTGACTGCACAATTATGGATATTTAGTCTAAGTGGAAATTTCCCTTAAAGTAATATGAAACTATTCTAAAATTATTCTTGGTTTATTTTTTATAAAATAGATATGATTTTTTTTATAAAGTCAAAGAGAAAATGGTGTCAGAGATTGCTTTTATCACATTATTCTGCTTGGTGTACATTTTTCTTGGAAGCATTGCAGCTCCTACCATGCCCCTGCAGGCAGACTGAGACCCTGGACTGAAGCCACAAGTTCACGTTTGGTTAACATAGATCTGAGTGTTGCAGAGATCTTAAGAGTAGAGGTGCTAAAAGCATGATGGAGGAAATGAAGCTCAAATATAATTATGTTTAATACAATTCCTCATATAATACATAGAAACTATGAGTTTGAAATAAAATGTAATATTTTGAAAATGAGCTTTATCATAGGAAACAGAAAACTGCTGAAATATGATTTTTAATTCTTAATCTAAGTGGCCTTGCCTAAATGGCAGAGGGTTGGCTGTTCCTCACAAGGATGGATTCACGGGCCATGTTTCCTTTAAAAGTAATGCATAGGTAGTGAAGACATCTACATTCTATCTCCTGTCCCCTCACTTTGCTTCCTCTCTCCTGCCTCAGAATCACTCTAAGTCACCTCCTGTTTCCTATAGTAGTTGCAAGTTACCTGGTTTCATGGTGCTTCTCTTGAGGTCCTGTGCCTCCTGGTGACAAGAACCCACCCTTCCCTAAGAGAAGGATGCTGGTGGTGGCAACATGTCTGGAAATCCCTATCAGGAACATGCATGGGAGATGACAGTGGAGCAGCCATTTAGAGAGTGGATTCCAGGCAACAGCACAGCTCACAGGGCCTCCTCCACCCAGTGCCACAAAACATATCACCCTCCCTTTGGAGCAATATATTTGCCCTCCTTTCTCTACTCCCTTTTTAGCTGGAAGTTCCAAGAAATTGTGTTTTGTGAAACAATGGAATTTTCTTGATCCCTGAATTTATCTTGAGGTGAAATGATAGTAGTTAAATTCCCTGATTTTACAGAGAGGAGAAGGATGCCTCAAGGACCCAAACAAGTGCAGCCAGGTTCAAACCCAGCTTGGCAAATCCCCACCAAGGCTGTTTTCCCTCCAGCCTTGTTCTTGGAAATAATTAAGTAAATTTCAAACTCCTGTCCAAAATCTTGGTGAACTCTTTAATCTCTGTGAGCTCTTTAGAAAGTGTTTCATGAAAATACACTTTCCAACTCTCTGTGCTCAAAGATGTGTCCTGACTCTGCATTTAGAGTTCTTACCACCCCTATTCTAAAATCTGGAGACAATCGAAAAGTAAATAACCCAGAACAAGACATTCACATGTTCGCAGATAGTTGGAAAGGCTCCAGTATTCCTTCACTGTGCTAATAGGCAGGGATAAAATGAAGGGTGGCATGGTCCATGCCCTTTAAATAGCTATTCTCTTAGCTGCATTGAGTCCTTTACAGAGACAGAAGTTTAAGGAAGTAAATGCATGAGATTGGGAGGACACAGCAAATGCACAATTCCCAAGAGATTATAAATGAAGTTGGATCGAAGGTCATTTGTTGGCCCCATATTTGATATCAACTTAGAAAATGGAGCAGGAGAAATGCCATGTGTGGCTTCCCACCTGGGAGCTCTTCCCCACCCACCTTCTTACATCTCATCTTAACCCTCCCCCAAGAGGAAAAAAACATACAATCTATTTCCTACTATTCTCTTTCCTGAGACTAGAATACTTATGGGATCCAGGCTTGGTGGGCCTTTCTCAAAAGAAAAGAGGGTGTCTGTGTGGGATGTTGTTCTTTCACAAATATTGGCTGTTATAATTCGACAGCATAATTCATTGACACATGTTCCATCTATTCTAAATTTGAATAATTGAAATTAGTACATGACGTTTTCAGTAAGTGCATCCCATAAACAGGGAAAATGTTCATCTTCCCTGAAGAAAAGTCAAACAGACCATTTTGAGCAACAGTTAGCATGCACACATGGGATAAGCACATGACAAATGAACACTGTCAGTTACTAATGAGATTTTTATAATAGGGCATACAATTTGGGCTAGCCATTCTCCTTCTTATGTAAGCAGTATTATTGTTTGTACTTGAAACCATAATTCTTTGGAAAAGTTCATTAAATCAGGCATTTCACAAAAATTTGGGTAAGTTACAAAGACTTTGCTATGTTTTGCTTAAGCATTAGATATACTCAGGAAGCACTCATGAAATAAAGATCCTGCATTATTAAGAGAAATTTCCCTCGATCTAATCTGCATCTTTGAATGGACATGGGAGGATGGAGAAGGAAGCTGGGGCAGGGGCTTAACTTCAAACCCCGAAAGACAGGTTTAAGTAAGCCTGAAGATCCAGAAATGATAAATGGCTCAACCATCTGACTTCCTTATCCCCACTCCCTGAAGCTCAATCTCCTCATCATTCCATAGGGCAGTAACATATAGAAAGAACATGAATGATAATAAAATTGAAAGATATACCATCAATGCTTGATATATAGTAAGTTCCTAATAAATGATAGTATGGTTGTCATTATTATCACTCAGGGACTCACTTTACCTGTATTCATCTTCTCTCCCTGGGAGCAGTGCAAGCCATTTTCCCTCTTTAGACTCAAAATTGTAGGTGAACCAATTTTATAAATTAGTAAGAGTGACTGCAGAAGCCTTTGAGCCTGAGTGAAATATATGCGCCATACAAATGAGGAGAAGGTTCACGGGAGGCCCAGGAGTAAATTCACGACTGCAGTTAACAATCAGGGAGGCAAGCAATATTCTCTGGAAGTAATTACCACTAACCAAGATTGGAACTTTCAACTTTTATAATTTAATATGTTACCTATCTATGACTTGAGAAATTAACCAATAATAATGCATAAATGTGTAAAACATGCCTCATTTCTGAAGACAGAAGGTTATTCCTTTATGGGAAAGTGGATTACACTCCTGCCTAATTCTTGCCTGCAGAGCTCTGATTTTGCTTTCTCTCTAAAGCAACCTGCCCAGGTGAGGGAAATAGTTTTGTGTTGTTTTGGGAAACACAGGTCTGAGAAGTGGAATCCAGTAACCTGTCAAAAACCTAGGACTCAAATATTGTATATGAAAAGCTAATTTGTGGCTTCATGAGGAATCTTTCTGAATGTTTAAATTTTCCTCTATCACATACTCTTGAGATAGGACTTTGGGTATCAATTCCTAATATTGAAACAATGATCATTGATAAGATGGAACCAATGCAATAAAAGGTCAAAAATATAGTTGTCTAATGACAGCAAATATCACACATTTAAGCACAACCTTTTAAACATTCAAAAGGTTTGAAATGTGAGGCTTGATGACCAAGAGGACTTTGTTGGCTTTGCAGAACGTGTTAAAGATCATCTGGAAGGGACAAAAGATGCAGAAGCTAAGTTTCTGTTTCTGATTATGATGGCAGTCTCTATGTGGGACAGGATGGCCAAGGCCTAAAGAATATACACACCAGAAAGACAAGGATTGGACAAAATAAGTTCTAATATTTTAATAAGCTCTCTGTGGGCAGACACGAGCTCTTTCTCTCTGATTATTATAACATAGGCATCAAAGCCATGCAAGTGAAAAGGAAACAGCCCTGGTGAGGCGACTCCTGGATTGATACTTAACACAGAGATGGATTGGGAGTAAACACAGCAAGAGGGCAGCCGGGAGGGAAAGGCAAAGTGGTCAAAGGATTTATCGGGGAAAGAGGAGACATGAAGAGACAGGTGGAACACAATTTATTAAATAGAATTTGATTTTAATTGAATTGACTGACAACTAGGTGATTAAACTGGAAATTTTGTTGAATAAATAGCAGAGTCAAGAATGAGTTCTCCTTATCAAAAGATTTTGTTTTTGTTTTACATAGTACTAATAGCTATAATTGCAAAAGGAGATCTTTGTTTTTACTAGCTTTTTATGCATCTTTTGTAACAATCTAAGGAAGAAACTTAAGTTTCCAAGGAAAAGTATAAAGTATGACTCTCAGTCAACAAACTCAGATATACAAGAAAAAACTTATTTTTAATCCTTATCTCTTTGAATCGGTTAAAATAGTTTGAACCAAACTTTAGTTATTCTTGGAATTTTCTCCCCAATCCCTATCCCTAAGATTATACAAAGTTTCCATGGTGTAAAAGAAAAAAATCAAGACCATTGGGAAGTGGAGACACTTTGGCATTCCTCATTAGACACCACCGACATACAAGAGAGAAGGCTGCATGGCCCATTGAATATCAGCAGATCTACCTAGGAAATGGGACACATTTGATGAAGGTGAGGTCCTCTAAGCCATGCCTATTATTCCAAGGAGCATAAAAGGCCACCCCCAAGAAGTGTGACCTCTTCTACCTACCACCACTTCATAGCAGTGTGTGGCTCTCTATTGTTCATGGCAGTACTGACACACATCCCTGATCCTAGACTAAACCTCTTTTTTTCTTTTACAAATGCATTTTTTTAAATTCCCTATTTCGAGTACATAATTTAATTATATTCAGTATCTCCACAAGATTGTACAACCATCTCTACTATGTAATTGCAAAGCATACTCATCAAAGCAAAAAGAAAATTCACACCTATTTGCAGTCACTCTCCTTTCCCCCTTCCCCCAGTTGCTGGCAACTACTAATCTTGTATTGATCTTTGTGGATCTGCCTATTTTGGACATTTTATAGAAATGGAAGCATACTATGTGTTGCCTTTTGTGACTTTGTTTTACTTAGTATGTTTTCAAGGTTTATTCATGTTGTGTTTTGAATCATGACTTAATTGTTTTCTGTGGGTGAATAATATTCCTTTTTATTGACATAACACACTTTGCTTACGTATACATCATTTGATAAACATTTGGGTTGTTCCACCTTTTGATTATTATAAATAACAGTGCTATAAATGTGTATATGAATTATTGACTGGGAAATATATTTTAATTATCTTTGGTGTGTATCTAAGAGTAGAGTTGTTGAGCTACATGAAAACCCTATATTTAGCATTTTAAAGAACTGCCAAACTGTTTTCGAAAGTGGCTGCCTCATTTCAATTTGCTACCTACAGTATATAAGAGTGACAGTTTCTTCATATTCTTACCCAAACTGGTTTTTCATTGATTATTGTCATCCTAGTGGGTTTGAAGTGATATCTATGATGGTTTTGACTTGAATCTTCCTAATGACTAATGATATTGAACATCTTTTTATATGTATATTTACCATTTTGTCTATGGTCTTTGGAGAACTATTTGTTTTGTTTGTTTGTTTTGCAAGATGGCAAATTAGAGGCTTTTAGCATGCCTCAACCACTTGGAAATAGCAAGATAGTGCATAAATATCAACTTTGAGTTTTAATTCAAGGAGGAAAATGGGAATTCACCTGTATTGGTCCATTCTCATGCTTCTATAAAGACATACCCGAGACTAGGTAATTTATAAAGGAAAGAAAATGTAGTACATATACACCATGGAATACCACACAGTCATAAAAAAGAACAAAATACTTTACTTTGTAGCAACATAGACATCGTGGAGGCCATTATCCTAAGCAAATTAACAAAGGAACAGAAAACAAAATACTGCATGTTCTCACTTATAAGTGGGAGTTAAACAGTAGGTATTACATGGACATAAAGACAGCAACTATAGACACTGGGGATTACTAGAGAGGAGAAAGGGAAGGGACAAAGGTTGAAAAACTAACCATTGAGTTCTATGTTCAGTACCCCGGATGATGGGATCAATTGTAACCCAATGGGATCAATTGTAACCCAAACAGTATACCCTTGTAAAAAGCCTGCATATTGGCCAGGCGTGGTGGCCCTGTAATCCCAGCACTTTGGGAGGCTGAGCCAGGTGGATCACCTGAGGTTGGAGTTGGAGACCAGCCTGACCAACATGGAGAAACTCAATTTCTACTAAAAATACAAAGTTGGCTGGGTGTGGTGGTATATGCCTGTAATCCCAGCTACTCGAGAGGCTGAGGCAGGAGAATCACTTGATCCTGGGAGGCAGAGGTTGCAGTGAGCCAAGATCACGCCGATAGTGCCATTGCACTCCAGTCTGGGCAACAAGAGCGAAAGTCTATCTCAAAAGCAAAAGACAAAACAAACAAACAAAAAAGCCTGCATATTTAGCCTCTAAATTTAACATAAAAGTTGAAATTATTTTTTAAAAAATAGCAAGAATAAAAAAGGAATATATATTCAAATCATTTACCCACATTTAAATTGTGTTATTTTCCTTTATTTTTGAATGGTAAGACTTCTTTATATATTCTAGATACCAGGCCTTTGTCAGATACATGATTGATTTGCGAATACTTTCTTCTCTTATATGGAAGTTTTTCACTTTACTGATATTATACTTTGAAACACAAAAAGTTTTTATTATTTTCAAAAAGTCTAATATATTTAACTTTTTGGTTACTTGAGCTTTAAGTGTCATGTCTCAGAAACCATTGTCTAATCCAGATCATAAAGATTTACACCTTTTGTCCGAGAGTTTTATAGCTTTAGCTCTTACATTTAAGTCTTTATAACATGCGAGTTGATTTTTCGTATGGTGTGAGATGAAGGTTCAGCTTTATTCTTTTGTATGTGAATATCTAGTTTCCCCAGCACTATATTTTTTTTAAAGATTGTTCTTTTGCCATTGAATTGTTTTGACATCCTTGTCAAAGATCAATTGACTATAAGTGTGAGGGATTATCTGTGGAGTCTCAATTCTATTCTATTGATCTATATGTTTATCTCAGTACCATGCTGTTGTGATTACCATAGCTTCATAGCAAGTTTTGAAATCAGAAAATGTGAGTCCTTGCTGTGGTTTGGATATGCTTTATTTTTCCTCATCAAAGCTCATGCTGAACTTTGACCTCCAATGTACCCATGTCAGGAGGTGGAGCCTAGTGGGAGGTGTTTGGGTCATGGGAGCAGATCTTTCATGAATAATTTGATTGTGTTCTCTTAGTAGTGAGTGAGTTTTCGCTCCAATGAGACTCTGTTAGTTCTCATGGAAATGAATTAGCTCTCAGGAGCATGGGTTGTTACAATGGCAGGACACTCCTTTAGTTTTATCTCTTTGCATGTGTCCACTTCCCCTTTGACTTTCTTTGAGATGTTTTGATCTACCATGTGGCCCCCACCAGAAGCTGAGCAGATACTGGCAGCATGCTTCTTGTACATTTCAGCCTACAAAACCTTGAGCTAAATAAACATATTTTAAAAGTAGGTTACCCAGCCTCAGGTATTCTGTCTTAGCAACAGAAAACAAGCTAAGACAGTCCTTCAATTTTGTTTTTATTTTGAAAAATTGTTTTGTCTATTCTGGGTCTTTGCATTTTTATGTGACTTTTTTGATCAGCCTGTCAATTTTTGCAAGAATATTACTGAGATTTTGAAAAAGGGTGCCTTGAATCTGTAAATCAATTTTGGAAGAAATACTATCTCAAGAATATTAACTACTCCTGGGAGGATCATGCTTGAACAAGGGTTCACTTGTGCCATTCATGACTTGTGAGACCTGTGCTCAGAGCTGCCAAGTCAGGACATATGGGAAGCCATGGGACAATTACGGTTCACTCTGATTAGCAAACAAACCTGAGCTGCCTTCTGTGGAGGCTTCCATCATGGACAGCAACTCCTTCTAAAGAGGTTCAGCATGTATGTGTCTATTTCTACATTTTTTCCAGCTGTGATAGCACAATGTGGAATCAGCTATGCGAACTCTACCGGAGACAGAGGCTGCGGGAAGGGATGGTATTCCATAATCCTCATTCTATATGTGTCCTAAGGGCAGCTACAAGCAAAAGTTACTGCCTTCTAGACAAGTTTACATGACACATAGGCCAGAGAGAGGTAATTTGAGCTCAGCTAAAATCAGATGAATATTTTCCAATTTCGTAGCTCACAGTACTTAGTTTTTTAGTGAATTGTGAACTTCATGTCCTTAGGTAAGAAAATCAATGGGACTTCTTTAATTTGGCCCCAGGACAGTTTCTCATCATTGTAGACGTAATCAGGCTCAAGAGCAGGTCTGCAGAATGTCCAGATCCATGTGCTAGGGTGACCAGATGTCCATTTAGAGTACAGGCATTATTTTATTAATAAACACTAAGGCCAAACTTGGAATTCCTGGTAATTGTTCTACAGATCCTGTTGAAGGGCATCCAAAGATGTCACTTGCTGAATTTTGTTCAAGAACTGCAAAATCAGTGAGAAATGCAATGCGTTAAAAAAAAAAAACAACAAAAAGCAAACAAACAAAAAAACAGACCAGGCATAGTGGCTCATGCCTGTCATCCCAGCACTTTAGGAGGCTGAGGCGGGCGGATCACCTGAGGTCAGGAGTTCGAGACCAGCCTGGCCAACACGGTGAAATACCGTCTCTGCTAAAACAAGTACAAAAATTAGCCAGGTGTAGTAGCAGGTGCCTGCAATCTCAGCTACTCAGGAGGCTGAGGCAAGAGAATCGCTTGAACCCAGGAGGCAGAGGTTGTGGTGAGCCGAGATCGCACCATTGCACTCCAGTCTGGGAGACAAGAGTGAGACTTTGTCTCAAACAACATCAACAACAACAAAAAGATAGTCCAAAGAGTGTGAGTCCAGTGGATATGGTTTTTCTTGATCTTAAAAATGTCAGGAGGAACAAGATGAGACTAACAAAGAAAGAATATCAAGTAAATCTTCAGCCAATAGAGATTTAATAAAAATAGAAAAATTGTGAGTGCTGAGTTTTATAAAATGAATAGACCACTGAACTTTTGAAATTGACAGAGTAGACACTAAAGGAAGCTCAGGAGACATGAATTATTTAGACATGCAATATTTTCTAGATTGGAAAGGTTTTTGTTAACTCCCTCACAAGAGACAAAAGATGCAATCCATAGATAGAGTGGTAGGCAAGAACAACTATTTATTTTACAAAGTCTATGAGAGGGAAGCATTGTCTTATTCAACAACCAGCTCATAGAGTATAAAGGTTAGCAGTTAGAGCTACTGGTTAAGGAAGACTGATTGTACCAATTCCTTCTCTAATGACCAGGCAGAAGTGACAGATTTTAGGGTGACCAAATCTGCTGAGAGCACAGTGGTATTTATGTCAGAGAAGACCAAGGGAGATAAAAAAGGTTCCCTGAAACCCAGCTCGAATCCGGGGAACAGATGAATGACTGCAAAATAATCATGCACGCATTGATGCTCTTGAGAGGCATCCTCTAAGCTGGGGCCAGGCCAGGCATTATCCATCCGTTCAACCTGCCAGGAGAAGCTGTGGACGTCACTGGGGACGGCACAGGGCAACACCTGGGAAATGTGAATCTGTGGTTACAGACAGGGAGAGGAACTGACATTGTCTTAAGGAAAGAATAATACAGAAAAAAAAAAAAAAAAAAAAAAAAGCCAAATGCTTGGTGCAAGACCAACCCTCAGCAATTATGAGGTTTTTGTCTGGCTCTGCTTCTGAGTGGTGGCTTTTTGACCTGAATAAATCTGGGGAAATTTGTAAACCGATTGGTGCCAGCCAAGTGCCTGGAGCAGTGCGAATGGAGGCACACAGGCAAGTCTTGACGTGAACGGAACATATAAACTTACATCTGGTTTGGCCGCCTTAGCTGTTATGGGCTGGAAATTTGTGCTCCCACCCTCTACACACATATGTGGAAGCTCTAATCCCCAGTGTGGCTGTATTCGGAGATGGGACCTCAGAGGAAGAAACTGAGGTCAAATGAGAACATCAGGGTGGAACCCTGAACCAATAGGATTAATGTCCTTATAAGAAGAGACACAGGAGAGCTTGTTCATGCTTTTTCACTCTTTCATGCCCCCCTCTCTCTCCCTGTGCTAAGGAAAGATGACATGAGGACAGAGAGAGAAGGTGGCATTTTACAAGCCAGTAAGAGTCCCCTCACCAGAAACCTAATTTGCTGGCATCTAGATTGTGGACTTCCAGCATCCAGAGTTGTGAAAACATGCCTATTGTTAAACCATCCAGTCTGTGGTATTTTGTTACAGCAGTCCCTGAAAACTAACATAATGGCCATATAGGAAAAAGATGCTGGAAAGCTCACCTCTTCTAAATAGGGGTATATCAAGGTATGGCAGACAGTCAGTTCAAATCCATAAACATTTTAAAATTCATGAGTTGCAGTGATAATGCAAATAGGAAAAGGATTCAATTCCCTGCTTTCAGAAAATTCACACTATAATTAGAAAAAATGAGACCCTAAGAATTAAACATAACAGAATGTGATTAGAGTTACACCACCACAGGAAGCCCAGGGCAGAGTGATGGGGTCACACTGGAGCTGACAGTAATTTCCTAAACAGTTTGCTCTTTGAGATGGGATTAGGTCTTTGGAATGTTTCACATTTAATGGTTTAAGATAATTAAAATCACATATTCTGAAACGTCTTCTCCCACACTCTTGTGGTATATATTCATTTTCTCTAAAACATTTAGCTTATTTTTTTTTTAATTATTTGAGGAGAAAAAATTTTAAAAATTTCCACGTGCCCTTGATAGCACTAACTATAATATATAATGATTGATTGATAGATAGATAGATGGATAGATAGATAGATAGATAGATAGATAGATAGATAGATAACTTTTAAATCTTTTAAAGCTCACGTTATCTCTTAAGGAATGGAATCCTTGTAATAGCCCACGTAGGTTGTGAAGTAAGGCGTGACTGTCCTCTAAGAATGAAGATCGCTTGGTGACATCTGTAAAGTCACACAGCAAAGTCAAGGCTGCTTAAGGCTGAATCAAAACTTTCCTACCACCGTCTGAACACCTGTTCCCTAAAGTGTTTAAAGTCATCTGAAGTCCTTTGAAACGTCAGCCTGAGGGAGAGAAAAAGGGAAGAGAAAGGAGAGGGGAATGGAGAGAATAAAACAGAGAGAGAGACGCAGGTAGAGAGACAGAGGTAGAGACAGTGGTAGAGAGAGCCTGAAACACAGACACGTGGATAATCAGGCAGTCTGCGCTCAGGAAATTAAGTAACTTCCTCAAGAGAAGAGAAAGTTGCCAAACAGAGAGAAAGGGGGTCCCCTACAGTGCCCTGGGCACCTTTCCTTCACAGCAAGCCTTGAGGCTGTCAGTATTTCCTGTGTGGTCCTGTGATGAAAGTCCTGTCCTTTATACCCTAAGCCTGAGGAGGCAAGGACAGCCTCTGTCTTTCTTTCATTGCCCTTCCTTGGGCCTGCCGAGAGCCCTATACCTAGAGGGTGCTCCAGAGATAGTTGCTCAGTGGGCAAGGGACAGAGAGAAGGGCTCACCAGGTGCACACACTTGCACAGGTAAGAACAGCAGCTTGAGGGGCTCCATTCTGAGTCTATGAGCTGCTCACATTTGCCCAGTGGGCCAGGGGAATACATACTCACAAGTAAGTGTGACAGTTGGAGAGGCTCAGTTATGGACTGGGTGCTTATGTCTCCCACAAATTCACATGTTGAATTTTACCCCCAAGGTTATGGTATGAAGAGGTGAGGCCTGGGAGGTGATTAGGTCAGGATGGTGCAGCCCTTATAGAGGAGGCCTCAAGAGCTCTCTCGTGCTCCATGGGAGGACACGGTGAGAGGGTGGCCCTCCACAAGGCAGGAAGTGAGCTCTCGCCAGACACAATCTGCCAGGGGCTTGATCTTGGACTTCCCACTCTCCAGAACTGTGAGAAGTAAGTGCTGTTTAAGTCATGGTATGTTGTGTTAGTCTATGTTTTGTGGGTTTTTTTGTTTGTTTGTTTTGAGATGGAGTCTCACTCTGTCACCAGGCTGGAGTGCAATGGCACGATCTCAGCTCACTGCAACCTCTGACTCCCTGATCCAAGCGATTCTCCTGCCTCAACCTCCCATGTAGATGGGACTACAGGCACACGCCACTAAGCCCAGCTAATTTTTGTATATTTAGTAGAGACGGGGTTTCACCATGTTGGTCACGCTGGTCTCGAACTCGTGACCTCGTGATCTGCCAGCCTCAGCCTCCTAAAGAAGTCCATGGTAATTTGTTATAGCAGTCTGGACTGACTAAGGCAGGCCTGATCCTGAATTTGGAGAAACATTTTTCATTGACTTGTAGTCATTTTGACTCAGCTTGTGACACATACATTTTTTAGCCCATACTCACAGGGATAGATCATTTTTAAAGTATCTGAAGCTTATATAATTCAGACGGCCTTTTGAAAGAAAAGAAAGATAAAATGAACAGTAAAAAAGACATCCTATGGCAGAGAGGAGGTATGGGCTGAGTTTTAATAGTGCCTCTGTCCTTTACTGTTTGGGTGATTTGGGGGCTGTTTGCCACTTGCTATGATTCAGTTTCTCATGTGTAAAATGGGGATAATAAGAACATCTTAGATTGCAGATTTATCTTAATGATTATTGAGTTAATCCATATGACATTAAGAAAAATGCTTGACTGCCTAGAAAGTGCCCAACAAATATAAGACATTGCTATTATTGCTTTTATAAAATCTGGATAATGATGTAAATAACCTTTAAATATATGATACTTTATTAAAACTCCTTGTGGCAATTGGGATGTTGAACATTTTGTTAATTGCATAGTATTTGAATAAAGGAAATGTGATTTCAAACGGAGTCAATACTGGAACAGATATGTTTCCATAGCAGGGAAATGTAGAATCAGGTTGGTCAGAAGTCTATTTTGGGGATTGATTAAGTGTCTGTAAAACACAGGCAAGTTATGATTATCCATAACAGAAGTGCCCGTGTGAAGACTGATTCTCAATTTAGATCCTTGGTTGCTCTGTTCTGTGGAGTACAGGGCACCTCCTTAGAGCAAAGTCATTCCTGGCTTCCGTGGAAGATGGAAGGAATTGTTCAAACACAAAATACTCTTAGCTCTGATGAAGAACAGCTTTCTGTACACTTAAGGTAATATTCTCATTACTAGATTGTATTCTTGAAACAGACAGTGAGGTACTTCAATTTTTTCAAAAATTATGAAAAAAATTGATTTTCTTTGGCCAGTAGTCAAGGTTGCTGTTTATCTTGGGCTCTCTGCTTTTGTGATCAGAGAAGGAAAGAGTTTGGCAGGTAGCTTTTTGCTTGCTCTAGTAATTGTTTTTTTCTGGTATATTTTTCTTTTACCAAAAGAGATAATGTTGGGAAACCATAAAGGGTAAAAAGAACAGAAATACAGAAGTTCCGAAATACTCTGAACTTCCCTTCAGAAAATGGAGGGTAAGGTCATTAACAGGCCGCACAAGCTACTCAAGAATAAGAAGGAAAATCTGCCAACAAAACATTTCATACCAGGATATGCTTTTTCCCATTTGATCATTGAGTTTGATTTTTCACTGATTCATATTTTTTCAAAAGTTTTATAGAAATTAGAATTGGGAGAGTTTTTCAAATATCCCAAAATTCAGACAGTGGGGATGGTGGGAATGCCCAAAAGTATTTTACTGGGTAGAGGGGCCGCTAGTGTGAAATATATCAAAGAGTTAAGTCACCTGGAACCGAAGGGTACAAGTTTTATTTGCAGTACGATCCTAAAACGATTTGGTAATATTTTAATTGCACACAAAAACATAAATACAGAGCATCTTTTGCTGAATCTGGTGTTTGAAGGTAATGGAAAAATATTTTTTTAGAAAACAAAATAAATGTAAATGTGTTTTTACATATTGTGTTTCAGCCCAAAGGGAGAGCTACCAACAATAGAATCAAACGTCTAGAAATTCATGACCATCCAATGTGGAAGTATTTGGAAGCTTGCTGCATGAATTCCATTCTTCCCATAGGGTAGAGCCATGTCCATTGCCACCGTGGTGATCAGAGGCAGCACCAGTTTCCAGGCAACAGAGCTGATTGCTAATCCAGCCTTGGCTGTCCAGTGGTGGGGCCTTAGTCAGATGACCAAAAGCCATGAGATGAGAATTGTTTTGAGAATGAAGGTGAGGATAGCCATCACACTGGACTGTGGAAGATCAGTCTAGGGACGTAGATAAGACCCATGATCCTGGGCCCAGAAAGAGCCTCAGTGATTGTTTTGAAAGTGTAACAAGTGTAACATTTTTTAAATAGTTTGTGTTTCTTCTTCCAATTATCTTGATTTGACAAGTGACCTCCATTGTATAAAGACAAGAAGATATGACTGAATGAGAAGAGAAAGAAGAAAAGAGAAGCATTTATTTGGGCATTTCTTAATAAATGCTGATCACACCTTCGCACAGGCATTTTTAAAGCCTACTAAAATGTCTAAAATGTCTATCATGCTGGCCCTCAATAATCCAGTCATTTCCCCATGTCATCTCTGCTTTCATAAAAAGGTTTTCAGAACCGCTGCCTACACATGCAGTGATTGTATTACTGTGTTCAAGGACATATGGCTACATGATGCTGTTCTTCCATAAATTCAGAGTTTACTCATGCACATTCACATGTCATATCCAGCAGACAGGCCAACGTTCTCCGACCCAGTTCACCCTGAGGGAGTGGCAGGAAGTGGGGGGGGGGGTGGAGCAGATGTGCCCATGTAGCTGAGGGCACTAGCAAGGTCACCACTCTGAAATGAGTTTATTAATTACTGGTGAGCAGCCCCACTCTTTGCTAGTGTTTTCAGGTGTGTAGGACTACTTGAGTCATGTGGTGTGGAAGATCGAAGCCTACTCTGTGCAACTTTGGGGGAAATGATCAAGGAAAATTATTCTCAAGGCTTTATTGTGAAGTGGCTATGCCGATCATGAGGGAAATGAGGAATAATTGGGCACTTACCTGAAAAGGCAGGAATGGAGCAAGTACTTATTGAAGGGCAGATGTTGAAAATCGGGGGTTGTACATCTTATGCAAAGGGAAAAGTATCAGCCAATGAAAAGATGTGTAAATGCTTGTGACGTGTTACAGTGGCTGGTAGTAAAGAGGCGAGTCTGGTAGGAATTGAGCTTGCTTATAGGGAGAGAAGAGAAGAAAAGAGGGAAGTTAGAAAGATCAGGAGAAGCCCTACAATGAAAAGCTTTAGTTATCTTTCCAACGAAACAAAAAGAAAAAAACAAAAACAACTTTTATTCCTGAACAGTGATTTTGTTCAGTAGCACTTCTTTCTCTTGAAAACTAAAAAAAAAAAAGTGAACCACAAATACGTAGAACAGTTAAAAGTTAAAGGTGGAGCTGGTATGGCTTTGGTGTGAGAGAGGTGTGACTTTCTGTGCTATTAACCATGGGCCAGGGGCTTCCCTAGCAATCTAAATCTGTAAATCACATTGCTGCCTCTGGAAGAATCGGCACCCTGGAAGCCATCACCAGGAAGCCATAGTCCATTCCTAGACCTGCACAACTGCATATAACTACAATAACTACAGCACAACTGCGTGAAAAGGTGTTGTAAGTAGAGAGTACAGACTGATGGAAAGAAAGATGATTAGGTATGTCGAGAGAATGAAAGGTCACTCGATCAGGGGATTGGAGCTTTGGTTAAGGATGGGCCCTCTGTTGTAGAAAGTCAGCAAATGTCAAATTCTAAGCCAGAGCTCAGGATATCAGAGTGAGTGCTCAGTGCTTAGAAAATAGCTAACTCTCTTGTTTATCGTAAAATCCATTGCCGTTAACTTTACAGTTTAGTCAGGTAATTTTCTGGAAGCTTTTCAGAGAAATAAGTTTCAACAGTATAATAACATTAAAATGGGACCCAGGTAACAATAAACCCTATTGTTCAACTGTGTAATAAGTATTTTGTGCTTATGAAAGTCATTCTTTGTGAGACAATGAGATTTTACCCAAGCTCAGTGAAAATGCCTTTTGAATTTGTTTCTAGTACCCTAAGGGATGATGGCTCACCTGCCTTGCCAAGGTTAATGTGGCAAAATGGAAAGAAAGGATTAGATGCTTGGGGAAAAAAAGGAGAGAAAAAGATTTAGGGAGAAATTTCAGGGAATGTCTCAATCCTACATCCATACTACCAGACCTGGGTATAGTTAATTACAATGTTGGGACAGCCTAAAGCAAAAATCAGGTTAAAACATGTAACTTACATATGGATTCATTAGAGAGCACGTTGTGAATTTTATTCTCCTAGGGAAGATGATTGTTATATCTGCCACATTACATAGGATTAGTGGATAACCTGAGGTTAAGAGTTTAAGACCAGCCTGGCCAACGTGGTGAAACCCCATCTCTGCTAAAAGAACAAAAATTAGCTGGGCATGGTGGCAGGTGCCGGTAATCCCAGCTACTTGGGAGTCTGAGGCAGGAAAATTGCTTGAACCTGGAAGGTGGTAGTTGCAGTGAGCCAAGATTGTGCCATTGCACTCTAGCCTGGGTGACAGAGTAAGACCCTGTCTCAGATGAGAGAGAGAGAGAGAGAGAGAGAGAGAGAGAGAGAGAGAGAGAGAGAAAAGAAAAGAAGAAAAAAGGAAAAGGAGAAGAAAAATATTTGAAAAAATATTTGCCCGAAATTACACACACATTTGAGGAGAAACATAAACTCACATATCGAGGAAGATCAACAAACTTCTTGAAGAGGAAAGATGAGGAAAAAGACAAGGCAAATCATAATCAAACTTCTGAAAACCAGTGATTTAAAAAAAAAAAAAGATCTTAAAAGCACCCAGAGGAAAATGACAGATAGAAGAACAAAGCTAAGATGACATTCTGATAAGATATCTGATATCAACAGACATTATGCAAACAAGGGAAGTGAGATGACATATCTGAAGTATGAGGGAAAAATCCTGTCAACATAAAATTCTGTACTTAGTGAAAATATATTTTAAAAATAAAGACAAAATAACAACTTTTTGTGTAAACTAAGGATAACAAATTCATTGCCATAGACTTTCTCTACAGAAGTGTTAAAGAAAGTTTTGCAGAAAAAGAAAAAAATGTCAACAGATTAAAAAAATATGGTTCTAAACAAAAAGTGTGTTGAGTCCTAGAAATAGTAAATCTGTGGGTAAATATCAAAGACATTTTTCTTACTATCTCCCTAAAAGAAAAATGATTGTTTCATGTAAAAATAAAAATAATATACTATGTATTCATTACATGTGTAGACTTAATGTGTAGCATAATAAACAATAATATAATAATAACGTTATGGAAGAAAGGTTAAATATAGAAGTATATTATTTTAGGCCAGGCATGGTGGCTCACATCTGTTATCCCAGCATTTTGGGAGGCCGAGGCAAGCAGATCACTTGAGCTCAGGAGTTAGAGACCAGGCTGGACAACATGGGGAAACCCCATCTCTCCTTGACCCCCCAAAAAACCCCTAAGAAACAACCCCCACCCCCCAAAATAAAACCACACACACAGAGCCAGGTGTGGTGGTGCACACATGTAGCCCCAGCTACTTGGGAGGCTGAGGTGGGAGGATCACTTAAGCTCCAGAGATGGAAGTTGCAGTGAGCCAAGACTGCCCCAATGCACTCCAGCCTGGGTGTCAGGGAGAGAGCTCATCTCAAATTGAAAAAAAAAAAAAAAAAAAAAAAGAGTATATTTTTATAGTTCCAGAAACAGATTCATATATTTAAGGTTTTAAGGTTTAAGGTCATACATGACATAAAATTGCCAAGATAATTCATTGGGGAAAGGATAATCTTTTCAAATGTGATTTTGGAACAATTATATGTATCCATGTGAAAAAGTCACAATAATTACATTATACTTTATAAATAAGTTAACCTGAATCATACATAAAGGCAAAAACCAAAATTATAAAACTTCCAGGATAAAATTTTTTGTGACCTTGGGTTAAGCAAAGATTTCTAAACGCACAAAATGTACAACCTATGAAATAAAAATATGAAAAATTACAATACAACAAATTAATTTTTATCATATAAAGTGTATTAGCGTATTTTCATACTGCTATAAGGAAATACGAGGGTAATTTATAAAGAAAAAGAGGTTTAATTGGTTCACAGTTCCAGCTGGCTGGGGAGACCTCACGATCATGGTGGAAGGCAAAAGAGGAGCAAAGGCATGTCTTACATGGCAGTAGGCAAGAGAGTGTGTGGAGGAACTGCCCTTTCTAAAACCATAAGACTTCATGAACCTTCATTATCAGGAGAACAGCATGGGAAAACCTGCCCCCAAGATTCGATGATCTCCCACTGGGTCCCTCCCATGACATGTAGAAATTATGAGAGCTACAAATCACGATGAGATTTGGGTGGGGGACACAGCCAAACTATATCATTTCACCCTGGCTCCTCCCAAATCTCATGTCCTCACATTTCAAAACCAATCATGCCCTTCCCAACAATCCCCCAAAGTCTTAACTCATTTCAGCATTAACTCAAAAGTCCACAGCCCAAATTTGTGTAGCTGGCTTGAATTTCTCCTCAGAAAATGGGTTTTTCTTTTCTATCACATCATCAGACTGCAAATTTTCCAAACTTTTATGCTCTGCTTCTTTTTTAAACATATGTTCCAATTCCAAACCATATCTTTGTAAATGAATTAAACTGAGTGTTTTTAAGAGCACCTAAGTGACATTCTTGAACATTTTGCTGCTTAGAAATTTCTTCCATTACATACCCTAAATCATCTCTCTCAGGTTCAAACTTACACAAATCTCTAGCACAGAGGCCAAATTCTGACAGTATCTTTGCTAAAGCATAGCAAGAATCACCTTTGCTCCAGTTCCCAATAAATTCTTCATTTCCGTCTGAGACCACTTCAGCCTGGACTTTTTGCTCAAACCCATTTAACAAGTCTGTAGGAAGCTCCAGACTTTCCCACATTTTCCTGTTTTCTTCTGAGCCCTCCAAACTGTTCTAACCTCTGCCTGTTACCAGTTCCAAAGTCACTTTCACATTTTTGGGTATCTTTATAGCAATAATCCACTCTACTGGTACCAATTTACTATATTTATCAATTTTCATATTGTTATGAAGGAAAATCCAAGACTGGGTAATTTATAAAGAAAAAGAAGCTTAATGGACTCACATTTCCACATGGCTTGGGAAACCTCACAATCATGGTGGAAGGCAAAGGAGGAGCAAAATCATGTCTTACATGGCAGCAAGCAAGAAAGCATGTGCAGGGGAACTGCCCTTTATAAAACCATCGAATCTCATGAGACTTATTCACTGTCATTAGAATAGCATGGGAAAACCCAACCCCATGATCCAATTACCTCCCACTGGGTCTATCCCATGACATATGGAGATTATGGGAGCTACAAGTCAAGATGAGATTTGGGTGGAGACTCAGCCAAACCATATAAAAAAGATACTGTTAATAAAATGAAAAAGTCACCAAAATTCTGGAAGAAAATATTTGAAAAATAAACAATAAATAACTTGTATCTGGAATATATAAAACACACTTAAAATTAAATAATACAATATATAAACATGCACTTCATCAAGGAAGAATTCCAGATGTAAATAAGTACATATAAATGACTTACATTATTATTAGTGAAGTGTAAATTTAAACCTTACTGAGGTATCACTACATACACACTATAATGGCCAAAATTAAAAACAGAGAGCACTATGCAATGAAGAGAATTTGGAGCAAAGATAACTCTTATACAAAGCTAGTGATAACACAAAATGAAATAGCCATATTGAAAAACCGTCAGCAATTTCTTATAAAGACAAACTTTTTAAAATATAACCTAGCAATCCCTCCTAGATACGTACTCAAAGAGAAATGAGAACATCTGTCCAAACAAATATTTGTATGCAAAATTTGTGTAGCATACAGATTCATAGTAGCAAAAGAGTGAAAATAGCCCAAAAGTCTATCAATTAGTGAATGAATAAACAAATTGTGGTATACTCATCTAATGGAATAAAGCCTAGTAATAAAAAAGGAAGAAACTACTGATACATACAACAGAAATGAATCTCAAGAGCATTACATAGTAAAATAAGTCCAACATACCCCCAAGAAACACATGGTTTGTGACTGCATTTATATGAAATTCTGGAAAAGGCACAGTTTTAGTAATAGGAAGATTTGGCATTACCTGGGTCTGGGGATGGAAGTATGAACAAATCCTCTACAAGAAAATTAGACAGAAATTTGAGTAAAGGAAATAACTGTTGTGGTCACATGACTGTATACCTTTGTCAAATTTATGCAATTTTACCTTTAAAATGGATTTTGTGTTAGTTAGACATTTCAGTAATGCTGATAGAAAAAAAAATAGTCTAGAAGTGATAAAATATTGTGCACCAGGCAGAGACAAATGTAAAACTCTTTCACTATAAGGTCTTCACCACTAGGGGCCAAGTGTGCCTTCCTTAAACAGCTCCCAAGTAAGGTAAGAAACAAACATAAGCACACAAGAGAACATCCCTCCTTAACCTTCTTGAGGGACATCCAGAAACTGCCACCAACTGATTAACATTTGGGTTTTATCTATTTTGGAATTGTTTCAAAGCTTGTGAAAAAATTTGAAAATAAATATTTTTGAGATGTTTAAAAAGAGAGAGAAAAAAAAAGAGTGGAACCTAAAAGGCAAGAATGTGACATAATGCACAAAAAAAGGAAAATTTAGAAAAAAAACCATATACATTCTGAAAAAAACTATAATCCTTGAAAAATATCTCACAAAATAGGTAAACGGTAATTTACATGTTGCTAACAGGAAAATAGTAATTCAAAGTTAGAAATGAGGAAATAAGCCAAAATACATCACATATATCATATATCACACAGGAATTAGGAGCCATGACAAAGGGAAATTATATAATAAATACTTAGGTCTAAAATTGAGAATAGATAAATATGTTAAGAAGCAATATTTAAACACTCTGTTGGATACTAGCTTATACTTTCTTGCCTATACTTAATGCTATTGATTAAAGAAAAAGATTAGACACTTGAAAAAATAGAAAAATATTTAGGCGAAAAAATTCAGGACATGTTTCAATGTCACAAAGTATTTGGTAAAATAAGTAAAACAAATACAAATTCTGTTAACACTTATTTGTCAAAGAAAGTTTACTATCCATAAAAGATTGCTGTTCCCCTATTTGTGAATTAGAATTGTTTCTGGAAAATGGCTACCCAGGAAATTTATTTTCTTATCTTAGCATCTTTATGTGGGGCCAGATAACTAATTCTGGCCAATACAATGTGAGCATTGGAAAATTATGTACATCACTTCTGGTATGGGCCATTTCAGCCTCTGCTCATGTGTTGGTTGGAGGCGTCCAGAGAGTCTTGGAGACACATGTTAACTAAGGCATTGACACTGCCAAGGGGAGACCCCCAAAATTTCAACCTAATTATTTTGAGATAAATTTGTATTGTTGCTGTATCAGTAATTCATTTAACCCTCATTGACCTGAAAGGGTATGTGGGCACAATGACCAAACTTTTATGGTGTTTATGCCATTATGCAATTTGGGGTCTCTTTGCTAAATCAGGTAGCTTACCATTATGAAAACAGTAGTTAAAATGCTTTGATAATTCGATAACAGCATACTTCCCATGTTAGAAATGTAACCACTTGGATCTTTCAAAAAGTGAATGGTAGTAATTTTCAAGACTATTGTTTATTTAATAAGTCTCTTCTGCTGTATCACCAGGGATAAATGATGTTAGAAATGGCTGCTGTTCATATGATGAAGACCTTGAATGTTCACAATATATGTTTTTCCAAAGAATCAAAGTACTTTACTAGAAAATAGATGTTATTTTCTTGAAGAGATAGATTCTATGTTATGGTTTTTTCATTCTTCAAGGTCACAGAGTCTATAAAGAATTACAGTAAGTCACATGAAAAAAAAAGGTTGAAATTGAAGTTCTCTGGCTTCATTCCTAGCCACAGAATCCAAACTAGCAACTATCCAGAAGTATGATGACCAATCTGAATATTCTTAACTCGGGAGCAAGGTCGTGATACTCTCTTGAACTTCAAAGCTGAAAAAAAAACCAATCACATGGTAATGGAGATGGCTCTCTTTGATCGCAGTGCCCTTCCTCCAAGCACCAGAAGTGGGGTAGAATAGTTCCTAGAGTGGAAAAGGTGAGTTGGAGGTGGGCATCCAGTTTCCCCACCATTCTGAGACTCTAAGCAGGAGGTTTGCTTTTATTTTATCTCACAAAAATCACTGCAAGCATTGGCAGGGCTAAACTATCTGAGGTCAGCTAGAGATAAAGAGTAGGGGTGGAGCTTACAGTAATCAGCATGTGGAATTCTGTAGTTGTTCTCCTTTTCTGCCAGTAAACATGCCACAACATAGAAGACTCGTCAGCATCACCATGCTGCAGGAAGCAAAGCCCACAGGTCTCCTGGGTTCAAGCTCCTAGTCAGCTTTCCCACATAGCTTAGGCATCCTCCTTGGGTCTTCCCCAGAAAATTATAGGTTAGGAATGAAACCATCTTCCGAGCTCTTGCAAGACTCATGACCTGGGCTTGGGGAACTCTGTAGTGCTGAAATGGCTTCAGAGTTCGTGGATCTAAGGACCACAACAGTCAGTCTGCTCAGAATTTCTGAACAGACTTACTGTAGAAGGATGGACACATACAAAGTCAGACTGCAAAGGCTTCAATAAATACCTACTTATTAAACACACAGACATTGACACATGAGTATAAGGTACAAAATTAATTAGGCAAGCATGACCTCAAAAAATGAACAAAATAAGGTGCTCATTGCTAACCCTAATGAGATGGAGATGTATGACATATCAGACAATTCAAAATTTCTGTTTTAAGAAAGCTCTTTGGCAAACTTAAAGAAAACACAGAGAAATAATTCGGAAACATATCAGAGATACTTATCAGAAAGGTTAAAATAATAATTTAAAATATCAAACAGAAATCCTGGAGGTAAATACTACAATGAACGAAATTTAAAAATAGAATCAGTGGCAGAATTGATCAAGCAGAAAAATAAATGCATGAACTGAAAGACAGGATATTTGAAAATATATAATCAGAGAAATGAAAAACAAAACAATTAAAATGAGAAAGTCATACAGGATCTATATGACACTATGAAAACAATGTTTGGCCCATTGTCATTCAAGAGGGATTAGAGTAAGATAAAAAGGTAGGAAGCTTATTTAAATAAATAGGAGCAGAAAGCTTTCCAAACCTGGATAAAGATATAAATATCCAGCTACTAGAAGGCTGAAGATCACCAATCAGATACAATTCAAATAATACTACCCCAAGACATAGTATAGTCAAACTATCAAAGGTCAAAGAAAAAAAAAGTCGATCCTGAAAGCCACATATGGAAAGAAGCAAATAATATATAAGGGAGTTCCAATATGCCCGGAAGCAGAAGACTTCACAGCAGAAACATTACATGCCAGAAGGGAGTGAGATGACAGATTCAAAGTAATGAAGGAAAAAATAAAAATAAAAACCCTGCCAATCAACAAGCTATCCTTCAGAAATAAAGGGTAAACACTTTCCCAGACAATGAAAACCCAATGGAATTTATCACCAACAGATACGTCTTCTAAGAAATGCTAAAGAGGATACTTCAAACTGAATAAAAAGAATACTAATGAGTAATGCAAAAACATCTGAAGGTATGAAACTCACTGGTAAATCCAATTGTACAATCAAATTCAGAATATTATACTACTGTAATCATGGTATATACATGACACACCATCAATGTTAAGGTTAAAAAATAAAACTAGTAAAATAATAACTATAATAGTTTGTTGAGGGATAGGCAATATAAAAATACATAAATTGTTACATCAAAAATTAAAAATGTGGGGGAATGCAGATAAAGTGTAGATTTTTTTGTGTGAACAAAATATGTTGTCATTTATTTTAAAAACTGTTTAAAATATGAGATTTTAAAAATAAGTCTCATGTAACCACAAAATAAAAACTTATAAACAATAAACATTTTTTAAAAAGAATCGAAACATATTTCCAGAGAAAATCACTTAACTACAAAGAAAGACAGTGAGATAACAAGATCTACACACACACACACACACACACACACACACAAGCAAACAAACTAGCAACAAAATGGCAGTTGTAAGTTTTTACTTATCAATAATTACACTGAATATAAGTGGATTAAACTTTCCAATTAAATGACACAGAGTGCTAAATGGAAAATATATAAGACAAAACTATATGCTGCCTACAAGAGAGCACTCCACTTGTAAGGACACACAGAGACCGAAAATGAAGGGACAGAAAAAATAGTCATTTCAAATGGAAAACCAAAGAGAGCAAGAGGAACTATATGTATATCAAGTAACATTCTATGAGGCCAGCATTACTGTGATATCAAAACCAGACAAGGGCACTAGGATAAAAGGAAACTGAAGGCCAATATCCCTGATGAATATACATTCAAAAATCCTCAACAAAATTCTAGCAAATCAAATTCAGTAGTACATTAAAAATATCATTCACTATTATTAAGTGAGATTCACTGAAGGGATTCAAGGATAGTTCAATATATGCAAATGAATAAGCATGATGCATCACATTAACAGAATGAAAGACAAACTCATATAATCATTTAAATAGATGCAGAAAATTTATCTGACAAAACTTAGTATCTCTTCATGATAAAAATTTTTAACAAACTGGATATAGAAAGAATGTACCTCAACACAATAAAGGCCATATATGATAAAACCACAGCTAACATACTAAATAGGGAAAAGTTGAAAAATTTTGCTCTAAGACCTGGAACAAGACTAGAGTACTAATTTTACCACTTTGATTCAACATAGTACTAGAAGACCTAACCAGAGCAAATAGTCAGGAGAAGAATAAAATAAAAGGCACATGATTGGATAGAAGAAAGTCAAATTGTTTTTACTTGCAGACAACATGATCTTATCTACGGAAAATTTTAGACTTCACCAAATGACTGTTAGAAGAAATAAATAAATTCAGTAAAGTTGCAGAATACAAAATCAACATACAAAAACCAGTAGTGTTTCTATCTGCTTATACTAAAGTATCTTAAAAAGAAACCAAGAAAACAATTCCATTTATAGTAGCAAATAAAAATTAAAATACTTAGGAATAAACTTAATCAAGTAGGGGAAAGATCTCTACAATGAAAATTGCTAAGCATTGGTGAAAGAATTGAAGAAGACACAAATAAATGAAAATATATTCCATGTAATAGAACGAAAGATTTAATATTGTTAAAATAACCATAATACCCAAAGATAATATACAGATTCAATGAAATTCCTATCAAAATACCCAATGATATTCTTGACCGAAATGGAAAAAATTAACCCTAAAATTTGTATGTAACCACAAAAGACACCTAAGTCAAATCAGTCTTGAAAAATAAAATAAAGGAAAATAAAACAAAACAAAACCCAAATCTGAGAGCAACACACTACCTGACTTCAAAGTATTCTACAAATCTATAGCAACCCAAACAGTGTGCTACTGGCATACAAACAGATATACAGAGATGACAGAATAGAAAGCCCAGAAATAAATGCATGTATTTACAACCAACAGATTTTCAACAAAGGTATCAAGAAAAATACACTGGAGAAAGGATAGTCTCTTCAATAAATAATGATGTAAAAACTCGATATTCACTTGTAGAAAAATAAAATGAAACATTTATCTTTTACCATCTACAAAAGTGAAGTAAAAATTAATTAAATGCTTAAATATAAGATCTGAAAATATGAAACTACTAGAAGAAAATGTAGGAGGAATAATTCATGACATTGTACTGGGTAAGGATTTTTTGGATAAAACCTCAAAAGCAATGGCAACAAAAGCAAAAATAGACAAATGAGATTACATCAAACTAAAAAAGTCTCTGTACAGCAAAGGACCCAATCAACATAGTAGGAAGACAAATTATAGAATGTAAACCTGACACAGAGTTAATAAACAAAATATATAAGGAAGTCAAACAACTCAACAGCAAAAAACCAAATAACTAGATTAAAAAATGAGTGAAAGACCTAAATAGACATTTTTTAAAAGTAGACATACAAATGGCCAATAACTCTATAAGAAATGCTCAACATCACTATTTATCATGGAAATGCAAATCAAAACCACAATGAGAAAGCAACTCACTTCGGTTAGAAGAGTTAGTATCAAAAGGACAAAAGACAACATGCTTTGGCAAAGATGGTCAGAAAAGGGAGCCCTTATTCACTGTTCATGGGGATATAACCTAGTACAGCCATTGCAGAAAAGAGTATGAGGGTTCATCAAACAATTTAAAATAGAACTACCATATGATCCAGCAGTCTCAGTACTGGGTATGTATCTCATGGAAATTAGATCAGTTTGTAGAAGAGATATCTGCACTTTCATGTTCTTAGCGCCACTCTTTACAATAGCCGAGATGTGGAATCAACCTGAGTGTTCATCAATACATGAATAGGTAGTAAAAATACACACACACACACACACGTACACACACACACAATGGAATACTATTCAGCCATAAAAAGAATGAAATCCTGTCATTTTGACAACATGAATGATCTGGAGGACCTTATGATAACTGAAATAAGCCAGGCACAGAAAGACAAACAGCACATGACCTCATGCATACGTGGAATTTTAAAAAGTTAATATTACAGAAGTGGGGAGTATAATGGTGGTTACCAGGGCCTGGGATGGCTATGAGGAGAGATTATGAAGAGATGTTGGTCAAAGACTTCATAATTATACTTAGGAGAAATAAATTTTAAATCTATTGTGTAGCAAGGTAAGGATAGATAATGATGATATATTGTATTCTTGAGAAATGTAAAGACAGTAGAAGTTATGGGCTCCCACCACAAAAATGATGACTATGTGAGATCATGCATTTGTTAATTAAAAATGAAGAATTCTAGCATCTTTCATGTCAAGCCCCTGTGAAAATCAGGGTTCATGGAAATTATGCATTGATGAGAAAAAATATGTTTTCAGCATTTTCTAAGAAGATAAAATATTTTAAATAACTTCAAAGAGAAAAACCCTAGAAAGATTAAAGCCATGTTTTTAAGGTTTTAGAAAATTTCATTAAAAACCATTACAGAGGCTAATAAATCTCGCCTTATTTCCACTCACTATGAGCTGTGGAGCCTTCATTGCATCTACTCATGTGCCTCAGTATCTTTCTTTCTTTCTTTTTTTTTTTTTTTGAGATGCAGTCCCGCTCTGTCGCCCAGACTAGAGTGCAGTGGCCAGATCTCAGCTCACTTTAAGCTCCACCTCCTGGGTTCACACCATTCTCCTGCCTCAGCCTCCTGAGTAGCTGGGACTGCAGGCGCCCGCCACCACCACCGGCTAATTTTTTGTATTTTTAGTAGAGACGCGGTTTCACCGTGTTAGCCAGGATGGTCTCGATCTCCTGAGCTCATGATCCACCCGACTCAGCCTCCCAAAGTGCTGAGATTACAGGCGTGAGCCACCGCGCCTGGCCGCGCCTCAGTATATTTCTTTAACTTAGACAAGATAGAGGTGGTGCTATGTCACGATTTAGAGAGGAAGATGCTAACACCTATACATGGACGTATGCTAAAATAATAACCGTTGTCAAGACAGTAATTTCATAACTTTTTCAGTGGAGTTATATTAAAATATTGGGTTAAAGTAAATATGAAAATGTCAAAAAGTAAATTTGGGAGACAGTAATATAGAAGAAAGATCTTCAGACTGGAAATTGGCAGGTCCACCTGCATCCCTTGACCAACTCTTGTGTTTCGGAATGCAAAATGATATGACTGCTTTGGGGAAAAATTTAGATTTTTCTTATAAATTACATATATATATTTTCCATATGACTCTGTGACAGCACTCTTTGATAATTGAAATATTATGTTCACAAATACCTGTACACAAAAATGCCAATAGCAGCTCTGTTCAAAATGTTCCCAAGCTGAACACTATTCAAATAACCATTGATGTGTGAATGGAGAATCCAATTGTGGTACATCCACATAATGGAATATGACTTTTAATAAGAAAGAACCAACTATGAACACATCCAACAAAACATGAATCTCAAAATATTTTTGCTGAGTGAAGGAAGCCAGTTTCCAAAAGTTACATATTGCATGATTTCATTTATATGACATTCTAGAAAAGGAGAAGACCAAGGTACAGAGAATAGACCAGTGGCTGACAAGGGTAAGCTTGGGGAAAGCATGTAGCCAAAAAGGGGCAGCTCAAGGGTGTTTTGGGAGTGATGAAACTTTTGTGTATCCTTGATTGTAGTGGTGGTTCCATGACTCTACAAGTCTTAGTACACTTAAAAAATGTTAACTTTACTTATGTAAACCTGAGAGCAACAAAAAAGATAAATGTGGTGGAATGGGCAAGAGGAGATAAAATCAATGTGAACTAGAGCTATATTACTAAATTATAAACTAAATTTTCAGAAATGTCAATCTTCCTGAAATGATTGATTTGTACCTTAAAATTATAGCCTATTTTGTTGAATTAATCTTCTATGTGAAAATTCTTGCAGAGATACCTGTTTAAATATTTCAGATTATCAATTTCTTAGGAGTCTTGTAGAGCTGTGGAAGGATCGTGTAAGCATATTTTTCACCTTGTGTGTCACCAGCGAATTACGTTTTCAGAACCATTAACCCGACGATCTTCCTAGTGATGTCACCCCAGAATACTCCTAAGGGCCCACCGCTTAAGGGCCCACCGCTTACTCATTTGGGATCTGAATTGTGAAAGAGTTGAAGTTCCAGGTAGTTCAGTTTTGTTCTGTCAGAGTCTTCAGCAGAAGATAAAGTGAACACAAACACAAGATCTCGGTCTCCAGTGTCTCAGAGCACATCGCCAGCCCCCAAGCAGCATGGAGGGTACCATGGTCCATCCAAAGGGAAGGAGATTGGCAGCTGCACAGGATGGACGGTGCCACCTAGGGTAAAGTGGAGCTGGGGAGGGACCATACATCCCAGACTTCTGAAGGTAGCTGACTACAGTGTTTGTGCTGATGGAAGATGTGCTATAACACTTAATGATGCTTGAAAAATTCTGAATGATGATAGACCTGCCTATTAGTTTTATTCACATGATAGAAGCTCAGGAAATGTGCAGTAATTGGCAGAATCTGTGGACTGAGACATGAACTGGAAATCAAATTCCACGGTAATATTTTCTTTTTGCTGGAAGATTCCATAACGCTCCAATTCCTGAACTGCGAGGAAGCTCTGGGGATACTTCAATGTCCTAGAGAGAATTATTTACATTTCCAATACAGTGCAGGTTAAAGGTCCTCAAAGGAAAACAGCATGTGATATTCTGGGCCCCAGGGGGCCTCATGGGACGATGGGCGGAGTGGGAGATTGAAAGAACGCAAGGCAAACGCCAACCTGCCCATAAGGAAGGGCTCTTTCGGAAGAGGAGTTGTGGGAGAGAAAATCATAAATAGGTTTTCAGCTGTCCGTCAGGAAATAAGCTATGACTTTGTCTAAAGTGAAGGAGTTGGGGATAGTAGACCAGAATGTCCAATGTCTGAAATTCCATGCGAGCTCTGGGTATCAGGACAACCAAGCTGGGGGTGGGACAGCCCATCACTCCCAAAGGCAAATAGATCACAATGGCTTTCCCTCCTTTTGAACTCAGAGTACAGCTAAGAGGGATAAATGGGAAATGTAGTTCGGGAGCCCCATCCCTGACGCTCCTGACATGTTCAGACTTCTGGAGAAAATGGACAGGCCCTGGGTCATGAGTGTGCCTGGTGGAGACTTGACTTCAAACAACATCTATGCCCGCCCTTGCTGTGTGGAACTTGGCAACGTCTCATTTCCACTCTGTGGGAAACAGTAATGATCAGAACCTTTGCCAACTGCTGCTGTGAAGCGAAAATTAAGGGAATAAAGTGGGGATTTTGAAAATAAAACAGACTTGGAGAACTTACACTTTGCATGTATAATAGGATTTACTTGCTACCGTAAAAGGATATCTTTGAAATTCTAAAAGCTTTAATCCGCTAATTCTGTGATGCTAACAAGAGGGTCTGCATGTCAGAAGGGTAAGGGTTTCACTCTCATTAATTATTTGGTTCTCATTTTTGAGTAGTATTTCTTTAAGAAATGCAAACACACAAAAAAAACCTCATATGTGAACTTTGCAGACATGAGTAGATCAGAATTGGAGGATAACACAGAACCCTGCTTCAGAGACAGGGATTTGAAACTTTGCTGTGCTATTTGCAATCCTTCTTTCATCACAGTTTACACTAAAGTGGTCATCTGTCTGTTAAAGCTTACACAAACTAGTTTCACATGTAGCCAGGGTTACTTTATGTTCCATACAAAAAACAATTTGAATTCCTATCAATAACTTCTAAAGCTATAGCTTATATACTTCTGTGGGAACAAGGAATCTTCTCAGGAACAAGAATTCTACAAAATTCTGAATTTTAAATTTCCAAAATTATAATGTCTATAAAACCTTTCCTTATCATGTTGTGGTTTTAGCTCATGTATCTTTATTTACTTATGTACATAAAAGACAACCTTTCCTTTTAAATTAATAATTTGTATTTGTCATGAATACTTATAATTTTATGTTGCCTCAGCATCCATTTTTAAATATGTTTGATTTTCTCATGCCAGAAGTAAGGCTCAGTCACAGTTGACAATTTTTATTCTATACCCCAAACAAATGGCTCCAACCAGTGGTCAAAGATAAAATTTGGAGGCGTCTCTTCCACCTTGCAGACTGGACTCCCCACTTTCCCACCACTGCCTTTAAACAGACCATTGAGATACTTGTCTGCCAACTGAAAGTGACAACCTCTCAGTCACAGCATGATCTCCTAGAATTAGTACCTGCTAGCTTTAAATCTACCAGTTAAAGCTTTCCTAGAGAAACCTGTTTGGATTACACCCTGAACGCAATAAAAACCTTGCCTCATTGGATCCCTACTTTCTCTGTGTGCGTGTGCTCCTTGACGTGTGTGTGTGTGTGTGTGTGTGTGTGTGTGTGTGTGTGTGTGTGTGTGTGATGTGGCCTCCTTGCATTCTATGTAGCCTTCAGGGTCTCTAAGTACTAAAACTTCTTTAACTTTTACATTGTGGTTGTGTCATTGAAGCAGTGCACACAATCGGTTCTCTGATGGTGAAGCTACCCCAAAGGGACCCACACATGTGGACCCCCTGTTGGTGCCCTTCTGTTCAGGCTTCTCAGCCACTGGTGACAGTAATTACCAGTTAAGATGATAGAATTTTATTTAAAACATTGTTGAAGGATGTTTACATTGAATAAGTTTTTAGATTCTTCAGATAGTCTTTTACAAATTGGGATTACACATGCTTGCCATTTTGTCTTAACTTTTAAAAAGTTCCCTTATTCGAGTTTGGGGAACTCTGCTCAACACGTATCTACGTCACCCTTTGTTCCTAGAACTTTTGGATGTAACTCAGTAATAATAAGCAACTTGCCTATTTCTGGGTGTTCAACGTAACTGTCCTTGGTTTGCCTGTTCTCCTGAATTTCTCTTGTTAATACTAAAATATAACAATAAAATCTATCTGGAGTTGGCAGAGTATCGATCTTTATACATTTAATGAAAAGGAACATATTTTGGATTATCACTCTCCATATTCATTTGTGTAAATAGAGGAAAAGACATACGACTAAAGTAGAATAAAGCTGCCTTGAGGCTAAGTGAATAAACATGGTGGCTGATTAGCTGGAAATACATTTCAGCATTTGAAATAAACCAAATGTTGAAAGCCAATTGTCTATGTGTTTCTTGAGTTTCTGAAAGTCTTGTGAACACAGATAATAATTGGCTTTATTCTAGACTGTCCTTTCCAGAATATTTCTATAGCAAAGAGTTTTGGAAGACAGTGACAGAGGGCAGACGTGCTTACTATGTTTCCCTTCAAGCAAGGAGTAGACAGGCTTACGGCCTATTATAAAAGACCCAGACGCCCTAAGCTAGGGATTTATTTTCTTCAATCAGCCTACAGGGCAAGCAGGTGTCATCTAGGTCTCCTCATATTTCCCTGTGGCAAATGAAAAATATAAGCTTTAAATCATTTAATATAAAAAATTAAAGAAACTAGAAATTCAGAAAGGGAAATATAGCTGTGGAATTCAGTTTATGAAAATTCAATGCATTCATACTCTATGATCCCAATGAAAGGCTGGGAAACAACTGCAAGGATTTTCAGGAAGGCAATTTTCAGGTAAAGTTTTCAGGCATTTTGAGTTGACTGACACTGAACTGACTACTTCTTCAAGGAAATGTGTCCCTAGCCCTTCCAGCAGAGGCTTCATGACCATATGAAGAGACGGAATCTGTGCCTCTGGCATTGGCTAAATGAGCTCCAAGCAGACTCCTTACATAATTTTTAAGTTCTGTGGCTGGAGGGCAAGGCTTTTAGGAATTTGGGGGATGCGAGGCTCAATACTGAGACAGGTTTCTCTGCACATTCCATATGAAAACAAGTGCAGTCACTGAAAATGCTGTAAGGATTTGCAGTTCCCAGCATGCCAGCAATGTGTCTGTTTTCCTATCACATCTACTTTCACGAATCATCACTAATCATATTTGTTTCCTTTTCTTCTGGATAAATCATAAGAAATGTATTTATATTGAGAAGAAGACAATTATTTTAAAAAATGTCTTATATGTCCTTTATCTGGGGTTTACTTTTGAGGATTAAGCCGGTACAAAGTTTGGTGATGGTTACACTTTATGCAATTATCTAAATTCGGAAATATACCCCATAAAAGTAAATTTTTCTGTTTGTTAGTAAAAACAACAACAAAGAAAGCTCAATTCAAAAACTGCTTTCATTTTTAATCATGTTGATTTAAAGAAATTGTTCGGGCACAGTGGCTCACACCTGTAATCCTAGCCCTTAGGGATGCCGTGGTGGATGGATCACCTGAGGTCAGGAGCTCAAGACCAGCTTGGCCAAAATGGTGGAGCCCTGTCTCTACCAAAAATACAAAAATCAGCTGGGCATGATGGCACATGACTGCAGTCCCAGCTATGCAGGAGGCTGAGGCAGGGGAATCCCTTGAACGGGGGAGGCAGAGCCTGCAGTGAGCCGAGATCAGGCCCCTGCACTCCAGCCTGGGTAAGAGAGTGAGACTCCATCTCGAAAAACAAACAAACGAACAAAAAACAAAAAAGAAATTATTTGTACTTCTTGGAAATCCAACATTTTAACAGACTGCCTTTCTAAACCTGCTTTAGAAGGATCCTGACTTACACAGGATATCTTATTCATTTTGAGAGAATACTACATCATATTCATCTTGGACTGAAAAGTATTTCAATTTCCAAGTAGTCATGAAATTAGCTTTATAAGGAAAGAAGTTACTTATTAAGTTGAAATATCATCCCTGGGAGTTTGTACAACTACATTGTGTTTATTTGATCCTAGAATAACACCTGGTATTAGTCTTTACTTCCTAGAATCACTGTTAACTATGAAGACATTGGCATTGATAAGTCTTGGTATTTACTTGACGCTTTGCAAAATGTCTCACATATATTGTTATCCTTTATCCCTCCAACAACCTTGAAGTTTCAATACTGTATATCATTTTTATATTTTTACAGAGGAATAAAATTAATCTATTCTATGATAGCCATTTAACTAATTAATGGGCAGGACTCAGATTTGAACCTAGGGCTGTGTGTCTCAGGGGTTCATCTTCTCAACAATGTGCTGATTGTCACACAAGTCTCAGCCATCCAGAGCTCTGTTTAAATTGATCCTGGCTCACATTTCAATGCCATATAAATTCCATAACATTCTTAGAAAGCAATAAGAACTCCCTCCTCTGCTAAACACAGTATTTACAAATAGGGTTTGGGAATGCCACTTTCTATTATTCAAATCAAATTTTACAACAA